>NW_019268551.1:483048-569438 GCF_002738365.1 Cucurbita moschata | reverse complement strand
GGGGGGGGGGGGGGGGGGGGGTGTTGTGATGAATGCTAAAAGTACAGAACATAAGTACCCTAATTACAGCATCTCCAGGTAAATCATTTTACAAATTCTTGGATACAAATTGAGGGAAAATGTACTCACTGACTTTCATGATCTGAGGAGGAAGCAGTCCTCCCATTATCCATCCCAGATTTATACTCAAATGATATAAATTTGTTCCCATTAGGAAGTTGTGAGCCTTGGTGCTGACATTTCCACATGCAAATGAGATTAGATTCATTAATTCATGAGATACAGTAATAAATAAATAAATAACTAACATAAATGTTTAATCGGAGGGCAAATGATGGATATGAAGAAAACCATGCCCAAAAAAGACAAAGAACCCATTATAAGAACTAAAATAAAATAAGCAATAGACATCCGCTTGGATTTCAACATACTCCAACCTGATATGGCATTAAGGTAATATCCAGGACATGATAGAAAATAATATTGGACGATATTCTTAATAAAAAGATTAGAATAACTGTTCAGTACTGGTACGTTCTTCATTATTAACGATATTCTTTTTATAGGAAACAATAACTTTTCATTCATATATGAGAAGATTAAAAGCCAAAAACTCTATGACAATAAACTTACAATGCACTCCACCGAGTTAATGTTGAAAAACGAGTAAAGGAAATTCGAATACTACCAGATCAATGACAAGCTCTATTTTCTCCTTCCATAGTAGTGCTTCTTGGATATTGAAGGCCGCCATCTGCAAAGCAAATGCTGATTAAAATCAGTGCACCCATCAAGGTTTTGACTATTGAAAAAAACATGTGATGAAGCAGGGCATCCATAGTATGTCCAGTCCAACAAAATTTCCTCATATGCAAAAAATAAACTATGAAAAAACAGAGAAAACGGGAAGCCTAAAAAATTACTGTGCAACTTGTTAAAATTATTGAATTCTGAATAAAATTATGATATACCAACCCTCCCCTATCTACGAAATAACGATTAATAATTGAAATTGATCCAAATAAAGAATGAGAGAAACCAGTAGCATAAATTATTCATACGTAGATTATCAATGTGAAGATAAGACGATGGGCAAAAATCATACAATCTTCATCAATCAAGTCATTGGAAGTAGGAACAAACCGTAATTCGATGGTACTTCTCTTTCTTGTTGTAAACAGACAAGACGTAAACCATCTACAACATCAAAAATAGGAATTGAAATGGATCGTTAAAGTAATATACAATGAAGGAGTGTTAGAACCATTATTCACACTAAACGAAATACCAAATTAAGAAGGTGAAAAATTCAGAACCGTGAAATCACAATCCTAATGGCTGATGATCTGATACGAGATACACATATTTATCACTAACTCATCCAACAGGCTTAAGTATGTATGTTAGTAATTGAAAATTGGAACTGGGAAGGCATGATTATTTGCAAGATCATCTAGTTGTACATGGAATTGAAAATTGAACATAGTCTCGCGGACTAGAGTGGTTAGATATCTACTTCAGCGGGAAAGTTATTATATCCCAGGATTTTCTGACGCTAAAAGCCCAAAAAGGCAAACTAAACTGCCAGGCCATACCAGCAATAAGAAGAGGTGGCCAAAACTTGGCTTCATTCACCGGAAAATATTATAAATGCTTGGTTTCTTTCTGCCTTAACTTGGCGTTGTATTCTGCCTTAAATAATTAGAATTGAAAATGCATTGTACGATATACGTATCAATTATCAAAGAGTCAAAGACACACGAACAGGAACCTCAACCAGTGGAAAAAGGTTAATGCATCGTCAGGATGCTCTCTCTCTCTCTCTCTTGGTGGCACTGTGGACTTTCTGAGCATCATGATCCTGAGTTATGAACAAATCCACTATAGAATAGTTCACTCGTTAAGGAGTCCAAACTACAAACAATTGCAACCTCCTTCCCGCAAGAAGATACAAAAACAACTAAGATATTTAGTCCTCGGTTGCAGCCAATTCTGCCTTTGCAGTAGAGTCTAGTTGTTGCAACAAAAAATAACTTAAGTGTAACAGGTAAGTTGGCTACATTCGAAGTCTTAAATAAACTGTTTAGTTCAGCTAAAGCAAATAAATAGCTTTCATCCTCGCAATCACAAGACAAACATATTGTTAAAGAGAGAAAAATGGAAATAGAAATAGAAATAACAACTGACATGTCCATTGTGCGTCTTCAAGCCACGATCCTCCACTCTACAGTTTCCATCTACTAGCATGCTCTTAATTGGAACCTGCCTCGAAAGATCATAAAACAGGCACGTAAGAAATTCATTTCTTTAAAAAAAAACGTAAGAATGCGGATGGATATGATACAGGCATTTGACGCAATTTAGCCATTCGTGCATAGTTATATCTTATACGGAGATTCTACAACTTCACTCGAAATACAAAACACAACACCAAAAATTGAAAATCCTGAACTACATCACACAACACCTACTTGATTATCCTGCGGCTTCCTCTTATAATACGCCAGTAACCGAGATTCAAGCACAAAATACCGCATGTGAATGAAGGACCTGCCAATCTTCCGCCGGCCATACCGCACCATCCAACCTTCATACACAATCTTCGACGACATACCTTTAACAAACTTGATTTGCGCCAGATGAATTCCTCCTACAGGCCTAAAAATGAATATCTGAAATAATCAAATAGAGTATGCACAGTTTCGCAAACTCGGAAGCTCAGAAAACAATCCTTGCTTCCTTGCTTCCACAACATCAGTAGAGTTCAAGTGACTTGATCGATCATCGCGACGCTGAGAATTTCTGAGGCAAATAATCGAAAACACAGATTCAGACGTCCGGCATGGCAAGGACAAGAACTTTCAAGTTTCTAACCACAATTCCAAATTCCTCACAAATTCACTTTTGCAATTTGAGTCTACCAGTAAAGACAACAAATCAAACCATTCTCTCTTTAAAGTGAAAAAGAAATTCAAATGACAAAACAAAAGAGAATCGACTTTAGAGAGGAAGTGTAGGTCCATCGGGCGAGCCGTCGGAGCAACGGGATCGGAGAAACCGCGACATCTAGGAAGTGGTGGCGATGAGAGAGAGAGAGAGAGAGAGAGAGAGATCGGACGATTACGCGGGTAAAGATACTGATGAAATGAAGGGCGAGGGAACCCACGTAAGTGAAAGAGTGGTGTTGGGAGGAGGAGCAACACGTGTACGGTGGTGATTTGGCGGTGACGAAGATGATGGTGGGTGATAATAACAGAGCTTTGGCGCCGTCACGAAATCCAAATAGACTCAAAACTAGGTGGCGACCGGTGTGGGGGTTTACCTTCGTAAGGTCCATTGCGCTTGCGGTGGGGCCGCTCAGACACGAACAAAACTTATATAATTTTTTATTTTCTCAGGAATCCGGCAGGATAAAAAATCCACAATAATGTGAAATGACCAAAATATCCTCCTTCAATGTTCAAAGATTTGTAATAGTTTAGTTCTCGGAAAGGGCATTTTGGGCAAAGAGATATATTTTCCGTCTAGTAGCGTGCCTCGCACGTGCAACGTTGTTTTAATTATTTTGAAAAAGAATATCCATTTATACACTAAACACAAAAGTTATATCGATTAAAATATTAAAATAATAATTATACCAATTTTAGAAAACAAGTAATAAATACGGATGATTTTTCATTTATTTGTCTTCCTTTTTTTCTATTTATTTACGTGATAAATTTTCTTACTATTTTTGTGTAAATTATTTTTTTATTTAGCTTATTGTAAATAAAATTAAATAAAAATAGTTATAATAAATAACAATTAATCTAAATTAATTCATGTTTAATTTTTTTTTTTGCATCTGAATAATTATATTTCAAGAAGATATAAACATATACGTATATATTTATTTATATACTAAATTATTAAATCGACAAAATTTTCATTAAAAAAAAAGTAATAAATACCGATAATTTGTAGGGTTTTTTTTAACTTTTTTTTTCTTCTTATCATATTGTTAATTGTTTGGGTCAATATTGTGACGTCCGAGTACATGAATGAACCGATACTACATTCGGATGAGTGCAATCTTTATAATATAATGACTAAGAAAGACTTGAAGAACATGAAAAATACGCGTGCTAATGATGACAACATATATTGGAATAGCTGGTGTTAGTATGTAGAGATAGTACTCACTCTGAGAAACGAGAAGTAACGTGACCATGTTACAGTGGATACAAGGGAATGTCGGAGTCATCATGTGTCAAATCCGGATTCCGCATTTTGACTTGAATTCTTGCCATGTAGACATTCTACTTAACAGTAATAAAACACAAATGTGAAGCTACCGACCTTTTTTTCTTACCTTTTGACGAGTAATGCATGCATTAGGCATATGAACACGTATACCTCGATCAATAAGACACTCTTTTTTAACCAAAAGAAGCGTATGGTTGGATTTTACCCGACTAATTATTGAAAAACGAGAGAATTTGTATTCATATTAGTATATACTATAAGCTAAATTATAGAAAATATTCTCGACCAGGTTGACATTTGTACTTCGTATCAATAATATCCGTAAACTTTCAAATATTACAATAATACCCTTCAACTTTCAAACGAGTTAAAAAACATGTCAATCAGTACCTACACTCATAAAATTCGTACCTCCTTTTAGTAATACCCTCGAATTTTTTAAATTTGCTTTAATATATTTAAAATTTAAAAAAATTAGGAACGATTCTTAACGTTAGAATATGAACTTTCATTTCATCCGTCCCTGTCTAGTTTAATTTATTAATACTATAAGTAATGACATTAAAATTTATTTTTAAAGTTTATAAATATTATTATAATAATTTAAATAAGTGTTTTTTTAATTGAATAATTATTAGGGTAAGATCCAAATGCTGGCTTACATTACAAAGTTGATCAACCGCTGGCTTTACAGAGAGGAATCAGATTCTCCTCTTGCCGCCATCGTCAACGCCACTTTCCACACGCGACTCTCTCTCTCTCTCTCTCTGTTTCGGTGCGTCAAAGCCTTTTTCGGGGACCGCAAAAGGGCTGCTTCTTCCGTGACAAACAAGGCCTCGCATGGTGGGATCGGCCCTCAATCACCTTATTATGAAATCGTGAGTGCTTTCCACTTGTTATGATCACTCAATAATGTCGTCATTTTCGTTTTTTCGATCTTGTTTTTCCATTTCTACTTGATTTCCACCATTTCAAATACGAAATGTCTCTCTCTATTTCCTCTTTCTTGTCTCTGCTTTTTCCATGGCTGCTGTGTTATTTGAGCTATTAGATTGGGTTCTGTGCTGCTTTTGGTCGTTTTCTCTCAGTTGTGGATCTGTTTTCTTTCGTTTTTCATCGTTGAGATATTGGAGGTTGCTTTCAATCGTTCGATTTTGTCCAAATATGTGGATGACTTGCGATCTTTTTGAAGAAGAATCAAATTCTAAAGCGATTCTTATTTTTCGTTCAAACATTAGGTTTCTCTGTCTTCTTCATCAATTATTAGCTTCAATAATGCTCGTCTTTTCATGCTCTGTGTTCTTGCTGTGTCTTCCGAGAATTATTGGTGCTCGTACTTGCTTTCACAAAGTATTTCACGAATCATTCAGAAGATTTGAGGAAGTTTCTGTGTTAATTTACTGAATGGAAGTGTTTTTTGGGGGGCAAAACAGAACATGTTTTACTGGTATAAGAGAAGAAGACGGAGAAATAGAGTGGTAGAAGCGCTGTGAACATATGGGATCTTTCAAGGGCCATGTTCTTCCAGGGACGCTGTTTCTTCTGGTTGGTGTTTGGCACGTGTGGAGCGCTCTGCTTCGGTACGTGTCAAATCCCAACTTGTTTCGCGTCCGTGTGTGGAACCCTGTGCCTGGCTTCAATGGAAAACTCAAATACTTGGAGCTTTATGTTGTTGTCATTGGGGGTTTCATTGATTTGTGCATTGAGCTTTTGTATTCAACTCACCTCAAGTTCTTCGTTAATGGAGTTTTGAACCCTTCGCACATGAACAACTTTGAACATTCGGGGATGCTTCTCATGTTCTTCATTTTTGGACTCATCGCGCTGCTCTCTGAAAAGTCGAGGTAATTCTCTCTTGTTTCATGAACAAAGCATTTTCTATTCAGTGTTGGTTTAAAAGTTTAGGAAAATCTTGGAATGTTAACTTCTTCATTAAACTGTTTGATTACTTTTGTTAAGATCAGATGGGTATAAGTCATTACTGGGTAAGATATCAAATTAATGGTGGGAAGTATTAGGATTTTCTTTTCGGAAGGAATTTAAACCCGCAAGGACAAGAACAGGTAGACGTGCCCCGGAGAGACATATCTTTCCTGAATTGATTTATTAAAAGTTCACGAGCCTTTTCTCTTGGTCTTGGAGTAGTTTGTTTATTTTAGATCATCAGGAAAGTGAATAAGTGTCAGATTTAAGATGAGAAATACCGAGGTTTCATTCAATCATCTTAGGAACACACATGTATGGAAAACAATTGATATTAAATTGAAAGCAACAGCAGTTTCTTGTATATATGTCATAATTTAAGCTGTGCCGTTCTTGTTCTTCGCTGGAAAGACACAATTTTCTTCCCCAATTTCTGCTATCTATCAGTTTGTAGGAGCTTGTAATCCAGAGTTTGAAGTGCATTGTTGTAACAGACCAAGTCCACCGCTAGTAGAAATTGTTTGCTTTGGCCCGTTACGTATAGCTATCAGCCTTATGGTTTTAAAACGTATCTACTAGGGAGAGGTTTCCACACCCTTATAAGGAATGCTTCGTTTCCTTCTCCAACTGATGTGGGATCTCACAATCCACCCTTCTTGGGGGCCAACGTTCTCGCTGCACATTGCACGGTGCCTAGCTCTGATTCCATTTGTAACGGCTCAAACCCACCACTAGTAGATATTGTCCGCTTTGGCCTGTTACGTATCGCCGTCAGCCTCACGGTTTTAAAACGCGTCTACTAGGGAGAGATTTTCACACTGTTATAAGGAATGTTTCGTTCCCTCACCGATGTATAGGAGGGGAGGGGACATGTCTAATTTGCATATCCCACATGATGGTTGAACAAGAAAAAAAAAGGAGAAAGCAATGCCTTGTGGACCCTGAAATATTCAAATATTGAATTTAGCTGTGAATTTTCTGTCTCTAAATATATGTGCAATTTATCCTGTACTATGTCTTAATCACTAGTTTTCTCTGAAAAAGAGCTGATTATTCAACTCTCACCTATTTCTATTCAGATTTGTTCGCCTACCAGATGAAGCGCTTTGCCTGATTGCTTCCACGGCATTCTGCGCTGAGTATCTATTGTTTTACTTTCATTCAACTACTCATAAAGGCCTTGAAGGTTACTACCATATTCTCCTTGTCCTCTTGATAGGCCTCTGCATTTTGTCAACGGTTGCTGGAGCTATTTTGCCTACCAGCTTTCCAGTCGACGTGTGCAGCGGCATCGCCATCACCCTTCAGGGCCTTTGGTTTTATCAGACAGCCTTCACTCTGTATGGTCCAATGATGCCTGATGGTTGTCAGCTCAAGGACGATATGATGGTCATGTGTCATTCAAAAGATAGTGAGGTTAGAGGTGAATTTCTTGCAAATTTCCAGCTCTTTTCAATGGTCCTCGGAGTTCTTGGCGGAGTCGTAGGAGTTTACTGCTTTGTAGCAGCAAAGTACGGGCGTTCTGACCTCGGGAGCTCGAATGCCATCCATGCTCAAGACTAGATTATTTCCAGGTATGTCTGCATCAGAACTTTCATCTTTTGGTAGGATTCTCTAGGTGACCTCTAGTTTTGTTTCTTGCATAAAAACTTCTTTACCTTCATTTAGAAATTCATGCCATGTTACTAAAGTTGTTCATATAGTTTTCGAGTAATTTTGACTTGCCACAAACATTACTCTAAAAAATTTCAAACTTATCGTGTTTGAGAGTAATATAAAAATGATTTAAAAGACGTAAATAACACCTAAACGTGATTTACGAGAAAACCCCCCTAGTAATTTTTTATTGAACACTTTTACTCAAGTTCTTATCAAACACTTTTATTAGAAGTATTTATTCTAGAAGCACTTCCAAATACACTTAAAAAATACAATCTAGTAAAGCTCGTGATTGTCATATACACACGTATAATAGAGAAAAACGATACTTAACTATTTCATGTTATACACTTAAAAAATACAATCTAGTAAAGCTCGTGATTGTCATATACACACGTATAATAGAGAAAAACGATACTTAACTATTTCATGTTATTAGTTTTGTCGCCGTATTTAAGGTTAAATTTTTATGAAATTAAAAGTTTAAGGACTTATTCGTGAAATACAGGGGAAAAGTAGCTTCCACAAACCAGGAAGAAAAGAAGGAAAAGGGATGGAGAATTGCAGTTGTGCCCTTTTACAGTTCACTTTGCAATACTTTTGAGGCAAGTAGTTCTCTATAATCCTTCTCCAATGACTTTCCACGATCTTGTTGCTTGAGTTCTTTCTGTGTAATCATGTGCCATTTTATTCTTTTGGGGGACTTTGATTGAAAATTATAGCTTCTTTTGGGCACCTCCCTTCACTATTTACCCTAACCAACAACATTTAAGAATAACGGGTCGGGGCACCAACTTGAGCGTAGCTCCTCAGCTGGTTAAAACATATATGTGTTCTAAAGGGTCAACTATCGAGATCTACCAAATACTATATTAGAGTCAACTGTCGAGATCTACTAACCAAATGCTATATTAGGGTTAACTATCGATATCTACTAACTAGATACTATATTAGGGTCAATTGTTGAGATCTATTAACCATATACTATGTTAGTATTAAGATGCTGCTTTATGAATGATATACTTTTCAACTCTGATTTTGTTTTTGAATTTGATTGGGATATGAAATTGGAACTTTCAAGCTAAAATGACCTTCATGGTATAATCTCTTCGATGCTTTGTTGTATAATGGTTGACTCATAAATCAAAGTCGAAGAGCCAATTATTTAAAGATTTAAATTCAATTTTGATTTATGAATCTAAGTTTTAATATTTGGATTCTCGTGGCTGTTGTGTTATGCCTAATATTTATTTATTTAATACTTGCTTAACTATTGTTAACATATATATATATAGGTATTTTCTACCTTTTGAATGTTTATTCGCGAAATAAAATAAATTAAAAAGTTTAAGGATTTCAATGGATGTGAAACTAAAATAGATTTTTTCATAAATGTCTATGAACCAAAATAGAATTTAGATAAATTCTAGAAAAGTAAGGAGTAATGAACATCTTTGATGAATGAAAGTTCTACGTCGGCTAATTTAGGGAATGATTATGGGTATATAATTAAATAATACCATAAGAGCTTATGATCAAAGTGGACAATATTATACCATTGTGGAGAGTCGTGTTCATCTAACAACCTCGATAGTTGGTAATAAGGGTTATATTGTTTTTGCTTGGGATTATGGTAAGTTTGGTAAGTCGGCACCTGAAAAAAGAAATTTTTATATTATTTAAGAATTAGAGAATTTTTTTTACACTAAACTTTGTCTTATAATTATAATTTTAAAAATTAAAAAGTATTGTAATTTTGATGAGTTTTATCCTAAAGATTTGTAAAAAAAAAAAAAATACTTGGTTTAATAAATTATTATTATATATGTGGGGCATAAAATTTGTTAGTATTTCAAATAAAAATAAGATTAATTTTTTATTTTTATTTTTTTGTTGAAGAGGTAAGTTTTGACAGTTAATTCACTGTTTCTTTACACGTGGAGCAGCCTCATTGGTCGAAACAATCTTCTGCCAATTCTCAGCAAAATTACGACCAAATAAATAAAAATGAAAATTTTAAAACCATAAAAATTAAATTAAAAGCAAATCCATTTTCTTTTCTTTTTTACTATTTTACCTTAATTTTTCTCGAAAATTTTGTCTTCTCTAATTTTCTTTTACCATATGTCTGTAAATATTTGTCCCTATCTCTCCCAACTTTTTTTTTTCTCACTGTAAAATATTTTTTCTCTCCATCTTTGATGTCTTTTTCTCTCTCCCTTGAATTTTTACCACTAGTAACTTTTTTTTCTCTCTCTAATAATTCATCTTTCATCTTTTAATTTTTTTTTCTTCTTCTTAGAAATTTGGTAAATATAATTAATAATTCAAACACGTTTTTAATTCCATCAAAATAATTTTAAAGTCGTAGAGCTAAATATTTTAAATATAATTGACAATAGTGATGCTAATTAAATCACTCGAGCAAAAATATATTAAAATTACTTTATTTGAAATATAGGCTAAATTAAAAAAAATACCCTTAAAGTTACTTTGCCTCGGAATACCTCTAAATTTTCAAAATCAAACTTAGGAAAAAAAATCTTACAAATACCCTCACAATTAGTTTTAAATCGGAACAAAAATACCCTCTAATTTTTAAAAATTTGAAACAAAGTATGTACGTAATTTTGAAACACTATTAAACTATTAAAAATTTAATAGTATTTTAAAAATAAAATATTAATGAATTCTATCTAAAATTAATATTTTTTATTTTTTAGTTTAGAAATATTAAAATATTTTAAAGATAAAATAAGAATATTTTTATTAAATTAGGTTTAAAACAAAATTAAATTTAGTTGTAGTGATGGGATGGGAATGATAGAAAGTGGGCCTAAAAATGGGATTTGTCAGAAGAGCCCTTCATCACTCTGCAATTCTGACTCCAAATGATTCTACAAATCATACATTGACTCTCTCTTCCTCTTATCCTTCCTTTGATTGTCATGTTAAATTACCAATTTACCCTCGGTGATTCCCGTCGTCTATCGCCACTTCTTTTAATTCAACAACACGTGACTCGAGAGATTAAAAAACCTATTGTCTTAGTCGGGAACATGCGTCACAATTAGTTGAACTATATATTCACGCTCACTACTTATCACTGAACTTTTAATTTTATGTCTAGTACGACTATCAAAAGTCAATTGAAAAAATTAATTAATTTATTAAATATAAATTTGTATTTTATACCTATTAACCCATAGACGTTGAATAGTGTGGAGAAAAATATTCTTCGTAAAAATGGTTTTTTACAAAAGGGGTCGGAGTGATCAAACCGAGGAAATTGTTTACCAAAAAACACAGGTCTCTGCAAAACCGTAAGACCTTGTATGGGAACTAACATTTGCCCAGTACCAAAAGATCAAAAAAGTTGGTGACCTAATGACAGGAGAGTTGTCGATCGAAACTCCAGTGAATAGCGGTTGTAACTATAGCAGTGTTGAGAAAGCGAAATTGCTTGTCGGGTAAGTTTTGACCCACACGAGAGGGGTAACGATTTGGGCACTGTCTCAAAGAGAAGATCCGTAAAGATGGATTCGGTGATTTAATTTGAATATTATTATTTTGGATAATAATGGGGCAGTGGTATGGTTTTTGGAGTCAGATTATTTGTTGTTAAAGTGTACGGACGACGAGCGTTTAAAGCTTTGCATATTCGCACAGCTCAGTAGTCATGCTGTTCTCTTCTTTTTATATAACGGGAAAATTACATTTATTTATTATTTATTTTATTTCAATTAAATAACTTTGTTCTTTAAATTTTCAATTTATATTATTTTTACGTCTCTAATTACGTAAATAAAAAACACTCATATTTTTTCATTAAAAAATTATAATAAAAAAATAACAATATTGACCATTAAACTAAACATTATAATTTGTAAGACATGAATTAAAAAAATTAAAATGGACAAAGAAAAAAAATAATAAAAAAATAAATATATATATAATTCACCAATTTAGATATAATTTAATTGATTAAAATATTTTAAAAATTAATAATTTGAAAAAAAAAAATTAAAACTATGCAGCTGATATAAATATCATTAAATCGAGCTCTTATTATCATAATTAGAGCTTTTGTCGTATTAACAAAAATATATAATATTTTTAGCTAAATTTGAAGACGTATTATATGAAAATTTCTTGATTTTGAAAAAAAAAAACGATTAATTATATTTTTTAATTAAATTTGAACATATTTTTATCGGGACAACAATAAATAAAAAATTTAGAGAATAAATTAGACGTAAAATAATTACACCCGAAAAAAATTAATAAATTAAATTATATTTGAAATCATTGGGTTATTATGGTGATGAAGAACACGAATGCAAGTCAAATCACTATTAATGGAAAAGATTTGAAGTCAATTGGATGGAAGAAATTAAAAAAAAAAATTAAAAAATTAAAAAATTAAAATCATAATTAAATAATCCTTTTAAAAGTTGATGCCTTTAGATGTGAAATGTTTTGATCTAAACTAAAAGTTGAGATACAACGACTCTATTACTACATTCATGTCGGGACGTTTTAAATTAATATTAAAAGTTATGGTAAAACTCGAAGTCTCTGAAAAATATTAAAAAAAAAACTCGACCCAATGATTTATGAGCTATTCTTCTTCGCCTGAATCTATAGATTTTGCTATGCTTGGTCGTGGTGTGTAGATTTGACCTAACCTTGACTCGATGAACCACGAGTCTATTTAGTCAGTGTTCCGAACCAATACTTACAGAAGCAACGTTTCATCCAATTATAAAAACACCCATCTGGGTAGTCTTAAAAAACGAACACATATTCACATTCAAGATTTTTAATGATAAAATTACCCGTTTAATATTAAAATTAACTCACTCACTCGTGTGAGCGTTTTCTTAATTCAACGTACAGTTTTTAGTTAATTGAACTATATTCAAGTTGATGATTCGCTTAACTAATTAATCAAAAGTATAACTTTTCTTGTATAAATACAGCAAAAACGTCTCGAACAATAAAATAATATTTTATTAGGACTTAAATTTTAAATTTATAAAATGATTAAAAAATAATAATAGTAATTAAAAAATAAAAATAAAAAGTAATTAAATGAATCATTGGAAATAGGGAAAGAGTGATAGAGAATGGTAATATCTTTATAATCACATTCTTTTCATTTTTGCTTCCTAGTCCTTCACTTTTCACTTTTTTTCTTTTTCCCCCCTAACATGATCTCTCTCTCAATCATTGAAATTGACTACAAAATCTCTCAATCATTTTCCCTACCTATCTCGTCCAATCAAAACCCGAGCTCCTTTCGTTCGTTCAAATCAACCCATCATCATAATTACAAGAATTATTTGTATGCTTCCATCTCGAATCTTCAACTTGTCTTTTCGTTGTACACGGGTTGGATTAATGACACGAGCAACTCGAACGAGTTAGGTTATCTAGTTGTTTTTTTTATTATTCACAACGCATCACTGTTAACAGTTACAAAGTAGTAGGGTAGAGCTAGGTTGAATTGGATTGTAACCCTATTTTCGAGTTTAGTTGGGTTGACCCGACAAAAAACCGTCAACCCACGAACCAACACAAATTTTACTGTTTTTCAAAAATTCAACCCCGACCCAGATCGGAAAATAAAGATCCTAATCAAACCCAACTTTTATAATTTTGATTGATGGATTCTCGGGTCATATGAACACTCCTACTTTCTATTAAAATATATGTTCATTTAAGTATGAATATCTATTGTTTTCGTATTACGTGGTCGATTTTACCCTTTCGGGGAGGTTAACTAATACATTAAAGATCGATTTGAATTTACTTTCTAATTTTTTAAAAAGAAAAAAAAAAGTATTTTTTACCAATGAATGACTATTATAGAAAAATTGCAATTATGACCCAAAAAAGGGGGGAAAATGAAGATAATGAAAATTTGGGGGAGGATTTTCAGAGGGTGAAAAAGGAAAAGATGGAAAGTTTAAGAATTAAAAATAAATAAATAAATAATTAAAAAAAAATAAAAAAGTAAAATTTGAATATTTGCAAGGCTTTTAGAATTCACGAGTGATGGGATCGAGGGCGGAATGACGTTTTGGACCTTGACTATGCTTTTCTTGCCTAAGAAGATCTTGTGTCACCCTTCACTTTACCGAAAGTTGGTGCCTCCCTTCTCCACTTGCTGCCACGTGGCACTGTCATTTAATAAAACGTTACCCGCAGGTGAGGAGAGAGAGAGAGAGAGAAAGAAATGAGTATGGCTTTGTTGTCCCTCTATTCCAAGCATTCTTTGCTTAAAGAGTGGTTTTAAGGGATGGAATAAAGGCAATTGAAGGAAGCAATGTGTAAGAAAAGTAAAGGCCCAAAGTTTAAATCTCATTTTGGTTGTTTTTTTAACCGTTAAAAATATATTTTTAATCCCGACGTGGTTCATAAACTTTAGTTTATGTCTTTATAATTTTGCGACGATCAGTCTATTGTGAGATCTCATATTGGTTCGAGAAGAAAACGAAACATTCTTTACAGGGTCTAGAAGCTTCCTCCTAGTAGACATGTGTTTGAAAACTATGAGGGTGGCGACGATGTGTAACAGGTGAATACGGGCAGTATTTGTTAGCGGTGGGTTTGAGCTGTTACAAATGATATCAAAGCTAGATACTGGGAGGTGTGTCAACGAGGATGTTTTGTAACGACCCAGATCCACCGCTACTAAATATTGTCCTCTTTGGGCTTTCCCTTTTGGGATTCCCCTCAAAGCTTTAAAACGTGTCTGTTAGAAGAAGTTTTCCACACCCTTATAAATAGTGGTTTGTTCTCCTCCTCAACCAATGTGAGACATCACAATCCGCTCCCCTTCGGACTCAGCGTCCTCGCTGACACTCTTTTCTTCCTCCAATCGATGTGGGACCGCCCCCAAATCCACCCCCCTTTGGGGCCTAGTGTCCTTACTGGTACATCGCCTCGTGTCCACCCCTCTTTGGGGTCCAGTGTCTTTACTGGCACATCGCCTCGTGTCTACCCCTCCAATCGTTGTGTACTTTAAACGTTTGAAATATATTTTTTAAAATTAAACATATAAATAAGTCTTTCTTTCACTTTATTGTCTATATTTTGAAATATATATATATTTATTTATTTAATTTTTAATTATTTTTTTAAATTTTGCTTCGCACGTGTACTTTTAAAGAAGGTGAGAAAATCAATTTAAGTTAAAAAAAAAGCTATGAAACACGATTTTAATAAAAATTCGAAAATAAAAAAAGAAATTTAAACAGATTATTTTTATTTTCTATAAAATAAAATAAAAAAAATCATGTGTTGGCCATATTGCCAAGCTAACAAACCACAGGCAATAAGCCAAATATCGAATGCTGACTGACAACCGACAACAGCCAGTAACATGTGTATGGACCAAAGTGTTGTATGTCGAAGAGAAACAATCTCGAAGGAGTTGTCACCGGTCATAGCCGGTATTCACGTGCCCCATTTCTGCCCCCAAACGTACCATTTTCACCAGCCTCCTCGGACCCATTTGAAAGGAACATTTAGTCTATTTTTTAATTTCACATTAAAATATTTTAATTTTAATATTATTTTATTAAATTAAAATAAAAAATACCATATACTCAATTACCGAATAATTTAATTTCGATGTTTTTTTTATAAATAAAATTAAGTTTTTTTCTCAATAATTTAATTAAAATTAAGAAGGAAAAATAATGAAATAAATAGAAATTCAAATTTATTTCCTTTTTTAAAAAAAAAATAAATAAATAAAAATTTGATTAGTTTAGTTGATAGTACGATGAGACAGATTTAGGTAAAGGGAATTTGCTTCTTGGAATCTTTTTGAGATTCCAATTTTGATTCTATTTTTAGTTTTTTATTTTTATTATTATTTTTAGTAATATCCTCACCTGCAGGGCATCTCAGTTCCTCACCCATGCAATCTGATTGGATTAGACCTCTCACAGTACTCCTCACCAGTGGCATGTTTGTTTACTTGCGTGACTGCCCAATCACAATTAAAATAAAGGCCAAATTAGTAAAATAAATAAATAAATTATATTTTTTTAAAAAGAAATTATTGAAATTAATATCACACATGAAATGTCATTATCCAACAGCCACTGAAAAAATAAAAATTAAATAATTTATTAAATGTTATATATATATATATATATATATATATATATATATATCTTCTTATGGAGACAACATGTCCTCGTTCCAAATTATTTATAACTAAATAAAATCTAAATATTTTTGTCTCCTTGTCTTTGTTTTGTTTCTTGTCTTCTCTTTTTTAATCATCATTAATTTGCTAAATAATAAAATTTAAGGTACCGAGAAAATATATATTGTTCGAGGCAAGAATTTGGCTATATGGTCCATGTTAGCTTTCACGTCGAGACGATGAAATATTTAATCAAAAGGGTTTGTAATGGACACGCTCCTAGTATAGTATTGTGTCCATCACACTCGATACTTAATTTAGTACTGAATCAAAAATGGTGTCGAGACCTCTCTAGTGAGATTAGTCCCTTTCCTCTTTGCCATATGGTTTGAGTCGTAGATGGCATGAAAACAAAAGTTTGCTAAGGGAGGGGGTTAGCTCGATTCTCGATAAGCGGCCTCCCCCTGTAGGCTTTGTTTGTACCTCATCGGCTAAGTTGTCTCTCGGGAAACTTTGTCGGAGGGACACACAAACAAGGTGACGTTATTTGACTTGTGTATTGATTGAAATAGTGTATATCTGTTAGACGTGGGCTTAGGCTGTTATAAATGATATCAGATCCAGATACTGAGCGGTGTGCTAGGGAGGACGTTGGTCTCCCGAGAGGGTGGATTGCGAGATCTCATATCGGTTGGAGAGAGGAACAAAGCATTCCTTATAAGGGTGTGGAAACTTCTCCATAACAGACGCGTTTTAAAACCGTGAGGTTGACAACGATACGTTACAGGCCAAAACGGACAATATCTGCTAGCGGTGAGCTTGGGCGACTTCCTTCTCCAAGTTTAACTCAAATGTGACTCGCTTCTTTTTAGGTGTAAAGCAGCGTCGAACCAAAATCTCCAACAAACATCAAGTCTTTCGAAAAATGAGGTGATTCAAGTGCATCCTCCCATATGACTTGTTACAACTTTACACCAGTCATTAGCCCTACCTTCGGAGCTTTCGAGCATTAGCCCTACATTAAGGAAATAACTTCGAGCACGGTCAGCTTCAATAGTAGTACAGAAAGTGTCAACAACGTTCGAAAATAAATTCACTGTCGTATAATTGATCAATGATTATTATTGATTCTGCCCCTCATGCATGTGAGTTAGAATATTAAACCCTAACCTTCCAAGCAACGAAAAAAGACCAAAGCTTTGACCACATGCTTGTTAAAGAACGTGCCAACGGCTCATAAATAGTGACTTGGTTAAGGAAACCCACCATAGCCGTAACGAAAGCGAGCCTTCCTACTTAATATATCCACTCAAAATTTTATTTATTCTCGTTATATATATATATATATATATATATTTCAATTCATCAATTTTAAATTAATTAATTATCAGTTTTATTTGTAATTATTTTAACAAGCAACGTTACAAATTGCGGTTTAAATTCAAATATTTAGTTGGATAATTAGAAGTAAGGAATCTAACTTAACTTTAATTAAAGTAATTAATGTTTATTAGACATTTAGATATGCTTAGATTCTTCACATTAATATATATTTAATTATTATTACTTTTATGTTACAGAATTTAAGCTTCTATTAAAATTATACCTAATAAACTTTAAATATTATGCCTAATAAAATTAAAATTTTATTTAATTTGTAAATAAATAAATAAATAATCACAAAATTTTAATTTTTTTTTACCAAGTTTTATTTTTCTTCTCTATTTAAAATTTATTGTACATAAAATTAAAATTTTACGAGAATAATAATAATATATAATTAAAAGTTTGTGATTATTAAATGACTTAAAAAAATGAAAAGGGTAAAATGGAGATAAAAAGTTCGTCCGTTATAGTTCAATATATCTAAATTTGAAAGCTCGGGAACTCCGTAGACATGTTTTAAAATTTTTGAGGAGGATAAATTTGTAATTTAACCAATTTTGAAATATACAAAATTAAAGCAATTTGAAATTAATTTTTTCTTTTAAAAGGAAAAAGATAAAAAAAAATAACGAGGGAGGCGATTGATCAAAATCGCGATATTGTATTTGGTTTTTTACATTAAAACGAATCTCCACCGTTGATTTTATTCTTATGAGAACGGTATCCAATCAGAGTTTGCCACGTGTCCTACTTCCATCCTCTTCAATACGTCACCAAAACATGTGGGCCCAGGCTGTCCTCTGGGGTAATGACCAAACGTCAATCCACTGTTAACAATTTCCCCTCTCTCTCCTTACGAGTAAAAGACAATTTTCGTTAGTTAACGGCGGAAATCAGACGGCGTTATCGTGGATTCTCTATATAAATAGCTGCTCTCGAATTGAACTTATTTGTTGTCTCTGAATTTTATTTTTGCCGATATTTGGGCTCTCGCTAACGTAAAACCCGGAACTATAATATCCCAAACTTTCCCTTTCTGAACAAATTTTTTTCCCCTTTTTTTTTGGGATCTTTGGATTTTTGATTCGGACCTTGCTGTTCGCCGCCGGTGGACGCCGGCGAGCGTTCAATTCGGTTCTTGATTGCATTTTGATTCTGCTGTTTGTTTGGAGGTTTTGGCAGAGAATCAGCGAGTGAGAGTTGAGTGAGAGAATGCCTTGTTTGTCAGTGTAACTGCAGAAATTAAGCGCGAAGAGGCACTGATTGGCGGTATTTTAGGGATTTTGATTGCTGTTGCTTTTGGTTGCCATTGCTGTGAGAGTGTGATTAAAGCGAAGATTTCTTGAAACGGAAAATTTTGAGGAAGAAAACTGGGGAATTCGTCGTTGACAGACGAACAGTGCGGCTGATTTCAGTTCGATTTTCGGTGGATAAGCTTCTGAGGAGCCTAAGAGGTGAGATTCTTGCTGCATTTACTTTACCGTTTTCTTCAATTTGATCGTCTTTCTAAGCAAACGAACAGAGTATTGATTTCTCAGAGAATCTTCTTCTCTGATTCTTTTTTATTTTATTTTTTTCCTTCTGATCATTGTTTCATCTTCGAGTTCTGTTTTAAGGATCGAGAACGTTTCTAATGGTTTCTGTATCCATCCTCTGTAATGTTCTTTCAATAGAGAATCATTCGACGCCATTTCACTAATCGGTGGTGTTTAACATTTGAATCATTTGATTGATTCTGTCTCTGTGCGTTGATTCCTATAGCCTTAGCACTTGCTCTATTTTCCATTTCTCTTGCTGGATACGAAGAAATTAGATTAGCTTTCTGGAGAAGAGAATTAAAGAGGGAACGATAAACAGCGGAAAGTGTGTAAAAGAGAATTTAATTAGGGTGTCGAAGAGGGGGCCTAAGATGGACAAAGTCTGTAAATCACGGTTGGCTTTTGCTTCGATGAGTCGTTTTCGAATATTAAAGATAGAATTAAATTGATGAACCAAAAGAAAAAAATATCAACGTCATCTTCTGCTTCTGCTTCTTCTTCTTCTTCTTCCTCTATGTCTCAGTGTTATCCTCTCCATATTCGTTGTCTCTCTGTCGTCTCACCCACAGCTTTCAATCTGAAACGATTAATTTTGCGTTCTTTCTTCCTGAATCTCTGCTGTTGTTAATTAATGCATATTTCTCTCTCTTAGTCGCTTTTTTGGATTTCTTGGAGACGGAAGAGTGATGCGATTTGCCCATAGGGAAAAAAGAAAGAGCCAATAGGTTGTCAGAAACTTTGGCATTAACAAATATTTGATTCTTTATTCGGCTTTGTAAGAGTAAAGCAAAGCATGTACCACACTCGGTCTCTCTCAGTCGACTACTTTCAAATTGGCTGTGCCCCCATTTACTTTCCTTTCAATTATCGACTCCCCCTCCCCTCTTGTTCCTATTCTGATCTTTTCTTAGTCGTCTCTGATCCCGAGCAGCCCTTTTCCTTTTTTTCTTCCCTTTTCCTTTCTCCAGGACCCATCTGTTTCCCGCGGATCGATGATCGAATTTATATTTATTTCAGATTCCCCCAGTTTCCTTTTGTCCCATTTAGCCGCGTACCTACTACATAGAAGTTTATATAACCCATCCCTTTCTTTATTTCTTTCTTTAACACTACCTAAGCTATCCAAAAACAGAGAAATCAGTGCTTTACTCAATCGATTTCCTCATGAAAGTTAATTTAAATGATGGTGGAAATCCTTCAATTGGAAACTGTCGTTCTTTACTATTCGAGTATTACATGTCTATCTCAATGTTGGGTAAAGGGAAGGCTTGTTTGTTTTCTTCTCCTCACCCAATACACAAGAGAAAGAGTGAGAGAAACAAAGGGAAAGTCGCCGGATTATGCAATTAATTTTTGGGATTCCTTTTTTTCTTTCATCAATATAGTATCCACTAAACCTCTAGGTGGAACCTACTTGTTTGTTATGTGCAGAGTAAAAAAGGCAAAGTTGAAGGAAAATGTTTACATGCATAGCATGTACGAAACAGACAGACGACGGGGGTGAGGATGGGGCTGCGCGTGGTAGTGGCACGCCTAGTACAAAGGAAGCCGTCAAAAGCCTGACAACACAGGTTCTTAATCCTATACCCTTCTGTCTCTTTTTCTCTGTCTTGCTCCGGCTACATCTTTGTTTTCTCGGTTTCTTTTCCATCTTGTGAAAACAGACAAATCTCGTAATACCCATTAGCCTTGCGATAAATGGGGACCATCTATGCCTTCTTTTCACCAATATGAACGTGCCTAATGTTTATTATTTCTTTTCAAATCTTTTTTAAGATCAGATTTAGGTAGGAAAGTGTTAGCGTTTGTGCTTTCTTACGACGCGCTCTAACGTTTTTGTCCTTGAGCACTTCCTAGTTATTACGTTTTTGTTTTGTCATTTAGAAGCCAGTGATTCTTTTAACGGATTACCAAAATTTTGTCCCGATGGCTCACAACTTTCTAGTCCACGTAGCTTTCATAGGGACACATCGTTTCAGAAATCTGACTTTGCTGACCTGCAGCTCTTCTTGGCTCCCCCGGTTACCGATAGAATAAAGATTCTTGTTTGATAGAATAAAGATTTCTGTTTTTTTGTTTTTTCTCTTAATAGTTTCTATTCCCAAATGATCAAAGTAGTACATGCGCTTATCGAGAAGATCCCCATTCACCCACCTCCAGCCTTCCTTCGAGTACGAATTGTTTTGCTGGATAATTACATCTCCACACCGCTATGATATCGTCCACTTTGATCATAAGTTTACATGATTTTGTTTTGGGCCTCATATCAATGGAGATATATTCCCAGCTTATAAGCTCAGGATAGTCAATTTGGTACTCCCTCTCAACAATTCTCAACATGAAGGATAGTGGTTCATTGAGTGTCGCTTGTTTTGCTGGATTAACTTTCTTACAATTAGATAATTTCATTTTTGGAAGATGAAATATTGGAACGATGCAATCTTACCATCAGCTACTGTTATTTAGTTACGGAAATTATGAGCAGTGAAATTTTGCAAAAAAAAATTTGAAGTTTGCGCTCATAATAGTATATATGCTAACAACACCCATTTTGGGATTGGGTCTTAGTATAAGTAAGGATGACTGGTCCAGTCTGTCTTGGAAATGTGATTTTGCCAAGAAATAGTGGCAGCACATTTTGCGTCAAGTAGCGGTGGGGTCATCGACATATTCACTTCGGAATAGACAAGACGCATTTTAAGAAAGGACAGCCCAATGACCGCCTGAATGTGACCCACCATTGAATTTTTGTCGACACACTGTTTTTCAAAAGTATTGCATCTTAGCCAAACCCTTTCTTTGCAGGATGAGTAACCACTTGATTGTCAATAAGAAGTTAATTAGACCTTTTTATTTTATTGATTGTTTAGGAATTTCAATTCTCTTATGACGTGATATTATTTCTATTCTTAAATACCATAGGAAAATATCTTCCAAAATAACTCTTCCAAGTTGTAGAATCCACTTTCCTGAAACACCATTCAGCATGCTCCACGTAATTCAAAAGGGGATGTGTTTCTCACCAAGGAAAAAAAATGTTCAATTTCATGCGTATTTATTGATTCACAATGGTCGAACTGTACACTTCACTCCATTATTAATATAGTGACATGCATTGGATACGATATACAGCCTAATATTCAGGTTAAAAGGGGAAAAAAAAATAGATATTTTGTGTTTGTGCGAAAGGTAGCGACTATTCGGATTTGAGCCTAAATTTTCATGACTTTGCTTTAGACTTTCTTAAAAGGCTTCCTACCGATAGTGCTTTTGACTTTTCCAAAAGGTCTCCTACCAATAGAGATGTATTCTTTACTTATAAACCGATGATCATTTCCAAGTTAGCTAATGTAGCACTCCCTCCTGACCATCCTCGACCATCCCAACTTTTGCATGTTTTCTTTCCATTTGAGTTTCTCTCCTTAATTTCAGTATTAAGAGGAGCTTAAGCTGTCCTTATTCTAACTGTGGATAGCTACACTCTACAGATTAAGGACATGGCGTTGAAATTCTCCGGTGCTTATAGACAGTGCAAACCCTGCACAGGCTCCAGTAGCTATAAGAAAGGACAGCGACCTTACCCAGATTTTGACACTGCTTCAGAAGGGGTTCCATACCCCTACATAGGAGGGGCTAGTGCAAGCTCAACCCCTGCCTGGGACTTCCCTCGTGTTAATCGCCACCCACATACCAGATCTGACTCTAGATTTAAAGGGGTCTTCCGAGGAGATCAGACTCCTGGAGCCGATTCCTCCATATCAGCATGTGATGTGGTGCTCGAGGATGAGGATGAGTCGAAAGAGTGGATGGCACAGGTGGAGCCTGGTGTTCACATCACTTTTGTGTCCCTACCCAATGGAGGCAATGATTTAAAACGAATTCGTTTCAAGTAAGATGAATAGTAAATGCTTAACGCTGTCGGTTCCTATGTCTAAATTAATACCTTCTTTAAGCAAAGTTAACACTAGTTTTTTTTTTTTTTTCTCCTTCTTGAAGTCGAGAAATGTTTAACAAATGGCAAGCTCAGCGTTGGTGGGGCGAGAACTATGACAGAATAACGGAGCTCTATAATGTCCAGAGATTCAACCAGCAAGCTCTTCATACGCCACCAAGAACTGAGGACGGGGTAAGTCCTCCAGGACCTTTGCTCCTGACTTCTATTTCTCCCATTAAAATGATGCTAAGAGTAAATGTTTCAAGGACTAGAATTCAGTGGATTTTGTGTTAGAGTTGTGCATTCTGATTGCGAGACCTGTAGAAACTATTGAATTTTTTGGAATGAAAAACTAGGTAGGATAGAAGGGTATTTATAACAGAGCCTCGACTATTTATTTCCAAAATATCTAACCATTTATTTCTAAAATACCTAAATTATTTTCTTAAAATACATGGACAATTATCTGAACTAGCAATGATATTTTAACCGTGCATGTTTGATATTTTCTGATAATTCTGTAAATGTTCACAATCTTCAGAGGGATTCTTCCTACTCAAAGATGGGAAGGGATAGTCCGATGACTTCAGGGAACAAAGATTGGACGCCAAGAAACTATAAACCTTCTGGGAGTAAAGGATTTCCATCTGACCAGCATTTTGACCAAGGAAGCAGTCACCATTATGCAGGTTCAAGTGCCTATCCAGCAGGTAGCGCGAAAGGCGACATGTCGTCTATGGAAGCATCACGCACAACTACCTCTTCTAGAGACGAGCCTTCAATTTCCATTAGCAATGCAAGCGACATCGAGGCGGAGTGGGTCGAGGAAGATGATCCCGGGGTCTATATAACTATCAGGCAGCTTGTTGATGGCACTAGAGAGCTTCGTCGTGTCAGATTCAGGTAATTAACATCTACATTCATTTGCTTCCTCCATAATAATGTTTTATATATACTGAAGATGGACTGACATTGTTCGACTCGATATGAACAGCCGTGAAAAGTTCGGGGAAATGAACGCGAAGCAATGGTGGGATGAGAACAGGGAGAGGATCCAAGCTCAATACCTTTAACTTACTTATTCATGTTCCAAAAATTTTGTCTTTAGAATGTAATATTCAACAAAAAGCCATCAGCTGGATATATAGAGTTCTTTTGCTAAGGAAATTTACTCACCACCAGCGACATACACAAAACCAAGTTTCTGATTTTCCTATCAGAATTCTGCAAGCCATTCTTTTATTTTCTTCCAAGGCTATATATTTTTTTTACCCTCCTCCTTAAATAGTGTCTTTATACAATCTTATTATTATCATTTTTTTTTAACAAGACAGGTGTAAAAATGGATCAGGTCGGGTTTTCACTAAAATTAACCCGGGATAGGTTTCGAATGAAATGAAATCGACTAGCCTGGTCAATCCTATAGCTCCTGTCCTTCAACTCTTTCTATTATCCCATTTGGTATCAGGATAGGCAGCTAAATACACAGAAAAAACAATGAGAGTAAATTCGTTCAGACTTGGAACCTCTTCTTATTAGATAAGCCAAGTCAGGATGGATCTTATTTTCAACCAAAACCAAAGTCGGTTGTATACCAAACTTGGATGTACGTAGGCAAAATTTTGCCCCAAAATTAACCAAGATATATAGCAATAGAAGCTATTTTGAGACCAACCTCCCCTTTCTTTCGTGAAATCTCAACGTGAATGTCGCTCGGAAAGAAGCAGGCTTGACACGGAGGGCAATCTGTGCAGTTCATGATCGATGGAAAAACCAAACATGGAAGACGAGAAGCTTGCTCACTCTACTTGGAAGAACAGGAAGAACAAGAAGAACAAGGAGAAAGATAAAGCCTTAAAGAGGGAAATGACTGATAATTCATTTATTTCATTACGCAAACAGAGTTTATAGCAAACATAAGAACAAAAACAGACAGTCAGCGGGGCATTTATTACATATAGTCCCCGAGGGAAGAGTTTGCATACGATTCTTCAAACAACAAAAACATACACACCATAAGGACGATAACGAGAGGGAGGAAGGGCGGTCATCCTGCAACCTTCCTGGGGTAATTACTGCCATGTTGAATCTCTTGAGCGGGCCTTATTAACAGATCGCTAGACGAACTGTTCCAACGGACACCCGCTTTCATCGGCCGAAGAAGCTGCCCGATAGATGGCTTGCGAGGGGCAATTGTCATGTTTGCCAACTTTTGGCCTGTATCGGAAACTCCACGCACATTATTTCCCCTGTAGATAGAGTCTGCAATATGCAAATATAAACCACTTCTTCCATAAACTAATCTTAATCAATAATTGAGGTAATGCAACAGTAACCAAGGAACTTACTGGTAGGGCTATTCCTCACAGGCGGTCGGTACTTTGGTAGTCTAGCTGTGCTCTTCATAATTGTATCACTCTTATTTGCATCCTAAGAGAAGATATAAAAGGTGAAACAATGTTAGTTTGGGTGAGCATGTTTATTTTGGGTGGCCGGGGAGAGGGGGCAGACGATACTTACCGGGTTCACCAAATCCAACTTCCTCTGCACACCTGCAAGATGGTTTGATGATTCAGAAATCAAGCTAATCTAGGTGTGTCTATATAATGTTAGGGCATGCATGTTTGAAAGTGGTTCGAAATAGTTAAAATCAAAATTTTCTACCGAACACGCATTAATTATTCAAAATCATTTTAATGTTTGGTTCTACACTTCTAAAACTTATTTACATACTATCTAAATCCATTTTGAGGTGATTATAAACCTCACAAAAATGATCTTAACCATCTCAAAATACATCCGGACATGCCCCCTAATAAATAACACTACCTGAGCTCAACAACGCAGGCAACTTAGGAGAGGAGAAATTACCAGCGATTCTTGAATCAGATAAAGCCACAGGATATTTCTTAGCAGTCTGCTGCTCCAGCAAATTCTTTGTTCCAGCTGTGATAGTGAAGAACACATCAAAAGTTGTCCAACCAAGCAATGTTTTTAGCTTACCATGTTCAAAACCAGGGAGGAGCTGAAATAAACATACCAGAAGGAGGGGTCCGAGCAAATGGCGCTCTAGCACGAAGAGACGGTGGAACATAGTAGCAGCTCTGCCACACATTAAAATAAAACAAATCTTAAATAAAATTATACACATTTATTGATCTACTAGATGAAAAATAAAGGACTACCTGGAAGAAGGGATGTTGGAGGGCTTCCATAGCTGTTGGTCTCTTGGATGGATCCCATGAACAAAGTGACTGTACACATAAAAAAAAATATACAGGAACATGCATTAATCAAATGAACGCAAGGTGCTTCACCGTGTTTAAGCATTAACCGGTTCAGATAAAATAGTTTCAATGGCCATCTATTTGTACTTACTGCAATAAGATTGACTGCATCATCACTCGCTGAAGGAATAACAACGGAGAGATGAACTCGATTAAACTGCAAATGTGAAACAAGAAAATACATCAAATATACACATTTGACATGGTTATTTGAACCAAAAGAGGACAAAGGAGACCGACCTGCGGGTATTGATAATTGATATTCCTGGCAAGACAGAGCCCATCAGACCATGTATCCATAGTTGGAGTGCCAAGTATACTGCAAATTTTGTAGATTTGGTCTGGTTCGCTGCATGAAACAAATATAGAAAACTCTTCATATTAGATGACAATTTCAACTGTCATGTCAAATGACTACCCCGTCTGGCCTAGCTTCCATTTTTGTTTTATAATTTTACCAAAATCTGTTGCAGGCATGGTTCAAAAATAGAATCACAGACAAAGGAGACGATGAGTTTCACACAAAATCTCCTCACAAGACTACATGATAAAGATTAGATTTTGAAAGAAAAATAGCAGGGATGCAAACGATAAAGCTTGCACATTCAACTATTTACAGAGTTCGTAATTATCAAACTACTACATAACTAATAATAAAAGTACAAAACACAAGAAATAAAACAAATACCAACGTTTGCTATTATAGGGAACTAGGTGAAAGAAGGCCATAAAGTTCAATAAAAGATCATGACAAGTAGATCCCCACTAATTATTTTTATGCAAATAATATTGACAAGAAACAAATGGAAGGGCAGTTTGTAAGGAAATACGTGAAACCAAGCACGCACCAGCCATTTCTTAAAAAAATCAAGACATTAGTATTTTTGACTTGGCACTAAATATGTGAATGTGTATTAGCTCACCTTGCTCCAGGAAAAAGTGGACGAAGAGTAAACAACTCTGCCATTATAGCACCCATTGCCCACATATCTGCAAAAAGTAAAGTAGTAAGCATGTATTAGATTAAGCTTTAACGGGGTTGGAGCAACTAAAAAGTTCAGTCGATTCCTCACCAACTTTAGGACCATAAAGGTAGGACTGAAGCAGCACCTCTGGAGCTCTATACCTGAGACTCAAGATTAAATGTTACTACGTGGCATCACTGCAATCACTGCAATAAAATGCAACAGCATCTATAACAGGAAAGAGATGAGATGCACTTACCATCGAGTTGAAACATACTCAGTATAGGGTGGTAGTGCACTAGTTTCACGAGCAAGCCCAAAATCAGCAAGTTTTATCAAGTCTTTAGCAACTAATAAATTTTCTGGGAAAAGAAAAAAAGTTAAAGTTAAATAAATCGAAATCAAAAAGGGGGGAGGAATAATAATAATAATAATATATATATATATATATATATATATATATATAGATAGATAGATAGATAGATAGATAGATAGATATAAAAAGTGTTAATATGAAACAACGAGAGTAAACTATGAAATAAAGAACAAATACAAACACCATGCTCACAAAAGAGAACTATATAAAAATATCCCATAAATGCATTTTCACATAACGTTTATCACATGAAAATACATCCCGCATAACAAAAACTTCAACATACTCTAGAAGGTCAAAAGACACTTAAGAAATAAGTCAGATTCAAAATGATATTAGCAGATAGTCTATGGAACCCAATTAAGTGCATTATACTAGACACAAAAACAAGTGAGGTACCTGGTTTAAGGTCACGGTGAAAATAACCTCGCTGATGCATGTAGGCAAGACCTTGAAAAACTTGAAAGCACCAATTTCTCACTTCAGCTTCTGAGAAGAGTTTTTCCTTATCCTTCATAAGTTGATAAAGACTGCAATCCTGAACATCAAATTTTTGTTGAGTTAGGACAAGAATAAATTTTAACATAAAGTATGTACCAAGTTGAAAAAATGACACCACTAACCATGTATTCAAATACGAAGTACAAAATATTGTTTTCCCTGATAACTTCCTTCAGCTTAACAATATTTGGATGATTCATCTTCCGCAGTGACTGTGATATTCAGATTGCAAGAAATGAATTAACTTCAGGATAAGGAAAGAAAAACAAGGCAATCAGATAAAGAAAAAAAATGAAGGATGCATTACCTTCACTTCTCTCAGATTGACGCACTCCTCCCATGTGTAATATTTTTTCTTCATTTTCTTAATTGCAACCTGTTGATTTAAGGAAGAAGATCGCAAAGTGGAACTAATTGTTGAACAAATTTTCTCAAGATATAAACGCAGAGAGACATCAGCAGATGCTTACAGCTTCCCCAGTTTGCTTATTGATAGCTCGCCAGACACTTCCAAAAGTACCATCACCAACTTCCTTGATTAACATATACCTTAAAATGGTAATAAAATTGATAAACATAAGTTACACCATGCACAATTAAGAAAATTGCACAACAAAATGAGAAAAATAATGATAAAGCTAGGGGAAGAAGCTAACCTCTCCATTTTTTTCGCAGAAGCACAAAGACAACCTCCTTTATTCAAAAGTATAGAAACTTGAAAATGATAACTTGCATCTATCTTTGTATAATGACTAAGTAAACAACCGTCTTGCACTGATATAACAAAAGCCACCACTAATTTTCCTTGGTGAAGTGCAAAAGCACAAAACCAGAAAAATTCTGATGTGCAGGCTGTGCAGCTTTATTCATTAAAAAATCCGCAGATTCGACTTCAAGAGAGGAACAATATAGCAGTATATGACAAACACCACTGAACATGTTGAACCTTGAGAATAAATGTCCAAACCAACTGAGCAGTTGGAAATACCAGATGATTACAATACTAACTTGAAGCTATCTCATAATTCAACTTTGAGATTGAAGATATATCCTCCAGTAAAAAAGATCATGACTCTCTAAACATCACCAGTCCGGAACAAGTATAAAGAACGAATAACAACCAGCAGAGGTCAATGTGATAGTCTTCACTTTAGGTAGTTGTGAAAACAAGCTTTGATATTTCATTAACAGAACTCAGCTCTGTAGAAAAAAGGACTGAGGTTAGAGTTGCATGCAACAAATTTAAAAAAAGAAAGAAGAAGAAGAAGAGTAGCACAAAGAAAGTGCACGTTACATCATACCCCTGAAGAAGTCTCCCCTAGAAAATCACCCTGATGCTTCATCAACAACGCTCTGCATCCAAAATAAGAAATTCAATAAATACGAAAAGTGAAACTGGATATTAAAATTCACCAAAACATTAAGCATAAAAAATAGTCCATACTTGAACAGTTGCACTAACGATCCAACACCTATCTCATAAAGTAATTTCATTACGCCTCTTGTGCTGATCATTTAGAAGAACTTGACCACTAAGTGCAATTGACGAAGGAAACCAAAAGAAAATCTCCAACGACAAGGAAACGCCAATCAAGCACTTCCTGGAAAGAGCAAACTCGATGCTGGAAGGAATTTGTCCAAATAGAAGCAAGCTCCATATCTTGAGAAAATATAGAAAGCCCTTTATATCCAAACCCTCAAAGACCTGATATCATACATTAGCACCAAAGCATTAGAATAAATATTCACGGAAGAAATCAAGAATAAAGTCAGTCTAATTTATCAAATGAGCAAAAAAAGGTGGATATAATGCCCACAACGCTGCAATTTATCAGACCCAAAAGATCATGCAGCAAGTGCCGGATACCCAAATCTGATCACAATATACAAACTATTGATACAGTAAAACCAAGAGGCAAAACATATTAGAGAAGAACAATTATGCAAATGCTAACAACTCCAGCAAGGTCAGTTCAATTACGTATCAAGGAAGACCCCAATCAATAACCAACATCAGAATCAGGCATTTCGAGCTAATCCAGGCAAAACCCCTAATCCACCAACCGATTAGTCGTCAAGAATTCCTATTCACAAATAAGCAAGCACAAAAAACAGCAACACGCAACGATCCCGTCTAACAAAATTCTTTACAATCAGTGCGCAGACAAAATCTCACAAGATTTGCGGCATGAAATAAAGATAAAACCCTAAATCACCAACCAACCAGTCAACAAGCTTCAAATTCACGAATAAGCAAGCGAAACAAAAATATCACAGCGCCACAAACTCGCACCCAATGAGAATTTGTTCAATCAATAGAAAAACAAATCCGCACAAGATCGCCGGGCATCAATCAGCCATATGCTCACACACCAAAATTAAACGAGAAACAAATAAATCCGAAGGCCCAAACTCCGAATACGATCAATTAATCCGTCAATCGAAGCGCATCATAAATCAAACAAATAGTGGGGGAAAATGACCTCTAGATAGATTCACAAGAACATAGAGAGAAATCGAATTAAATCGATAACGAAAAATGAAGAATCATAACCTCCGTCGGCAAGAACGGGAAGAATTGAGATCCAGAGCTTCCCTCAGCGCTCTTCGTTCCCCTCAAATCTTCTCAACACAACGAAGAAACCAGACGGATTCCCAAATACCCCAAAAACCAAGAGATCTTTTCTGCGTGCCAACCAAGGTAAAGATACCTAATTTCCCATCATGACCCACACCGATGCCTATTTATATACCTAGGGTTTCTATTCTCTACGGGCAAGCCCACTTATTTTCAATCTGCTCACGGATTTGGACCGCAATGATCTCCTGGCTCAAGCCACTTGGCAGCTCCTGATTGGTCCCCCTTATATTAAATCATTAATTAATTGTTATAATTTCCCCGATATTTATTTATTTATTTATCTTTTTTTTTTTTACCTGAATTCTTGTACGACCAAAATTCCTTTCCCTAACGGTGATGGATAGTTCGGTTGTCAACGTGGTAAAGTATATTTAATTGGAATTTTGATTAAACCAAAATAATTAATATTTATATATAATTACGATTTTAGCCTTCAAACTTTAATAAATTACATTAAATAGCTCCTTAAATTTTAAAATATTTAATATAATTTAAGAGTTATTAATGGTTCAATTGATTAAGGTCTTCTAATTAAGGTGTACCCGGCTTGGGTTCGGTTAGAAAGAACTTTTGGACCAACCTTTGGTTAGTTAGGTTGGTGAACCGAACAACTCGATAGAGTTCACAATCCCACCTTCAATTTTCGGAATGGGTTGGGTTGGGAGGTCGATCCACCGCTAGCAGATATTGTATCTTTTGGGCTTTCTCTTTCGGGCTTCTCCTCAAGGCTTTAAAACGTGTCTACTAGGGGAAAGTTTATACACTCTTATAAATGGTAGTTTGTTCTCCTCCCCAACCAATGTGGGACCGCCCCCAAATCCACCCCCCTTTGGGGCCCAGCGTCCTTACTAGCACACCGCCTCGTGTCTACCCCCCTTCAGGGAACAGCGAGAAGGCTGACACATCGTCTAGTGTATGGCTCTAATACCATTTGTAACGCCCCAAATTCACCGCTATCAGATATTGTCGTCTTTGGGCTTTCCCTTAAGGCTTTAAAATGCGTCTACTGAAAAACCAACCCCAATTTTTTTATTTTTCAAAAAATTCAACCAGCCCAAATCGAAAAAAATATATATAACCCAACCAACCAACCTTTATAGTTTGGATTGAATAGTTCAAGTTGATCGAATTATCAGATCATATAATCACCACCGCACTCTTAATCTCTTATATAATATCGTTGTTGAACTAAAACAACGAGTATTCCAAAATTGTATTTTTTATCCTATTGTTTCATTTTAATATCAAATTTTGATTTCAACCGATCCAGCTATATTAAATTAAAAATTATTTTTACGTCCAAACATGCTCGTTAATATAAAAATATTGAAAATTGGTACGAAAAAATTAAAAATATATTTGAATAGATATTAGGTAGAGAATAAAATGGGAAGATAAAAAGGTTGGGTATGAGAATCTTTAAATATGATTGGTGGAAGTAAGGGAATGTTGCTTTGAATATGTATGAGATATTGTTATTGATAAGGACGTTGAATAAAAATATAATTATTTCTCCAAATCTTTTCTTTATTTTATTCCAAAATTATATATAATATATATAATTATTTCTCCAACATTAAAAATGTGATTCATAAGTAAATAATGGACTGGGAATACTTAAAAATGGATAATTATAACACAAAAGTCCCACATCGACTAATTTAGAGAATGACCATGAGTTTATAATTAAGGAATATTATCTCCATTAGTGTGATGTCTTTTGGGAAGCCCAAAGCAAAGCCATGAGAACTTACACTTAAAGTGGACAATAGGGAGTCGTGTTCATCTAAACTTAGCCATGTTAATAGGGAGTCGAGCCTAGGCATACTTTGTTCGAGAGGTGGTATTGGATGAAAGTCCATCGGCTAATTTAGGTGGAATGAAGCCTTTTGGAGAAGGCCGAGCCCCGAGCTTACACTTAAAGTGGATTAGGATCTATGGAGATTCCTAATTTCCACTTTTTTTTTTTTATATTATTATTATTTGTTTTTTTTTTTTGGATTTATTGATATTTTTTAATAATTTTTTCTTGAGTAAGTTTGTGTGCCATTCGTTTGGTATCTTTTTTTAAAAAAATTCCATTCAAGGAATTTCAAATATATTTTAAATCGCACATAAAAGAAAAAAAAAAGGAATATAATAATTATTTTTTATATATAAAAAAAAAGTCACAACTTGATTGAAAATTCAAATATTCAAATGGAATATTGATAGGTGAATTGAACATTAGAAAGTAACGAATAAATTTAATTAAAGTTCAAATATTCTAAATAATGGGAAGATTTGAAAATTAAAAAAAAATATTAAAGCTTAATTTAATTTTACAAAAAAAAAAAAAAAAAATCATAAAATAATAATGGTTCAAGGGTAAATTTGTAATTTAATGCATTAGTTATCGACGTCAAAGAATCTCCGCCCCACAAATTGTGGACAAAATGCAATTTCTGTGAATATTCAAAAGAGTAAATGACAAATATAATTACACGTGTCATATTTTGCGATTTTTTAGCTTAATTATATAAATACTTTTGAAATTATATATTTGGTATAAAATATCAACTAAAAAATTAAAATAAAAAAAATATGTATTTTTTGTTTTAAAAATAATCACAAAATTTAATTTTAAAAATTAAAAAATGACAAAATTTGAGATAAAATTGAGATTTTGGGTTGGCATAAGATTTAATTCCAATATAGAAAATTTCCAACGCTAAAACGGCGTCGTACGGTGCCCATTGGTCGAACAATTATTGGAAAATGCCAATTTAATGGAGTGGTTGGCTACAGGCGGCCATTCTAGAACGGAGAAAAATTCGTCCAAGTTCGTGTTTGTGGCGACCACACGTCTGAACTTGCTCCTTCTCTCTTCTTTGCTGCGATTTTCCGGCGTCAATCACTCGAAGAGATTCACTTTCTTCGGTATTTTATCTCATTTCGAACGCTTCGGGTTTTTCTTTTCTTGATTTTTCCATGTTTTTCGATGTCAATTTTGTGGCTTCTTCATTTTTCAAGCTGAAGGAAAATCCAATTTGTAGGGCTTTGTATGATCAGATATTAGTATTCCGAATTCTCCTGCTTATGAAATTTCAGTGTGTGTTTTTATGTCATCGCCATGATTGTCTTGAAATTTTGTACGAATTACTCTCTCGCTGCGGGAGGTTGATGTGATTGATTTTACGGCTGGAGAAACTCTTCCGGCTTTATTCTTGTTCGTGCCGACGGTACATGCTATTGAGTTGTTTAGATCTTGTTTTCTGTGGTTGGTTTGTTATTTGAAAGGTTTAATTGGAGCATAAGGTTTTCAAAATCTTCTATCATCCGGGAGTTTGTTTGCGCGGAGTTCCTTGTTTGGTTGTAAGCTATAGATTATTTATTGGCCACCATTTATGGTTGTCAATTTCTCTTTGACTTTGTCCTTTTTTTCTGGACTCTGGTTGTCGAAGATTGACGTGACAGAGAATCGTCTTTATGATGTGTTTTTCTGTTTGAACGAGTTTGATTCAGCACTGGTCTCGTGAGGGTTGGTGTACCTCGAAATTTAAAACCATGTAATTCTAATATCTAATGTATGAGGAAGAACAAACTACCTTTTGTTGGCCTTTTGGAATTGGGGCGTGTGAAATAAGTAGTGGCTTGGGGAAGGGGAAATAGGATCAAACTACAAAGTAAGGGGAAGTTTAGTATGTATGTGCGAGTCCCACATCGATTGGGGAGGGGAACGAAACATTTTTTATAAGGGTGTGGAAACCTCTCCCTAGCAAACAACATTTTCAAAACCTTGAGGGGAAGCTCGAAAGGGAATGCCTAAAGAGGATAATATCTGCTAGGGGTGGACTTGGGCTGTTATAAATGGTATTAGAGCCTGGCACATCGCCCACTTGGGCTGTTATAAATGGTATTAGAGCCAGACATCGGGCGATGTGCCAGCGAGGAGGCTGAGCCCTGAAGGGGGGTGGACACAAGGTGGTGTGCCAGCAAGGACGCTGTCCCCTAGGGGGGAATGGATTGGGGGGTCTCACATCAATTGAAGAAGGGAACGAGTGCCTGCAGGCCCTTAAGGGGGGGTGGGGGTGGACACAAGGTGGTGTGCTAGCAAGGACGTTGACCCCCTAAGGGGGATGGATTGGGGGGTATCACATCGATTGAAGAAGGGAATGAGTGAAGGGGGAGGGTGAATTGTGAGATCCCACACCGATTGGGGAGGGAGAACGAAACATTTTTTATAAGGGTGTGGAAACCTCTCCCTAGCAGATGCATTTTAAAAACCTTGAGGGAAAGCCCAAGTAATGGGCTTGAGCTTAAAAACCTTGAGGGGGAGCTCAAAGAAGACAATATCTACTAGTAGTGGCCTTGGGCCATTACCGTACGAGACGAATTTCGTGTGAGATTAGTCAGGGTTCATGTAAGATAGCTCGTATACACACAGTATAAAAACAAAATGAAATTGAAGAGAAGCTATGATATGAAATGAACTGATATGTTTGCAGTGTTATCTGTTTATAAAGTTCCCTTGTGCTTTGCTTTTACCCTTCGTGTCTTAAAACATGGAAGTTGATAATTATTTAACCTAGAGGGAATCTTGACCTTTCTACTTTCTATCCCCTTCTGTTTCTTATCTCCGTATACTTGCAGGAAAACTCTTACTGAGAAGCAGTGATGGACTTTATATTCAGAGGAATGAATGATGAGTCATCCGAGTGCTACTCTAATGAAATGGACATTCAGAGATGCCCTTTCCTCAGGAATATCAATAAACCAACCTGCTTTTCCTTCTCCACCATGAATTTCACCTTCCCGGTAACTTCCTTATCTGCTATCCCCTTTTACAGTGGCAGATCTGTTTTAGAAAAGTCTTATATCGTTTTGTATTTTCAGGTTCGGGGAGCGAAAGGGCCAATTTTTGAGGATGGTCCTAATTTTGACACAGCGTTTAAGCTCTTTCATGGTAAAGATGGGGTTGTTCCACTACCTGAGAAATCCATCTTTGAGACCTCATTGCCAGAACCAGAGACTGCTCCTCATTTCAACCCCCTGGCAGCAAAAGCTGCAACCATCAGTCTATCGGCTTTCGGACCGGGAGGGCCATTCAGCTTTGGGAGCTTCTCTGAGAAATGGAAGAAACAAAAGTCTGAGGCTTCCAACAAGAAAGATCATTCGTCACAGGTAGATTCGCACTCTCTTTAAGCTTTAAACTTGATACACAAAGTTGGATCATCTGTAGTACTTTTTATAAGGGGTAGCTACTTCAATGGAGACTGAACTTCATAGTTAATACAATTTGCTTACAAAAATTTGATTTTCGTTATGTCTGTTGCACGGGGCGGGGCATAGCTTTGGACATGAAAAAAGGGCAAGAATTTGACATGCATAGAAATCTTGAATCTAGCCTGGTTATGAAGGAAAGCTAGAAAATATGGGACTTAGAACTTGTGATAATATCGCATGCGGGTGGGATATAGTCTGATTATATAATGTTTGGAAGACTTTTACCCAAGTCCATGTGTAATGGCCCAGATCGTTAGCAGATATTGTCCTCTTTGGACTTTCCCTTTTGGGCTTCCCTCAAGGCTTTAAAACGCGTCTAATGGTGGTTTGTTCTCCTCCCCAACCAATGTGGGACATCACACCATGTCAGATCTTTCTTATTCCAAACAACACAACTTTAAGATCATTTCTAGATTTTCAATTTGAATTATAGTTGTTTGCTCGATTAAAGTTGGGGAGGCTTTTGCTGATGGGCCTTCTTCTTCCTGTATTAGTTTCATATCTGTTTCTTGCATGTTTTCCAGAAAAAAGGAGGTTCATCGAAGCACGAGGCTCTGGGAAGTGAGTGGCTGGAAACAGGGAACTGCCCAATTGCCAAGTCTTTTAGAGCTGTTAGCGGAGTCCTCCCTCTTGTTGCAACAGCTTTTCAGCCACCACCTGGTATGAAGCTTAAGTGCCCCCCTGCTATAGTCGCTGCCCGAGCTGCCCTTGCTCGTACAGCATTCGTGAAAAATCTGCGTCCTCAACCGCTTCCTTCAAAAATGCTCGTCATTGCGGCCTTAGGCATGGCAGCAAACGTTCCTCTTGGTATATGGAGGGAGCACACTAAGAAGTTTTCATTTTCATGGTTTGTGGCAATTCATGCAGCTGTACCCTTTATTGGCATGCTTCGGAAATGTGTCTTGATGCCAAAGACGGCCATGGCAATGACCATTGCAGCTTCTATACTAGGGCAGGTTATTGGTTCGAGGGCTGAACGTATGCGTCTGAAAGCTATTTCCGAGAAGGGGAAGGCAACGACAGTTATACCAACGCTAGATACTACTCCAAGCTATGAGTTAACCCAGGTCGATGCCATTGTAGGTGGTCGTTGTGGCGTTGAAAGAATGGTGTTCGATCCTCTCCAGAAGGATGGTAGGCAGACGTCAACCCCAGCAAATGTATGCTCATAAGGCGACTTCGTATAAATACAAGCATATTACAAAATAATGAAGTGCCGTCGATATCGGTTATTCGGTTGTGGGACTCGACCTTCGACCTGTTGTGAAATGTAGATCTAATTGATATTCAACCCTAATGGCTGGTTATCATATAATGTTATGCATTATGCTTTTGATTAGCGACTCTTTAGCTAAATATAAATAAATAAATAAATCCTTCTTGATGAGTGGCTGAATGTTATCTCAGTTCATGGGGTGTACGCAGCTCAAGCCCTGTTGCATTCTGGCGATTACGAACGGACCATTATTATAATCCATTATGATCTGACGAAAGGATCCTGGTAATAGCTCTTTCAATATTGGTATTTCCAAGTTTGAGAATTATTATTATTATTATTTTTTTTAATTTTTTATTTTATTAAAGTAGAAGCTAAATGTCACCAGGTAATTAATTATTAATTATATATATGTAACAACATAAATCTACCACTAGTCGATATTGATTGCTTTGATATGTTACGTATCGCGGTCAATCGTGATATGTTACGTATTGCGGTCAACCTCCCGATTTTGTTACGTATCGCGGTCAATCGTGATCTGTTACATATCGCAGTCAACCTCGGTCAATCGTGATCTGTTACATATCGCAGTCAACCTCCCAATTTTGATCTGTTACATATCGCAGTCAACCTCCCAATTTTGATCTGTTACATATCGCAGTCAACCTCTCGATTGCGGTCAATCGTGATCTGTTACATATTGCAGTCAACCTCCCGCGGTCAATCGTGATCTGTTACATATTGTAGTCAACCTCCCGCGGTCAATCGTGATCTGTTACATATTGTAGTCAACCTCCCGATTTTGTTAGCAGCAATCGTGATCTATCGCAGTCAATCGTGAACGTATCGCAGTCAATCGTGATCTGTTACGTATCGCAGTCAATCGTGGAGTGAATCGAAGTCAATCGTGATCTGTTACAGTCAATTATGATGTCGCAGTATCGCAGTCAATCGTGATCTGTTACGTATCGCAGATCGCAGTATTGCAGTCAATCGTGATAAGTTACGTATCGCAGTCAATCGTGATCTGTTACGTATCGCAGTCAATCGTGATCTGTTATGTATCGTAGTCAAACGTGATCTGTTACGTATCGCAGATCGCAGTATCGCAATCAATCATGATCTGTTATGTATCGATGTTACGTATCGCAGTCAATCGTGATCTGTTATGTATCGTAGTCAAACGTGATCTGTTATGTATCGTAGTCAAACGTGATCTGTTACGTATCGCAGTCAATCGTGATCTGTTATGTATCGTAGTCAAACGTGATCTGTTACGTATCGCAGTCAATCGTGATCGTATGTGATCTGTTACGTATCGCAGACAATCGTGAGTGATCTGTTACGTATCGCAGTCAATTGTGAGTGATATGTTACGTATCGCAGTCAATCGTGATCGTATCGCAGTCAATGCAGTCAATCGTGATCTGTTACGTATCTCAGTAGTCAATCGTGATATGTTACGTATCGTAGTAGTCAATCGTGAGTGATCTGTTACGTATCGCAGTAGTCAATCGTGATCTGTTACGTATCGTAGTAGTCAATCGTGAGTGATCTGCTACGTATCGCAGTCAATCGTGAGTGATCTGCTACGTATCGCAGTCTTGTGAGTGATCTGCTACGTATCGCAGTCAATCGTGAGTGATCTGCTACGTATCGCAGTCAATCGTGATCTGTATCGCAGTCAATGCAGTCAATCGTGATCTGTTACGTATCTCAGTAGTCAATCGTGATCTGTTACGTATCTCAGTAGTCAATCGTGATCTGTTACGTATCGTAGTAGTCAATCGTGAGTGATCTGCTACGTATCGCAGTCAATCGTGATCTGTATCGCAGTCAATGCAGTCAATCGTGATCTGTTGCGTATCTCAGTAGTCAATCGTGATCTGTTACGTATCGTAGTAGTCAATCGTGAGTGATCTGCTACGTATCGCAGTCAATCGTGAGTGATCTGCTACGTATCGCAGTCAATCGTGAGTGATCTGCTACGTATCGCAGTCAATCGTGAGTGATCTGCTACGTATCGCAGTCAATCGTGATCTGTTGCAGTCAATCGTGATCTGTTGCAGTCAATCGTGATCTGCTACTTATCGCAGTCAATCGTGATCTGTTGCAGTCAATCGGCAGTCAATCGGCAGTCAATCGTGATCTGTTGCAGTCAATCGGCAGTCAATCGGCAGTCAATCGTGATCTGTTGCAGTCAATCGGCAGTCAATCGTGATCTGTTGCAGTCAATCGGCAGTCAATCGTGATCTGTTGCAGTCAATCGGCAGTCAATCGACAGTCAATCGTGATCTGTTGCAGTCAATCGTGATCTGTTGCAGTCAATCGTGATCTGTTGCAGTCAATCGTGATCTGTTGCAGTCAATCGTGATCTGTCGCAGTCAATCGTGATCTGTCGCAGTCAATCGGCAGTCAATGGTGATCTGTTGCAGTCAATCGGCAGTCAATCGTGATCTGTTGCGTATAGCGGTCAACCTCCCGATTTTAAAAGCGCGCATTTGGAGAGAGGTTTTGTTCCCCTCTCTCATAAAGAATGTTTCGTTCCTCTCCCAGACACCCTTATAAAGAATGTTTCATTCCCCTCCTTAGGATGTTTCGTTCCGGTTTCCAAGAATGTTTCATTCTCAGGTTTACTCTCTTATAAAGAATATTTCAATTTCATTTCATTCCCGGTTTCTACACTTTTATAAATAATGTTTCGTTCCTCCTCTACGTGGAGAGAAGTTTTTGTTTCCACACCCTTGTAAACAATGTTGTTTCATTCCCTTCTTTGGAGAGAGGTTTATGTTTCCCCACCCCACACCCTTTTGTTTCCACACCCTTGTAAACAATGTTGTTTCATTCCCTTCTTTGGAGAGAGGTTTATGTTTCCCCACCCCACACCCTTATGCCCTCTCTGGAGAAAGGTTTCGGTTTCCACACCCTTATGCCCTCTCTGGAGAAAGGTTTCGGTTTCCACACCCTTGTAAAGAATGTAGGATCTCTTTCCCTCTCCAACAAATGTAAGATCTCTTTCCCTCTCCAACAAATGTAGGATCTTTTTCCCTCTCCAAATCGACGTGGAATCGTACCTAGAACTTTGTCAAGCAATTCCCTCTCCAAATCGACGTGGAATCGTACCTAGAACTTTGATAAGCAAATTGCTTGACTCAGCATAAAGTAAACAACCGTTCATGAATTAAGCTCTTGATAAAACTGCATAAAGCAAACAAGAAAACCTGTCCCAAACTACTATTATTTGATCAAAGAATGAAATACACTGCGACTAAACTATATACCAAAGGGAAACTGAGACAAATTTACATAAAAAAGAAAACTAAAATAGTGTTACAAAGATAACTTATCAAAATATAAACGCAGCCATCAACACAAGGGAACTATGCTTACAGATTATCTTAAGATCCAAAACACAGTTTCCAAGCAAAAGCTGTACAAGAAAACAACATCTCTTCTAATGAAAGGAAAAAAAAGATAGAAGCTTACCTGATCATCACCTAGCCGTGAAGCCACTGTTACCATAAGCTGGAGGGAAAGTGGCCAAACCAGGGCAATCCCTAGCCCAGTGCCCGGTTTGATGGCATTTGAAGCATTCACCAGAGTCACGACCAGACGAGCCTGAAACTCGATTTAAGTACATCCCTCCTCCAACAGATGGTGCAGGGCTGCTGATGATACTCGGACAGTTCATTGAGCTGTGACCCGATCCCCCACAGCTGTTGCAGTACGTGCGCGAGTTATGCAGTGTGGATGGAGTAGGCCAAGAACTGTTGTGATGGTCCCCATACTGAACACCTCGGTTCGGTGTACCATATTCTCTGCCAACATTATTGGTACTATTTCGAATGGGCGACACGAACTGTCCACCACCTATATTCTCCAATCCGGGGCGAAAAACTCCAGGATTTTGTATGGTGTTCCCTGCCCTGAGCTTTTCCATCAAATCTAGAAGAAACCTGGACTCGGTCGAAAAGTTAATGCTTTCTGCCTTCATGACAGTTGATTTCACTCTCTGTTCATCACTAAAAGTCTCTTCCTTTACTTTCAACTTCATAATAAATTTTGTAAAAAGAACCTTACGGATGATTTCTGCAAATTTTTCATCATCTTGTTCTTCGTACTTCAAATAATACAATCTTTTTGCAGGTAAGCCCATGATCTCCTCACCGCCTTCTTGAAATGCAGTCACCCAAGTTAAGCCAGTATGATCCTGTATTTGCAGCTGCAATATGTACCTGTAGTCACATTCGTCGACAGACTGATCACACCGGTCGCATCTCCATTTTCCATCTCCGTTATTTGTAACCTTTTTGCTGCATTGACGATCCCCGATCATGATAGGACATGCTGTGTAACAGAAATTATCAACCTTAACGAATGAAACAGTTGCACTAACAGTGATCCAATCTGGCTTCTCAGAGGTTCCTAACCTCTCATCTTTTATTTGGGATATGGTCTTACGGACATCTGTCCTGCCCATGGTAGCAACTTCCCTGGATATGGAGACAGAAGGAGTACTCCTTCCTTCCTTTTCGAACCACCCTCTTAATGTACGAGCCTCGGGGAAATCTGGCTCTACGAAAAGCTGACTTGTTGAAATGGTTCCCACCGCCTTCCCATTGAAGTCGCTCACTCTACCAGATTTCACAGCCAAAACTGGGAACAACCCTGAGTCACACATGTTTTGCAATTTTTGCCCTTCTGCTTGACAAAAGTTTCCCCAAAGAGTCAATTCGACGCTTCGGCCAGACATATCTTTCAACTGAAGGGATCTCTTCTGAGTCTCGGTACCATTTTTTCTCATGAGAGACGTTGCAGGATTAATGGAAGAAACAACACCAATTACATCTACAACACTGTTGCTACCCATGCCCTCAATCTCACTAATGTGATGGAAATGAAACTGCTGATGGGGGATTGATTGGTCATCCTCAAAGCAAGCTTGGATTGTTGATGTGTTTTCAAGAAATATTTCAAAGTCATTATTGAGATGGTTATAGTTCTTTTGTGCAGGTTTCAAGCTTCCTTTAGAAATGAAGTATACTTTACCAGATTCAATCTGGTTGTAAAACTGATCAGCTACTGTATTGAAGCATGTTGCTCGTATTTCTCCACCGCATGCATCAAGTAGATCAAATGAAAACACTTTCCCATCTCCACGAGGATTATTGTAGTGTCTAAGTTCTCCTTTCGAAGTAACTCGAGCCTTTATTGTCCACCTTCCTTGGTAAGGGTTCAGAGCAGTAATAGGCATTATCCTTGGGGGAGCTTCATTTTTTGCTACCGGTCCTCCCCTGTTACTGTACATCGAAGGTGGCTGCTGATGTATTGGCTGAGGAGGGGCATAAGCATAAGCATTTAGAGGTGGCCTGGGAATATCTGATCCATTGTTGTGGTATGCCATCTTCTGATCACCATACGACCCAGTTACAGGAGATGAACCGTTAAACCTTGTCCAAGAATTAGGAGTGTTAAAATGAGATCCCACATGCGGTACTTGTGATTGATTCACTTTAGGCTGTTCAAAAGACGCACCAGATACATTCACATTACCAAGTATTCCGCTGCCGGATGAAGCCCCCATAGAGGATTGGGGGTTTCCACTAAATGCGGCTGATACTGATCTTGTTGCTGGAACAGGCTCGCCAATAAAGTCACACATTTCCTTTATCACATCCAACTCAATGACGATTATAATTCTGTGATTGAATTTAACAATTCATAAAGAGCATGTAGAATAATATCCAGATTGACCTAAAGTATTTTGTATGATTGGGTTGAGTTCATCCATCATCTAACTAGATTCGTTTGGTTCAGAACATAAAAGAGAAATGTGGATTTTCTTTCAAAATCGAATGCATTCAATCAGTTCCCGGAAATCAAATATCGAAATTAATGATTCAGTTTATAGGAAGACTTACAGGCGTTCTTGAACGGGATTACAAACATACTGCCGCAATTGAACGATGGAACCTTTCTGTAACTTCCCGGACTTAACCAATCCATTGAGCTGAGTGCCCAGCATTCCTTGCTGGTAATGAGTTCCATCAGAAAGCAACAATCTATACCTCTCGCTGCCCGATTGTTGCGTAGTGTTAACCAATTTTAAGTCAATTACTTGTACAACCGGCTGGAACGTCTCTGCCGACGATTCTCTCTTGCATATCACCATCACGGCTCCTTCCGTCAGCTTAAAAGGCGCCATTGATGCTACCATTTCAAGAACACCTAACGAAGACTTCAATTCATTCTCTAAAAATGAGACTTCAATCGGAGATATTGGAATTGAATCCGAAGATGATGAACCGAATGGAAGATAATTGGGGGAGAACGAGGGGGGATCAGTTACAGCAATTTATATAGCCCCAAGAAGGAAGTGGGGAAGCGCCATGGATTTGCGACGGAAACCGCGAAATCTTCTGCGGCGAAGGACATGGGCTTTTATAGTATTTCCAATTGAATATTCCTTCAGCTTCCACGATACGCATCTCGAGAGTGATTCCACGTCCCACGTGCTCAACTTCTCACGTTTTCATTAAAAATTAAAATTAGAACTTTTTAAAGAAAAAATTAATTTAATCTTTATCCATTCCAACTTTGATTAAGCTCCTAGTTCTTATTATATAATCATGGATGACGGGTTTTATGTTTAGATTATGGTTCACGAGCTAGTGTACAAGTAACATCTGAGTAAACGAAGGAAGCATGAATGAATCGAGATCAAATCTGAATAAAAATTAGCAATAGGATATGAGGTTATGATAAGAAAGACTTAAAAAATGGATAGTTATTACCTATACCGATAAGATGCATATTATTTTTAGATGATTTGATAATACTCAATAGTAGTCATAAGACATTACTGAATAGTAGTCATACGACGTTACGGTTACAATTAGTTTATTATATACAAAAACATGGGTAGCAAAGGTGAAAAGAAACTACCGAGTACGTTAATAGAATGAGTTATGTTTAAAAAATACTTTTGGCTCACGAGCTTTGGTTTGTGCAACAACTCAGGCCCACCGTTAGTAGATATTGTCTTGTGCTTTCTCTTTTGAGCTTCCTCTCAAGGTTTTTAAAACACGTATGCTAAAGATAGGTTTCCACTCCCTAATAAAGAATGTTTCGGTCTCCTCCCCAACCGATATAGGATCTCACAATCCACCCCCATTAAGGCCCAGCGTTCTCATTGACACTCGTTCCCTTCTCCAATCGATGTGAGACCCCCAATCCGCACCCCTTTGGGACTCATTATCCTTGCTGACACACTACCTCATGTCCACCTCCTTCGAAGCTCAGCCTCTTCGCTGACACATCGCCCGGTGTCCGGCTCTAATACCATTTGTAACGGCCTAAGCCCACCGTTAGCAGATATTGTTCTCTTTGAGCTTTCCCTTTCGAGCTTCCCCTCAAAGTCTTTAAAACGTATCTGCTAAGAAGAGGTTTCCACATCCTTATAAATAATGTTTCATTCTCCTCCTCCACAACTGACGTGAGATCTCATACTTTGAATCTGTGTACTTTAAATGTTCTATTGATTTCGTTCTTATCAGTCTCAAGAACTAACAAATGGTTGCCTTGTCGCCGATACAAGCCAAACAGAAAACACTGAACACAACAGATTGAAGCAAATTACACTAATCTGCCCGTACTTATCTATGGTCACCGAATGTTCAGGACATTCATACATTTCTCAACTCTCAAATAGCAAACAACCAATTAACCATCTGTTTGTGAACTTTCTAAGAGTTACAGAGATGAGAAGTTATAAAGTCCCAAAACTACTAATGCACATAACTGTTGGGCCCTACACTGAAGCACGACCCGGCCAGTTAAGGCTAGGAGCGCATCGTCGGCAGAAGGGACGAGCCAACCGATGCTCACCATAGGCAGACCGATCGACCCAACCCAAGGTCCAACTACGAGTTTTTTAACTGCAACAATTTAAATATAAGCTTATAGCTATGCCTGTACATAACTTCAGTATAGGGTCTCACAGTCCAATAAAAGCTTCAATATAACACTTACATTCCGCCAGTTTCTGAGAGAATCCTTTCAATCTCTTCAAGCAGGCGTTCCTTTTCATCTGCCAAGTCCTCATTCTGCTTTTGAAGATCCTCTATCTGCTTAGTCTGCTCAGAATCCTTCCTGTATTTAATATCAAGAACTTGGTCCTTAAAATCTTTACAGTTCAGAGAAATCAAAAGCAAGAGATGAGATCAATGGAAGCCAGAATGAATCTGGCAAATGTTGTGGAAGTCAGAACCACCAGAGAGAATTTCAACAGTTAGCATTCCTTTCAGCAAACGGAATGTCATCATGATATATAAAGCTTTTTTTTTAAACAGTGATAATATATAAAGCTTTACCTATTCATAAAGGACAAATTGAGCTTCAGTGACCGCACTTCCTTCTCAAGAGTATCACACCGCTTCAGAACTGATTGCATATCTGATGGAATAGTTGGTGTCATATTTCTCTCCTTCGCCTCTGCCATTCTGCACACTTTAGAGCTTAGATTTGCACACAAATACGATACAAGAATAGAAAAGCCTGTCACTTTCCCCAAACTGATGAGTGCTAAACAAAATTTGCATCTAATCAATTGCGAGAATTGAATTTTTGCGGTCATAATTTATGCATATTGAGAGAGAGAGACTACATACTTTCGTGATCGTTCCACCCGGCGCTTTTTTGTGGGATCCCCTTTGTCCACTGCCAGAATTTTAGTGGTTATAAGAAGTATTTTGCTTACATTGGTAATCAATTACAACTTCAGAGCATCCAATAAATTAATCAACAATAAAATTAGAGAAATAAAGGTTGAGCATATTATCATTCTTGAAGTAATCCATGTTTTTTGCAAGCAAGTTGTTCCCTGGAAGGTGATTGTACTAGAACATCTCTAGCTGATACTAAATATAAGACTACACCAGCCCTAGCAGAATATAATTAATTTAGAATGATTCATTAGGATTCATTTGTGATCTTGTGGCAGGCTTGTTTTTTTAACAATCTTGTGGTGTGTTTGGTTTCAAAAAATGACAGGATATTTAGAAGGGTTGATCAGTCTTCGGCATGAAAAAACTGAGTCACAGCCGATATTTTTCGACATTGTTGCATGGAATGTTCAAATTCCATGACTAGAAGAAATATAGCCTCCGTACATAGTAAAACCGAGTCATTTGGAAAAATATTAGATTAATACTCCCTCGTGGTAGTGGCCTCTAATTCCTTTTGTAATTATCAGTTAAGTATTATCTTTTTGGACCGAAAGCCCTGTTTGTAGGTTGGGGTTCCTCTAGCGTGAGTTGTGTGTGTGTGTGTGTTTTTGTATGTTCTTGTCTATTCTTTCATGTTCTCAATAAAAGTTCTTGATGGGAGTTAGGTTATTAAAATACAATTAAAAAAAAAAAAACTTGTGATTATGTGTTCATCATCTGAGGCGTATGACAGGAAATGCGTAGATATATCCTTGTGCAAGGCCAGTCTTCTTTGTATCATTCCAAATTTATTGGATGTCCCAGAAGCACGAAAATCATAGGTATATAAAATTGTAGTTTAAAACATAAGTGATACCTGAAACAGCTGATGTTACGGACCCATTACGGACTAGACTTCCCCTCTGCAATAAAATGCCAAAATAGACAGCAAAAGAAGCTTATTCTGACTATAAGCTTGTAGCAAAAATAGCATAATTTGAAAGGTTTGTACCATGTTGAAAAAGAGCGTACCTTTCTATCATCTTTCAAGTTGTCTATTATTCTTTCTCTGAAATCTGCAGTTCCATAGAATGAAAGTTGAATTACATAAAAGGAAGGGGGAAAAAAAAAAAACTTGTTAATTGAAATAGTAGAAACAAATGGATGTGTTTCCGCAGTGTACTAGTCAATGTGGTCAAGCGACTTGACTCAAATTTATGAGGCCTCTACAAATGCAGCCTACAGTCTTGTTGGTGACATGGGAGAAAATAATTGATGGATCCATAAGTAACCTAAGTTTAGGAAATTTTCCATTCACTTACGATTTGAAACATACATAACTCCACTACAATTAAAAAAGTTTTCTGATGACAACCACATATGACGCCGTGAACAATTATATGGGCGTCAAAAATGTTGCTATCCGGAAATCAAGAACTTTCCTAACCACTAGAATGAGGTAGGAAAAATCCAAAATTATCACTAGATATGCATCCATGCACAAGGCCAACAAGGTCAGAGTAGAAATCACCAACGACAGAATAACACGACAAATATATCATTGGACAGATTGGCTACCTTTTGATCGAGATCCATTTTCAATTTGTTTCCTTGAGCTCTCACTGTTGCTATGAGTTTGATTTGAGTTGCTAGGACCATCATATGCCTCAAACCCGGATGAAACTACTGCTGCTGCAGCAGAAGATTCACTTTGAGAAGGCTCTTGAGAAACTCTGCCTGACTGTACGGGATTTACGGGGTTTACAGGATTTACAAAAGCTTTGAAATCAATATCTGTTGATAGCCCAACCGTTTCCAAAATTCTATTATCCTTGACTTGAACAGGAGAGACTTCCAGAAGATAGTTTGGTGTTTGATGTAAATAATTGTTACTGCTTCTATTGAAACTAGAGTGGCCAATAGTTTCTTGAGCACAAAAATGTGCGTTTGAACTATCCTCCAGTGCCTCTTTATCAATCTGATTATTTAGCTTCTTCCGTTCTATTGTGTCCTTTAGCATGTTTACAACTGAAGAAATTTTATCTACATCATACATGGTAGATGCATTGAATGTCGATGCCGATGAATTGGATGGGGATGCAAACGTTACAGGCTGGTTTGGAACCTCACAAGTAGAAAGGTCATTGAAACCCTGCGAGTATGCAACATCTAATTTCATTGCATGCCCTGACAAGTCATAAATGGACTGGATACCAAATGAGCTTTGATTGCTTTGCATTGCAGCGTACCTCCTCCTAGATATCATTAATAAATAAGGCATTGAAAAACAGACAAGTATAAGTTCAGCCACGTAATTGACATTTTACAATAGAAATCAAGTTTCGATAGAAGGGAATATCAATGACATAGATTTGGGATCATCAATACCACAGTGAATGACGTTAGAGAAGGAAGGCTGCAATAAATAATCAGCAGAAATTCGAAATTTCTACAATTTCAATTTGGATTCTGAAAGCAAGTTCCATGTTAAGGGGAAAAAACTTGAAATAATCTGAAAATTTAGCTTCACGAGTTCTTAAAAGATGACATATAAGATTATTAAAAATGGCAAAACATTCTTTTATAAAAAATTTCAATTATCATCATGGTGGAAGACTGGTCCACACTATGATTACCTTAGCTCGGATGATCGACTTCTTGTCATAGGTTGAGAACTATGGAACCATGCCTGCAAAAAAACGTGAGATATTAAAAGGTTGTGATGTGCTTTATTGGCCTTAAGTTTTGAAGAGAAGATTAACAAACCTTAGCAAGATATAGGTTACTACCTTGCACTTCTCCTTCAACAATATTCCTGGAAGAAGTTCAAAAAGTCAAACACTTATAAATCATCCAACAAAGGAGAGATGCCAAAACCTTTATGTTCTATTCACCTTTTAAAATGTAAGCTAATTTTCATGCTCAAAGAATTTGGGGAACAAGCAAATTCCATTGAAATATTACCAATAGCATAAGAGCGGAGGTTCAAAAAATTGAAGAGCAAACCTGAACACTTGTTGATTAACTCCTGAGACATCATCAGCCACAGAGGCACTTTGTGGACGTAAAATATCATTGCTTATTCTCTTTTGATGTTTTCCCACATACTGAGGACTAGACAGGTCAACAATCTCAGAGGAAATCCTGCAAAAAAAAAAAATAATAATAATAATAATAAATAAATAAATAACATAAAGAATAATTATACAAAATAAAAAGATGGAAGAATTGATAATATTTATATCCTTAGAAACAAAACAGATGTTTCTGCTTTTATCTTATTTGCAACCTACCAAGCATCCAAATAAAATTAATTACCGCTACTGATGTTTGGTTAAAAAGTGGAGAACCGATCATAATCAAAACAAGACATCAGACATATTCACCTCATAAGCATTTTATAGGTGTACTAATTTGACATACCAACCTTCTTGATGCTTGTCGAATGCGATAAGCCGAACCAGATGAGTTGTTGACGTTCTGAAAAAAGAAATAGATCAGCAAAATATTCATACAAGTTTTCAGAATATGAATGATTTAACTTAAGTCAAGAAAATAAATCTATCTGTATAATGAAAAGATAGAGAAATGTTAGTGTGTCATACTTAACAATGTTGAACGTATAATGTTTTTCTTACTCAAACAATTGCATAGCTTATCCATGTTATCCAAATAAATTTCAGTGAATTTTCTGGAGACAGTGGTATATTTCTTTGATTGAAGAACAATTTTACATCAGAATCATCATGCCTAAAGAAAGTAATGATCTGTGCAGATTTTTTTTCTAAGTTACATCAGATGTATTTCCATCACACTAGGAAGTATGACCATGAAGTCACATTAAGAATCAATAACCTAATAGATCATTTTGGTTTTTCTGACACAGGAAACATCACAAATATGATTTTGAAAATCAAGGGTTGGTCATCCATGCCCACCAGAGTATCTGATGTTGTCTAGTTACTGAAGAAATTAAAAAAAGTGAAGGTGTTGAAAGATCTAATTTATGCTTTTACTAACACTCAGCAGCTCTACACAAAAATGTTAAAGCATCTGCAAAATAAGGATCAAAATCAAAAAAGTGGTTGTAAACAGTGAAGTCCAATCTTGATAACAAAATTCTTTTCTTTGCTTGAAAGAGAAACAACTCCATTGATAGATGAAATAGAGGAGTAAAAACTCCAAATGCCTAGAGGTGAATTACAAAAAACACACTTCAATTGAAGATTAAATAAGAAAAGCTTTAATGAGCAAAAGAGGACTTATTCTTCCACCAGAGGAAAGCAATAGAACAAGTTTCATAAACGACCATTCCTTGTGCCCCGAAGTGTGCCGAAAAAAGCACTACTGATGGCAAGCCAAATGACCTTCTTAGTACCATGAAAAGGATGACCCAACAAAATAGAAGCAAGGAGATCAGAGGTGTTGTTGGGGAAAGGCAAAGACCAACCAAACCATCCAAAATATAAGCTAAAACCAAAAAGAAAATGGGAAATGCATGAATAAATTGCACGGGGACTCATTACTAGATTCACACACAATGCACCAGGAAGGAGATACGGTGATATAAGGCATTCGCCAATGAGGTTGATTTTCTTTGCAACTTTGTTTAAAAGTGTGAACAGGGCAAACTACAGACAGTTTCAGCAATTCATGAACAGATTAAAGTTTTATCTTTATTTTCAACGACAAGTAAACAAAGCCAAATAGATAATAGAGCTGCTTGCCTCTCCATTTGTTAGCCAGCTTTTGAAAAGTTCCTCACTATCTGTACGGAAGCTCTGAGAAAGATTCTTAAATCCCATCATCTCCATGGTTGGTGTTGACATTCCGATTGAGTTTTCCCCCCAAGATTTAAGAAATAGCTCCTCACTTGCATTTCTATATAATTCTGATACACCCCTTCCTTCCATTTTTATGATAATCTTTGGATCTTTTCGAGACAAAAAGAGGCCTAAATTCTACATATAAATACAGGATTTGAAAAGGATCATATGCTCAGGCTATCCTTTGAAATCCCCAAATTCAACAAAATAGAAACATACACAAAAAAAACCTCAAATTGAGCAGCCTACTCTGTTTGATCTTTTCAGAACCCCAGAACTTCTGTCGAATTCTTGCACATATAGTAAGAAATAATCATTCTACTCAAGATGTTTGAACTCTTTCTACCCAGAAGAATAAATGGAAGCCCTTCAAGCCGGTGGGCACTAATAACTATATAAGAATATCACAAACCCGAAAGGGAGCATTTGTTCAACCAAAAATTATGATTAAATATATCACCACAATAGTGATAAGGACATATGAACTACCCCAATACTGTCAAACCACAACCATTGACTTCATATGATTTGAGAGTTGACAACCAAACCCCAAAACACCGTCCAAGCAATATCACAAGCAGCTAGGCCGGTAATAACTTTTTAGAACTAACAACAGACGTAATCAAAATGTGTGTATTTGAGGATGCTGCAGAGGGATATATTATTGCTCATTCAAAATCCCCAGCAAATAGTAGGCACATAGATGTGATTTCAAAAGATTTGAAGCATCCATTAGTATTGGGTTTTGTTGGAGATTCCCATGTCATAATCTGTCGTTTTACATAGAGTATAAGAAACAATTTCTTCCCTATTGGACGTCGTTGTAATTGAAAAGGTATGTCCAATATTTAAGTCCTCAATCAAACAAGCAAAGAGGACTTATTCAATCAATACAATAAAATAACCTAAAAGTATAATGAATAAATTAAAAAATACTTACGAGATAGAGCCAGATCGTGACGGCGACATGAAAATGGCCAATAGCAACTGTCTCTATAATCAAATATGAAGCCGTTGAAATGGCGCTTTCATGATTTAGCGTATGCTGCAGTAGAGAAGGCCTTTCGAGTTTCTGACCTGAAAGAAGCCGACCTGTTCGATCAACGAGCGAATTACGCGGTTTCTCGTTCGGATTCTTCACATCCATCCATTGATTGAGGTTTCATCTGTTCCATTGTTAATGAATTCTTTACAGAAATTTTCAACATCGCTTTGTTGCTCCTCCGGATGAAGGAAATCTTGTTCTTCGTTTCCCCTAAAGTGAACAGTTTCTTGAGCTGAAGCATGGCGGCAAGTTTTGAATAACTTCAGTTAAATTAAAATATTTATTCAATAATAATATTATAAAAAATAATTGTACAAAATTATTAATAACATAAAACATTTTTAAAAATTAATTAATAATATTTATATTAACATCAAAATTGAACGTGGTCTGCGTTCATTTATATACCTTCATTTACTTGGGTGTCGTGTTATTTTCTCCGTGTCTCATCCTCTCGTTCTCAATGAGAACGAATCGAGAAAGAAGGTGAGTATGAGAGATATGTACAACAGGTTTGAAACTAAGGAAAAAAACGTACTTTCACATGTTCGTTGACGGTAACAAGGGGTTTTACAGCTTTAACGTGAGAAAATATGTCAAATTTCATTCACCCCGTGAAAAAATGTTCATTATGTCATCCTACCCTCCTAATTACTCTAATTTAGACGTGGTCTCGGTTCATTTAAGTACTTATTTTTTACTCACGTGTCATATTATTTGTTGACGATAGGTACAACACGTTTTGGTGTTAGTGACAGAAACATACTTTCACGTACGGGCTGACGATAACAAATAAGTCATACTTTCACGTATTTGATGTCAAATTTCATTCTCACGGGAAAAATGCTCATTATGTCATATTTTTCTCCCGCTCCAAATGTCGTTGAACTAAAAAAAATCATATATATTAAAAAAAAAAAAAAAAAAAATTAGTTGATATATTCAATCTAAAATTTAATTTTATAATTAGACTTTAAATTTAGTTTATTAATTGTATTTTATTTTAAAAATAAATAAATAAAATATGAAAATATAATTTTAAGTCATTATTTACATTATTCAAAATTTAACTTTTTTTTAATATTTAATAAAAATTTAGAAACTAAATAAATACAAATAATTTAACGTTAACAATTAAATTAATTTTCAATATAATTTGATTTTTATATATATCAAATAAAACGTTAGATTTTCAATTTAGTTTATTAATTGTATTTTATTTAAAATAAATAAATAAAATATGAAAATATAATTTTAAGTCATTATTTACATTATTGAAAATTTAACATTTTTTTAATATTTAATAAAAATTTATAAACTAAATAAATACAAATAATTTAAGATTAAAAATTAAATTAATTTATCTATCATAAGGAAGGTGGAGCTAAGGAAGGTGGAGCTAAGCGTTTGGATTATCGTTATGAGCTCCGTGCTATTAATTTAATTTTTAACGTTAAATTATTTGTATTTATTTAGTTTCTAAATTTTATTAATAACTTAAAGTATACTCATATTTTATTTAATTTTTTTAAAATAAATACTATTAATAAACTAAATTGAAAATGTAACGTTTTATTTGATATATATATATATAAAAGAAAGGGTCTATTTCGTCATTATTAAAATAAAAAATGTTGACGTGTTAGACGTGATTGATTAAGCAACTCTCTCACACATAAAATATTAATAATTTGTAAAAGATCAAATTTGTCATTTTATTTGAAATGAGACGTTTAATTATGTACAATTATTGACTTCTATTAAATTAATTGTTTCAAAATAATAATAAATTTAAATTTATTTTATTATTAAATTGTCCCAAGATTTTCAATAATTTATAACTGTTTAAATAAATTGTAAATTTTATATTTTTTTTTATTTTAAAATAATTAGTCAGAATTTTTTTTTTTTTTTTTTAAATAATTAGTCAGAAGTGGAGATGAGAAGAGTGTTGAAGTAATCAATTTGATATTGTAAATTTATATGTATGTTTATAATTCAAATTAATTTGGAAAAAAAAGTTTTGTTTGTGAGTTTATGTAATAAGGTCGAGGAATCGAGGGTTTGAATCGATGGAATAGTCAAACTAAAGTTTCTGAGCCAAAAGGTAAGGATTTTAATGCTACCAAACTCTATCGCTAGCAGATATTATCTGTTTTGGCCCGTTACGTACAGTCGTTAGCCTCACGATTTTAAAATGTGTCTGTCGTATAGTGGATATAGCAAGTTATCGTTGCAAACCCCGAGATATTATTACAGCAAAGGATGAAACAAATCAAGAGTACTGATTTAAAATTATTTTGATTCATCCCGCTTCAGGAATTGCCAAAACGTTTGACTAGAAAGGATTAGTCAATCAAATAATAGATACTAAATGGGTAAGTTTGAAAATAAATGAATTGCTCGTTGTAGAATATTATTCTCGTCAGACTTAAACCTAACCACCCCTTCACTGAAGTCTAAGTAAAGAGGTCGAAGGAAAGTAAAGTCAAAGTGGATAATATTTGTTAACTGCGAGCTTAGACTGTTAAAAATGACACCAAACAATGTGCCAACAAACGCTAAGCCCCCAAGAGAGGTGGATTGAGAGATCTCACATTGGTCGGAGAGGGGAACGAAACATTCCTTATAAGGGTGTGAAAACCTCTCCCTAATAGACGTATTTTATAACCATGAGGCTGACAGAGATACGTAACGAGCCAAAACGGACAATATTTATTCACGGTAGGCTTAGGCTGCTACAAAGTAAAACAAAATTAAATTAATTAAGATATATTTCTTCGATCAAGATGTCAAGAACCTAAACATAATTAAATTGGTTGAGACAAATATCTTCGATTAAGAGATAAGAGGATTAAATCACCGTATCTCCAAATGACGATTAAAAAAAATGACGATATTCATGAATCAATCAACAAATATACACTGCCAATACAAAATATGATTCAATGCTAAGTTTTCCTTTCTCAAGAATGCTCATTTGATAATGTCATAGATAGAAAAAGAGTCCAAATTCCCAATACCTTTTTAACTTCTGGTAAGTAGAGACGACGGTGATGAGCTCAGCAAGTTCCAGCATATTTCTGGTTTCCGCTTACCATGACTTTGCTCACACATAGGATTCTACAAGTGAATCATATAAATCGAAAGCCTAGAAAACGGTACATTGAAACGCTTGAAACTAGTATATCTCGTCGTCGGGGACATCTGGTGACAAGAATTTTTTGGGATCTTTGCTAATTTCTATATAATTTAAACTTGCCTTCACTCGTTCTGGCACTGGCACGAGAGGTATAATGCTGTCCTTGTCGATCACTCCATCGATCAATCCATATTCTACAGCCTCTATGGGGGACATATAACGATCCCTATCGATATCTTTTTGGACCTTTTCGAATGGATGACCAGTGAACTCGGAGATGATTCTTGTAATGTTGTTCTTGTTATGCATGATTTCACGTGCTTGAATTTCCACGTCTATTGCTTGCCCACTCGCCCCTCCAAGAGGTTGATGAACCATAATACGTGCATTAGGCATTGCGAGACGCTTTCCTTTAGTGCCACCGCCGAGGATTATGGAAGCTGTTGAGGCTGCAATGCCTAGTGCAATAGTAGAGACATCGGCCCTCACGAGCTGTACGACATCGTAGATAGCCATGGTTGCACTAATGAAAACAACATTAATAGAAGGAAATCAGGCAAGGGTAATGTAATACAACCAAACACGAAAATATTAACTAAGAAGACTATCGACTTTCAGAATGATAATGAATATGATGCAAAAATGGATGAGATCAGGTGCCACTCATCGAAAGTTGAACGTCCTCCTAAACCTAAATTTCCAAGACAGAAGAGGGAAAAACAAACATATATAGTAAAAACGCCTAATAATCGATATTTCCAGCTTCAAATAAATAATGACAAGAATTTTTATACTCACAAGTATGATTATATAACACTCCTACTTCTAAAATTTGAAGTCCTGGAACTCGCAAAACAAATGAAACCACGTATCCTAGTCTTCCTTCTGCCCCTGGCCTGTTCTTGCTAGATGTACAGGTTTGTCCGAAATGGTTTGCTTAATACGATAGGGAATGGGCTTAGGATCTCAATCTAGGAAGATAACTGGTTTGATTGCTTGAAAGAAGTCCGAACTTGGGGGACGTTAGGCTGAAAAGGAATCTGTTCGGTACACAACTGGGAGACTGGGTTTGGATTATGACAAAGTTAGAAAGGTGTGTTCGTTAACCGAAATGAGGATTAATAGATGTGGAACTTATTAAACATAACCTTTTCTGACAAATGGGCTAGGTAGAGTACATAATTTCTTCTGCTTACACCTCCCACGAGCATCCTTATGTAGTTACATATCAATATACATTTTGAAAAAAGCTGATTTGGTGGTGAATGATAGATTTACCATTAGTAAGTAGTTGCACATCAAAGATGCAAAGAGAGGATCATGAAAAGGTCATTCATAAGCCACAGAATTCTAAGTTAAATTACTCTAGAAGATTTCCTAATGTACATAAAGGCCCGTCCCATTCATGTAGAAAAGTCGAGTAGATGAATACACTTGTCTCTAGATATAAACACATTAAATGAAGAAACCAAGAGTTATCCAGAGCAAAGTAAAACTTGATACAAACAGAATCATAATATGTAGATGTTTTGAAAACGTATATTCTGAATTCAGTGGGTTAATACACTTAACCTCTATCAAGACCCTAGCATGTCATTCAAAAGATGCCACAAAGGAAAGGGGAGAGACGACAATAGAAGAATCACTACAATACTTTAGTAGTTAGGGAACCTTTGGTATCTTCAACTTCCACCACCTCTATTTTTTATCATCTGCCACTGAGAATGTCAAAGAAGAACAAGAAACCGGGATGTTTAATTGTAGGAAAGAATTTTGATTTGGCCAACATGCTTAATCACTTAGGAGGAGTGTTAGCGCCTATCTCAAAGGAGTACTGATTTAGGAAATTAGTCCTTGAAACTCTTGATTGGCTAAATTTGCATCTGATGGATCATCCATCAAGTCGACAGAGAATATCATTTGGTCATTCATTGTGAGGCCGGTTATTTGGAAGATTTGGAATGGATTGAACTCGAGGATTTTTTAGACAAAGAAACTCTACACTTAAAGTCCTAGAAGCCTATTGTTTCATATAGCTCTTTGTTGGTGTAAAAATATGGTTCCTTTTAATAGCTACCTCTTAAATTCTCTCATCCAACTCCAGAAATCTGTTGCAATCTCTTTGGATGGTTTACCTATTTGTATCATTTCATTAGGTCCGTGAAATTGATTCCTATCCAAAAAGAAAAGAAAAAAAGAAAAAATGGGGTTCATCATAGAATCACATGTAAACCTTTTGTGCAACATGTTGCTAATTGAGTAAAAAGATAGTCCAATATTTCTTCATTAGATATGCAGGGTAAGCGAAGGAGATAAAGCCATGGAAAGGTTCTTGTAAGTCATGTCACAAGTGTTTAGGCTCTTGTATGCCATATCCCAAAGGAAGAACCGAGACTTCTCCTCCCCAAACCAAAGAAAAAGGGTTTATCTAACCAGCCTTCTTTACTATTCAGCTGGAAATTGGCAGATTTCATTAATGTCCTACGACCATTGCCATTCTTTAAAAGGACACTGATAAAAGAAATCTCATATTTTATCAATGTCAACTCTAGAACCTAAAGTTCCACCAAAGATTGCCAATCGCATATTTACTTGATTAAGCCTCTTCTAAAGGGTTTCTCTTCACGCAAGCATCCACTTTGAGAGGAAGGCGGTGTTTCTAGTCCTTACATTTCAAATTCTCAAGCCACCCAAAGAAATAAGAGGACCAGCAAAGTTCCACGTAACAAGGTAGACAAACACTCATGCACGGTTCTTTCTAATTTAATTTTCTTTTATGAATATTTTCCATGTTGGATGTTTATATAACTTTCATCATTCATAAGCATTTCTATTGATAGCTAGGTGCATAACATGAGTACCGCTATATATTAAAAATAATTTTCCATTCCAATTTCATTGATCTACAACGAGTCCTAAATTTTCAGTGATTCATCACCGGAATGAATGCCCCCATTCGTAGGCTAAAAGTTTGTGATGCAGATGAAGAAAACTATATAGAAATTGCGAGAGGCAGAGATCAAGTAACGTAGGCTAACTCTTGCATTCGGCGCGGTAAGGAAAGCATATGAAAGTTAGGCATAAATCGAATATTCCTAGAAATAAAATTAACTAAATCGTTTGGAAAGAACAGAAATGAGCCCGAATTTCGTATTCCATACTTCACCAACTACATTATGCACAAAAAATCACCTCGTGAATACCTGAGAGAGCCGCCAGAGGAATTAATGAAAAGTCTGATATCTTTAGTAGAGTCCTGCGCATCCAAGAGCAAAAGCTGACTGATAATAGCATCAGCCACAAAATCATCGATGCTGTTCCCCAAGAAGACAATCCTCTCCCTGAGAAGCAGTCCCATGGCGTCAGTCTCGGCGCCTCTCTGAGCGGCATCCGGCGTTTGTGGACCCGTCATATGAACAGAACAGGACGTAGCTAGGGTTCTCGAGGGCTTACGAGCGGTTGTTTTGAGAACGGATGAAGCCGAAGGAAAAGAGAGACTGGATTTGAGCTTTGGATAGAAATTTGACGGTTTTCCATGAGAATTGAGAAGGCCGAGAGAGGAGGCATGAGGAATCAGAGTAGAACAGCGTGAAAGAAGCTCCATGGATTTGCAGCACTGCTCTGCTTCAGCTCTGAAACCAGGAAGAAGCTGATAGACGATGAGTTTGGGGATTTGGTTGGGTGAGAAATACAGAAATACAAAAATTTGGGGAAATTTCGCAATTTTAATAACCCACCCATGCATTTATCAAAATAGCACTTTTGCCCCAAATTCTTAACTCAATTTTATCTATAAAATATCAATATTAATAGATTTTCATTTTTACAAAAATTAAATTATTATTATTACTATTTCCCATATTTTCTTGATATTTTTACCATTTTTTATTTTTTTTATTTTATATATATATATATATATATATATATATGTATATATATGTGTTAAGTTACGGAGTATGCTACTTATTTATAGCTTAATCAACGGTTATATGGTAAAGTAAAGCTATATATGGTAAATAGCTAAGTAGATGGTTAAATGTAGTAAAACTATATATAGTAAACTGAACCACTCTTTTAAAAATGTACTTTCTCTATTCTCTATATTATCTCTTACCGTACATACATACCTTGAGTCATCAATATAAATTCTTTAGCCAATATTCCCCTTGTATTTTATCTCTCAATGTTCGACTGTGTGTTGTTGTGCGATCCTCTCTCTATATATATATATATATCAATGTTGAATTTTGCAAAGCTAGAGGTCCTAGAATCTTTGCAAGTGTTCACAAATAACTAACTTACGAATTGATTCAAACCAAGAGTTGGTTAGAAGATGAATGACCTTAGATCGAACTTATGGTCACTTTTAGATTCCAAGACGACTCACCCTATAATTAGCTTGATCAAAACTAATTCAATGAATCAATCTAATCATCAAACCTAAAATAAAATAAGGTTTAAAAAAAAATAACACAAAAGAATATCAAGAAAAATCAAAGGTAAAAAAAAATAACACAAAAAAATATAAAAAAAAATCAAAGGTAAAAAAAAACAACACAAAAAAATATAAAAAAAAATCAAAGGTTTTGTTTATATTCAACCGTGATGGTAAGTATAAATATTACATAACTTTAAATAGACAAAAAAGATAACCCAAACATAATGAAATTCATCTACAAACTACCAATAAAAGCTAGTAAATACAAGTAAGTGTATTTTTTATTATTTTCTTCCCATTTTGTAATCTAAATTAACAATATTTTTATAAAATTTTTAATCCCAATTTTGAATTTAAAATTTAAAATTGTAAAATTATATTAAAAAAACGAACTAATATAGTATTTTATATTAATTTATTTTTTTAAATTAAAAAATATATAATATAATTAAACTAACATAAGGTTCGAATTATTCGTTTAAATTTGTTGTATTAAAAAAAATATCATAAATTATAAAACAAAAATTATTTTATAATTTTTAATTATTATTATTTTCTAAAACATCCTTTTTTTTTTCTCTCTAAACCCTAATTTACCGCCACGCCTTTCCTTCCCATTACTAGCCACTGTATCCCGACTCTCCCCACGCCGCTGACCTCTTCTGCCTGACGCCATCTCAACGGCTGCCGCCGCACGTTGCAGTCTTAGCCTCCCGGCGATCTCACCGCCGCTCCCTCCGTTTCACAGTCTTTCGCCTCACCGAGTAATCAGCGTTACTTGCTTTGTTGTTGTTTTTTTTATTCTTAAATATTTATTCTTCCAAATTAGGGTGTTCCTAACAAGGTTAATGTGCCGTATCTGAAATTCCGATCAATTTTACTTCGGCACTTTCTCATACATGCTTCTTCTAACCGGAATTTACTTTTTTTTTATTGCGATTCGTCGGAACGGAAATGGATCCTTAGTTTTGATTCATTTCTGTCTTGTTTGTGTTCTGTGGAATTTTATCCGTTTTTCTTGATTTGTGTGTGATTTGCAATTTGCAATTTGGATCATTTGGCCGAATGTGATGCTGTTTCTATAACTAGCCGGTGATTAAGGTGTAGATAATGATAAGTGCTAACTAAGGTGAATGGCGTCATTTTCCGATTTCCGACTGATTAGATTGAATATTTCTCACCTTTTCCTTTTCTGTGATGGATTTTTCTTTCTCCGGCGAAGGTTTTTTTTGCTGATGGATTTTGTGCTGCTTCCTAGGTGATAACAGAGCAACGGACTGTAACAACACAAATTGCTTATGAAAACTCTATTCTTAAGCAAGTCCTGCTGCACAAAATACAGTCCCCAACCTGTACCGTTTGGAATTTCATCGAGCTTGATCTTCTGTCTGTAGAAGCTTGTTGGCAGTAATTCAAACTCATTTTCGCAGATCGTTCTACTTCTGTTCCTATTGTTTGGAGTATTTTTGGATCACAGCTGATTCTACAAGAGAGAGTCGAAAATGGCCTTTAGAGGAAAGGAAATGATGAAGAAGATATTGAAGAAGGTTGGAGAAAACAATCTTGCGCCTGGAGTGAAGGATTCATTGAAGAAATGTATTCCAGACTCCAAAATAGTGATGAATAGGGCTAAGCGCGGTATTTTTGCTGGCCGTCACATCCAATTCGGTAACCGTATCAGTGAAGATGGTGGCAACAAGTATGAACCTCTTTTCTTTCCTTTATTTTTTTCAAAATCTATGGTCGATTCTCTCTGAATTTGGATGCATTTTATTGATTTAATTCCGTGGTTCGAAACCATTAGTCCCTTTCCCAATATGAGCATAGCTTAACGGTTAAAGGATATCATGTTAAGCCCAAGCCTGCCGCTAGCCGATATTGAACTCTTTGAACTTTCCCTTTTGAGCTTCCCCTCAAGGTTTTAAAACGCGTCCACTATGGAGAGGTTTCCACACCCTTGTAAGAAATGTTTCGTTCTCCTCTCCAACCAATGTGGGATCTCATAATCCACCCCCTTGGAGGTTAGCGTCCTTGCTCTAACACACTGCCCAGTGTTTGATTCTGATACCATTTGTAATAGCCTAAGTCCACCTCTAACAAATATTGTCTTCTTTGAGATTTCCCTACTGGGCTTCCCCTCAAGGTTTTAAAATGCATCTACTATGGAGAAGTTTCTACACTCTTGTAAGAAATGTTTCATCCCCCTCTCCAACCAATGTAGGATCTCACAATCCACCTCCTTGGAGGTTAGTGTGACACACCGCCCAGTGTCTGGCTCTGATACCATTTATAATAGCCTAAGCCCACTGCTAACAGATATTGTTCTCTTTGAGATTTCCCTGCTGGGCTTCCTCTCAAGGTTTTAAAACGTGTCTACTAGGGAGAGATTTCCACACCCTTGTAAGGAATGTTTCGTTCCCCTCTCCAACCAAGGTGGGATCTCATAATCCACCCCCTTGGAGGTCAGCGTCCTCACTGACACATCACCCGGTGTCTGGCTCTGATACCATTTGTAATAGTCTAAGCCCACCGCTAGCAGATATTGTCCTCTTTAGGATTTCTCTGTTGGGCTTCCCCTCAAGGTTTTAAAACGCGTCTACTAGGGAGAGGTTTCCACACCCTTATAAGGAATGTTTCGTTCTCCTCTTCAACCAATGTGAGATCTCACACATCAACCTCTACCTTTTTTTTTTTTTCCTTCGAACTAGTTCAAATTTCCACACCCACACCAAAAAAAAAAAAAGAGAGAGAGAGAGAGATCTTTAGTCCCTTTTAATTGCATAGCTAGATTTATTGTTTTTTACAATTGCAAGTGAAGGCGCCATAAATGAATAAATTCATAGCATCAAAGACATTTGGCAGAAAATTCTTGCTGTTACTATTTCAAAACTTTACGTCTTTGTGTTCATGCTTCTGATTTTTTCTTATCTGTTTGTTGCTGCCTTCTTGATGAGTGTTTGGATTTTGGATGCGGGGTTAGCATATGAATCAATTGTTCTGCTAAAATTCTTAACCACACTACTTGATTACGACTTGTAGTTAGAATCAAGTGGAGATGTTGTAATTGCTTTGCTCTGAGGTTTTTATGCCCCACTCCTTTTGTCAATCTATGAACATGTGGAAGAACCCTAAGATAGGGTGATTGGGGGCGTAAAGTCGGGCTTCAGCGTGTGTCTCGCTTCCTAAGCCCAACAGCCCCGACCCTCTGTTTGACAATCCAAGTTCGAGAAACCAACCGGCTCAAACAACATCCTACTATTCAACCCCTCTGCTCACTATTTCGACCCAAGCTTCCTAAACTTGTGCCCCCAAATACAGAACCTGTGAACCCAAATGGTCCATTAGATTTTGGGAAGAGAAAATGAACTTATAGTGGTGTTTCCTTCTGTGTGTGAACGTTATTGGTTTTTGCTTTATGTTTGTAGCCTTATATTTACATGTCAAGGGTATGCCTCTCTTGCTCTTGTATTAAGAAATTCGAGAGCACGATATAATAATTTTGTTTTCTTCCTTTGTTTCGGCCTTATGTCATATAAGGGTTCGGTGCGTTTTACGATTATTTACGATTATTTTGTCATGCTATCAATTTTCAATTTTGGAGTATTAGCCGTTATGTGCTGGTGCTTATAGGTCAAGAAGGAACTGGAAACCAAATGTCCAAGAGAAGCGACTTTTCAGTTATATTCTAGACCGCCATATTCGAGTTAAAGTCACCACTCATGCCCTTCGATGCATCGACAAGGCCGGTGGAATTGATGAGTATCTGCTGAAAACTCCATACCACAAAATGGACACTGAAATTGGGCTGTTTTGGAAGGCAAAAATCGAGAAGCTGTACGAAGAACTCGGGCAGATGGAGGTCGTTTTCTTCTCACCGGAGGACGAAGCTAAATTTGAACAGGGCTTTAGAGACCTGAAATTATCCGAGAGGGCAGCACGAAAGGAGGCGAGAAGACGGATGTATGGTAGTTCGACCCAACATGATCAGATCGAAGAGGGACAAGCAGACCGCGCTGGATCTAGCGAGGAAGTTGCAGGTTCGGAAGGAGGCTCCCATGGTGATGATGGTCCACAGCAATGTGTTGCCAACGCCTAATTAATCATAGGACACCTTTTTTCCAACTTGGGAATTCTTCAAGCCTTGACTTGTTCCTACCTTTTCCAAGAGTTGTTTACTCTCATCTTCACTGAAATCCTTTGTAGCTTATTTGGTTTAATGTTAACTACTTCAGATAGAAATGAGAATTGTTTTTTGGAAATTGAGATGTGAAATCTTAAAACTTATTGTTCAATAAGATTGGGCTTAATATATGATTTCCCCATTTTTGTTTTCAACTTTTATGACTATTCTTTTAGCCATGTATTTACTTTCTTTCTCCAAACATTTAATTCTTAGAAAAGATCGTCTCACGTTACCCTATCACCCGAAGATGGGTATGGGGAAAGGGATGGCTTTTGGTCCCCGCTCCATGTACATCTCTTTTTCTATATCCAACATGCTACATATAATGATGCTGCCTATCTATTACTTTTAAGATTGAAGACTACCCCTCATACTAATACCCGTTCCATTTTTTTCACGTTCCGTTTTTTTCTCAAAAAATGAAGACTTCATGATGGCGTTGCCTATTTATTACTTTCAGAAGACTATCCCTCACTATCTATTACTTTCAAGATTGAAGACTACCCCTCATACTAATACCCGTTCCGTTTTTTTCTCCAAAAACGAATACTTCATGATGATGTTGCCTATTTATTACTTTCACAGAAGACTATCCCTCACATTAATACTAATACCAGTTCTTTTGTTTTTTCCCAAAAAGAAGACTTTTGATTATTATTCATTCTTAACCGTGATAAGAAAGGAAAGTTTTTTTTTTTTCATTATTTTTTACCCCATAATGACATTTAAATGTCCTTGAAAAGTAAGTAAATAGATATAAAATCGGTGAATACAACCAACTATCATGGAGATTTTTATACCAAAAGCAGGCAAGGGGTGAAATATCATGTTCACCATAGTTGATATTGATTAGATTAATCAACCTAAATTGAAGTAAAAATTTAGAATTAATTTTCTATCCCGAATTCAAATAACAAATATTATCTAAAACTCATAAATACTTCCTAGTTTCTAACGAAATTACAAATAATTGTAGAATGCCCCACCATTTCTCTCATTTATTTAAAAAAATAATTATGGTAAATCTCGTATTTTTTTGTGTGACTTAAAATATTTTTTTTGATTAATTTACATTATTTAATTAAAATATAGAATTACTATTATCTTTGTTGGAATAAAATTATAATTTTTTAATTTACTTATATTCAGATTAATTAATCATAGTTCAAAATAATATAATTTTTTAATTTCAAATCTCCAACATTTGGTTACCAAACTTAACACAATTTTATTGTATTTTGGAAATTAAAATATTTGTAATAACTTGGACAACAAGCTGAGCCTCTCGTCTAAAAAAATATACACGTTTATTCCGACGGAAACCCGGCTGTGATCCGCAATCGTCACAGCCCGGTTATCCTATCACTAACCCACCTTTTTAACTTCTGGGAAATTCCATTGTACTTTGAAGGTCGATATATTTTTAAAAAAAATTTAATTTTAATTTATTTTAAATGTAATTGTAAGTTCCCAACTTCCATATTTCTCAATAAATGTGATTTAATTAAAAAATTATTATTATTTTATCTTTATTTAATTTAGCTATTTTTTAAGTTATTAAAAATGGGTAGAATTTTTTATTTTGTATTTAATAGGTAAATAACCTTTTTATTTTTAATTTTAATTTTAATTTTATAGATAATAAGTCATCATTTAAATTAAATTACACGTCTAAATTTTGAGATTTGTGTCTATTTTATATTTTAATTTTAAAAATATTTAATAAATTTTTAAACTCTCATTTAATTTTTTTTCTTACTTTTGTCGAAATAAGTAAAATTTAAGATTTATTTTTTTTAATTTAGTGACTGTTAAAAGGAGTAATTCATTAAATAATAATAATAAAATTTCTAAAAATATTACAATAGACTTTTTTTTTCGTCCAATAAAAAACAAACGCGTTTATGGAGCATTTCGTATACCACGGCTGTGACCAGCAATCGTCACAGCTCTGTGATCCCATCAAATACGCCCCGATTTTCTCGGAAATTGTTAAATTTTTAATTTTAATTTATTTTTATATAATTTACCTCCAAATTTAAGTTATTTATTTATTTTTAGTGTCATAGAGCTTTATATATCATTTATTTTAAATTTTATATTTAATAAGTCTATTCAAAGTCTTGAGATTTTTATTTATTTATATTTTAATTTTTAATTTTGTGTTTAATAAATTTATGAAGTTTTGTGCTTAATAATTTATTATATTTAATTTTTTTTAAAAAAAATAATTTATCTAATGATAGTGTGAATTTTAACAAATTTGAAATTTGATAATTAAAATTATAATTTATTTTGTAATTATTAAATTCTTTTAGTTGATAATTAAAAATTCGAGTGGGACCCACAGAAATGTTAATTGTGTAATTAATTTATGTTTTATCTAAGAATTAGCCTACAATTTTGGTGGGTCAGTACGTGTCAAGATCTGATTGGATAAGCTCCAATATAATTTTTAAATTATTAATAATTGTGGATGGACTCCTTATAAATGCTTCATTCTTCGTTTTTGCTCTTCGTGTTTTCCGCTTCAATTTCGTTACACAAACTTCAAATATTTCATTTCACAGTCGATGGAAAAGGGGAAAATGGCAGAGAACGCAACGCCAGTGGTGCTCCGCATGAAGAAGGCATTGACGAAACTCACTGCCTTCGTCCGCCTCTGTCACGTTTTCCGGCCGCCTTCCCGGCGGATGCGATCATTCGATTCCGACGGTCGGACGGCAGGTCTACGGAGTATCTTGGGAGACGAAAGCATCGTCGAGAAGTGCTCGGTGAGAAAGCTCGAGCGTGGTGAGAGTTCGAGGAATGGAAGCTGTGAAGACGATGTCGATCAGCGAGCGCAGATTTTCATCGACAATTTCCGCCGTCAATTGATGCTAGAAAGACAAATTTCTTTAAAATTGAGGTACTATGGCATTAATAGCTCTGAAATCGATTACGAAGCGAGATCTCCGCCGTTCTCGTCCTCGATTCGTTGAACGAATTTATTTTTCATATTGAAGTGAAATTGTTGTGTTGTTGAGTTCTGTAACGAAGTTTGCATGATTTGAGTGAAGTGAAACCGGAGAAATTCGGAAGAGAGTGCTTATTCCTGGAATTTTGATTTGTTGTGTGTTTCTGTCTTCTCGTTTAAGTTTCTCATCAGTTGTTCATGGCTTCAGTTTTCCAGATTTGTAATTGTTTATGCGTTGAATAGATATTTATCACTTGAATGCTGTTAAATTCTTGATGAATTGAATTCTTCTGTTCTATTTGGATCTGTTGCTTAGAACAGTCTCTCAATAGTATGAACTCACCGAATAAAAAATTTGTGAAATACACGCAAAGTTCGCGGACGGCCCTGGTACTCTGTCCATGGCGAATTCCCGTCCTGAAACCAACACTTCTTCATTTGCACCAGGATTTCAATCTCTCTATATCGATATGAATATCATATTTTATTGAAATATCATAGAATTGAAACCTCTATATCGATATGAATATCACATTCTACTTCTAACATTACTGCAATTGAGTGGTTCATTGGAAAATACATCAAATTCAATCAAATTTTTGAAACCATAGATGTTGTAAAGGTTGTTTTGATGGTGGAGTATTATTATTGGTTAGAGTCAACTTTGTTAGCTGTTCAAACAAATAGTATTTATGGATATGTGTAGTGTTAGATCAAAAATCAAAAAGCTTATTGATGATTAAAATTTCTCGGTACATTCCTAAAATTTATAATATGAAAATGACATGATATAATAATTAATAATTTGAAATAAAATTTCGTCATCTTTATTATACATAAACATAATAAAATTTAACTTGAGAGTTTAAAATTTTAATGATATAATTCGTAACAAATTAAAATTTAGATATAATTCGTAACAAATTAAAATGTTAACAATAGTTTAATTTTTTTTTTTTTTTTTTAATGAAATGGAAATTGCTGACACGTCAATGGAAATATTAATAAATATATTTTTTTAAAAATTGGACACAAAAATATTTGCTAGGTAGACAAGAAGCTCTTGTTTGAGCAGACCAAAACTACGGCTGTGATCCGTAATCGTCACAGCCCTGTCATCCCATCAAATGCACCCTCATTTTATCGGCTGTATTGTACTAAATTAGAGTGACAATTTTAAAGAATAACTGAACAAAACTAAAAATATATATTAAAACTCATGAAACGTGGCAAAAGCCCATTGGACCTCTCCGATCAAGTTTTTTGGGCTTTCAAGACTTCAAGGATGGGCCTCAGGCGTGTTGTATTCATGGGCCTACTTGGACCGTAAAGCCCATTTCCTCATTTATTATTTTCCAAAAATATTTAAATTTGCGTCAATATATTATTTTTAATTACTTATAAAAGTCAATCCAAGCGGAGTTGAACTCGTGTCCTTACACCTTCGTTTCGTCTCGTCGATTTCAACACGACTCAACTAGTTAAGATATTGCACTTTCAACTTGCAGTTAGAGACTTGAGACTCGAGACTAGAATATATCGTTGAGATGAAAAAATTGTTTTTAATAAATCTTAAATTTAGTCTATTTATTTTTAATAAAAACTAATTTAAATTTAGTTATTCTACGTAAGTATTAATTTTTATTTTTTTTTATTAAAAATATATAGAATAAAAGTAAAGATTTAAAATAAGGTGACTAAATTAAAATATATCTGAATCAAAAAATGTTTTAATGAATAATTTATTAAAGTGGGGGCCACATGACACGTGGCGAGATCACAAGGCTCAATTGGGAGTGCCAACGCTTAGAGATCATCGAAATAATAAACAATAGTGGACCCCACAAGGGTTGCGTAATTTTCCCCCGCCCATCCGTAGCTGATCGGGAGGAATATCCCCACTCGTGTGGTCCCCACTGGATTCGACTACGTTATATCGTGCGTCCACTCGGCGATTTTCAGTCTCTTTACCTTTTATTTATTTTAAAATAATAATAATAATAATAATTTAGATCAAATTTGTTAATAATTTCGTTTGGTTGGATAAATATTTAAGTTATTTTTTAAAAATTTTATTTCTCCAATAACATCTTAATTTCAAAAAAACAAAAGCTAGTTATTGTACCTAAAATATATCCCATTTACTCGTATTAAAATTATAATGTGTAACAATTTAATTTTCGTATTTATTCGTAATAATTTAGTTATTATTATAAAAATTATTGTTAAAATTTTAATAAATCTTGTTACATCAAATATCAACAATATTTATATATTACAAAAAATAATTAAATTATTATATCATATAAATTAATACTCTAGTTGAGAGATTAAATTATTATATATTGAGAATAGAAGGGAGTAATTTTAAAATAATTAAATTAATTATCTCATTTTAAAATTATTTTCCAATTCTTTTAGTCACACGTTTCAATTATTATAAAAAATATATTAAACTAATTTTCAATGAAAAAAAATAGAAAAATTAGAGAATAAACCTAACAAAAATAATTTTAACAGATAATTTGTGATTGGTCCCTATATTTTGACTTTATTTGATTTTGGTCCATATATAAACAATTTAAGAATATATGTATTAAAATGAATAAAAAAACAAATGTAAAGAAACCAACCAGTATTTATTTATTTATTTTTAAAAATTTTATTTATAAGAAAATATAGTTTTTATTTATTTATTTATATATATATATATATATATATATATATATATAAATTTCTTTTGAAGGCGATTACTCGGCGATTTATTCCTTCTGTTCCACTCACCTCCATGTATTTAAAAGCTCCACACTCGTCGTCCTCCCCAGTTAGTATTTCGTTTCTGTATTGAGCTTCGAGTCGCCATGGGTTTGAAGGTAGGTTTCTCTCTCATTCTTCTTCTGAATTCTCAGTTTCTTTACGTTATTAGCTTCGAAGCTCTCAATCCTTCTCTTTATGCCATTTTCTTGTTCGACCAGTAGTTGAATTCTTCGTTTAGAATGGGTGATTTGATGCCGAATGATTATGCTTTAGCTTTTCATTGGTGATGATCTTGGCATTGAGTTAGGGTATTAGTGCAGATCGCTGCATGTCTCTTGTTTTGCGTCGTAGTTATGCATTCATAATATGTTAGATTTGTTGGACTTCGTTAGAATGATTTCTGTTGGATCTGTCTTTTCAGATCTGTGTTTTTTAGAGTCGATCTGTGTTTGCCTTTCGAAGAATGAACGACATCTGGTCGTTCCGGATCGAGAGATGTTAATCTTTTGGTTGTTTCCAAATTGATTGCTTGACTCTAGATATTTAGGGCAATAGGTGCAGAGAATTGTAAGAACTTCATATATTTGTTCTGTTATATTGAACTAAAAGCACGCAGTCTGTATCACAACTTGATGAGGCTGAGTTCTGCAGGAGGAGTTTGAGGAGTATGCTGAGAAGGCAAAGACCTTGCCGGAGAACACAAGCAATGAAAACAAACTCATTCTCTATGGACTATACAAGCAGGCCACTGTTGGACCCGTGAACACTAGTAAGTACTGTCTTTCATTGAATATAATTTCTAAAGAAAATTTGTGTATAGATGGAATTATGTGATCAAATTCTCCAATGTAACCGTTTATTGCAACTATGATTGATTTGTAGGCCGACCTGGAGTGTTCAACCAGAGAGACAGAGCCAAATGGGATGCCTGGAAGGCTGTTGAAGGTATGTTTTCTCAGAATTCAACACTATGAAATGGATTTTCTCTATTTTGCGATGACATTGAAATATGTTTACTCTTTTTTGCCATGAACTCTATTAGATTAAAGATTTGTAAAAAATGTACAACAATGAGCTTGATTGAAGAGAATTAAATGTTTTTGCAGCAAAATCCAAGGATGATGCAATGAGCGACTACATCACGAAGGTGAAACAGTTACAAGAGGCAGCTGCTGCTAACTGATAAGTTTCTCGATTATCTGTATGAACAATGATGTTGAAATAATCCTTGTTTAAGTTCAGTACTTTTACCATATTTATCTACATTGTGTAACAATGAACTACACAATGAACTATGTGCAAGTATTATTACTATTGGATTTCGCTAATGAATCTTCAACCTTTTAACCAAATTAATATACTTGGGCTTGTTAATTGCTTTTTTCTTTTTTTCCACTTAAAAGCAGTATTCAAGCTGATAAGTGTCGACGGTGTCAACAGGATTTAGAAAGCTAGAGGTTATTTTAGGATAAAGCTAATTTAACAATTTCATCTTTAGAGTTGGCAAAAGAAGTTTTCTTTAGGCTTTCTCTTTCGAGCTTTTTTTCAAGATTTTATAAATGCATTTGCTAGGGAGAGGTTTTCATACTTTTATAAAGAATGCTTCGTTCTCCTCTCCAACCGATGTGAGATCTCACTATCCACCCCCTTCAGGGCACAGCGTGATTGTTGACATTAGTTCTCTTCTCCAATCGACGTGAGATTTCACAATCCAACTCCTTCAGGGCCCAGCATCGCATGTTTCTCTCTTCAATTGATATAGGACCTTACATCCACCCTCCTTCACAGTCCAGTGTCCTCACTGGCACACCACTCGGTGTCCACCCTCCTTCGAGATTCAATGTCATTATTGGCACACTATCTGGTATTTGGTTCTGATACCATTTGTAACATATTGTCTTCTTTGGGCTTTTCCTTAAAGTTTTTAAAACGCATATGCTAGGGAGAGATTTTCACTCTATTCTGCTATCAAATATTGTCCTCTATGGGCTTTTCCTCAAAATTTTTAAAACGCATATGCTAAGGAGAGATTTCCACATTTTCTAAAGAATGTTTTGTTCTCCTCTCCTACCGGCCTCATTAAGAACTATTGCCAGCAGCCCCATGATCCATTCAAACACTAGAATTACAAGTCTTGATATCGCATGTGCACGTGGATGATACACTTATCATCTCAGATGAACCAGCAGATGTTACAACCCTGTTCACCATAATCAAAGGGCTCATCCATGTGTTGTTTGAATTGAATGTCTTCCTCTTTCAACTTTCATAAAAAGCATGCATTTTTCCCCCATCAAAGCTATAGCAGTGGCTCGGGGACACTTGTCCACGGCTAGCCTCCTTTGGAGTTACGGGTAGCCGTACAACAATTGTATTCATTCAATAGGTTACGTGCTAATTAAGAGAAAGATTATAGATATATAAGTAAAGGATATTATCTCTATTGGAATAAGATTATTTAAATAAAAAAACAAAAGTAAAGTCAGAGAGTCTTTTTTGGTGTGTAACAAGTTTTTAAAAGTCCTTAAAATTTCAATTTGAATTTTGATTGAGTATCTAATATGAACTGACATTAAATTAAAAGTTTAGGATTTTTTTTTAATATGTCAATGATGGGTAATTACAAATTTGGTACGTTTCTAATCTTTAAAAAATAAAAACTATAAATTTAATTATTGAACCCTTCAAAGCAAAATTTAAATTTTATTAGAAATTTTATTTATCAAGTTCCAAAATTAAACTTAATTTAAGTTTATTATAATATTTCTAACAAAGATTCGAATACACTTAAGTTTTCAAATGATTAATGACTTTCGTCCAAAACTAATTATAAGGACAAAACTCGTAATTAGATTGTATTTTTATTAATCTTGCCTTTCATAAATATAAAATTAATATACTTTTATTACATTAATTGAAAAAGTATTTATGTATTTATCAACCTTACCCTGACATCTATCAACACCGTCTATTCTACACTTACCTGAAAAGGATCGATAACTATCTTAAAAATTTAGAGATCAAAATACTACTAAATTCAAATGGGTAAAATTTAGATTTGTTATATGATGAAAGCCCCACGTTGCTAAATGATTATGGGGATTGTTATGAGGTCTTTTGGGAAAGCACAGAGCAAAGTGATGAGAGCTTATGCTCCAAGTGGACAATATGATATCATTGTGGAGAGTCGTCTTCATCAGACAAGATTCTTCATCTTCATTTTGGACCTAAATGTGTATTTTTCACTCAAGAAAAATATATAATTAGGAATAGGTGTGTTATTCATTAAATTGCTCTGATTATCAAGTTCTAGAATGAATGCTCGGAGGTGTGGTATCTACTCAACAAGTGTCCTGTCCACTCAACTGCTCGAATTAGCAAATTATCACATTTCATTAGTATATACAACTCCCGTAAGATCTTTCCCTTGCGATGAAATTTCAATTCTCATGAACATGACAACAAATCTCGGGGATTTCTCACTTTTAGGCCACTGAAGAAGCAGCAGAACACAATGGATATGGCGAGCAGCAGCTAAATTAACTGAAAAGAAAGAGATTATTGTTTTTTTAATCCTAAAAAGTTATTATGAGGGCTGCACATATGCGGGGCGCGTAATATAAAAAGGTTGAGCTCGAAAGTGATGGAAGAATCATCAGTTTTGAGTGGCCTAGTGGCTCGATGTGGGCGATCATCGGGATATATTCCTTGGCTTAATCGGACTCCCAATTCTATACATCGCATTTGTACAACAAGAATATCTGGTTCTCGTTCTTGTGATTCGAACAAGCTTCATTTCTCCAGGTTCTTGCTAGTTTTTTTTACCTTATCTTTTGCCTTGGCGATTCAGATTAGTTCGTTTTCGTTAGGATTTTGATGGTTTATTTGTTCATCGATGCTGTTTTTGATTGTTGTGTTCATCATTTCATATAAATTTGATCGCACTTTTGGCATTTCTCGACATATTCGACTCGAAATCAGTAGCAATTCGGAACTCACGTCCTCTCTGAGGAATAATGATATGTTTGATTTCAGAAACGAGCTTGAATGATTGAATCTGCACATTTTAGACTCTCGTTTCTTGAGCTACATCATAATTATTAGTCTCTCATAGCTGATCCCAATTGAATGTGACAAAGAGCCAATCTGTTCTCTGTTTAACTTTCTTTTTGTATGGTTTTTCAAATCTTGGTCTACAGAATCTTAGCTGTTTTTGTGAGATCCCACGTCGGTTGGGGAGAAGAACGAAGCATTCTTTATAAGAGTGTGGAAACCTCTCCCTAGTAGATGTGTTTTAAAAATCATGAGGGGAAGTTTGAAAGTGAAAATCCAAAGAGGACAATATCTTCTTGCGGTGGCCTTGGGCTGTTACAAATGGTATCAGAGCCAGACACCGAGCGATGTGCTAGCAAGGAGGCTGAGCCCCGAAGGGGGTGGACACGTGGCGGTGTGTCAGCAAGGATGCTGGGCCCCAAAAAGGGATGGATTGTGAAATCCCACATCGGTTGAGGAGGAGAACGAAACATTCTTTATAAGGATGTGGAAATCTCTCTCTAGCATATGCTTTTTAAAATCTTGAAGGGAAGCCCGAAAGGTAAAGCCCAAAGAGGACAATATTCACTAGCGGTGGGCTTGTGCCGTTGGAAATGGTATTAGAGCAAGACACCAGGTGATGTGCTAGCGAGAGTTTGAGTCCCAAAGGGGGTGGTCACGAGGCGGTGTGCCAACAAGGATGCTGGGTCCCAAAAGGGGGTGGATTGGGAGGTCCCACATTGATTGGAGAAGGGAACGAGTGCCAGCGAGGACGCTGGGCCAGAAGGGGGTGAATTGTGAGATCCCACGTTGATTGGGGAGGAGAACAAAACATGCTTATAAGGGTGTGAAAATCTCAAAATTGTGCATGCTTGGATTTAATGTTTATACTCTAATCTGAATTGGCCCAGGGTGACATATTCATTTCAAATTTTGGGTATTTGATCATTGAGGCTTAACTATCTGAATGTTTTTTCCCTTTGATTTTTGGGATACAGGAGAAAGTGGACAAACAAGAAGTTGATTTCAGGAAAGTTTGCGTGTAAAATGGGGAACACCAAAGAGAAAGGAATCACAATAGACACTGTCTCTGGGAATATGATTTTTGAGCCTATACTGGAAGATGGTGTTTTTCGATTTGATTGTTCTGCAAACGATAGAGCTGCGGCTTATCCAAGTTTTTCTTTCATAAAATCTAAGGATAGAGACACACCGATTTCTAGCCAGAAGCTTGCTACATATGTTCCTGTTTTCGAGTGTCACCTTGGCCAGCAGATTGTTAAACTTCAGGTCCGTTTTCGTATAAATATTATCGTTTGTCATTTGATATCTTGCAGTTATGGTTTCTGATCATGAATTATACACTTTGAGTCTTGAAATCCATTCAAAGTAATTTGACAAATTTGACTTCTACAGCTTCCTGCTGGTACCTCCTTTTATGGAACTGGGGAAGTTAGTGGACAACTCGAGCGAACGGGGAAAAGAGTACGTTAATAATTCGGTGTACTTGATATTAGTTAGTTAACTCTTCTTGACCTTAGCAGTTCCCTCCCTTGTAGATTTTCACATGGAACACAGATGCTTATGGATATGGTTCTGGAACTACATCCTTGTACCAATCACATCCATGGGTGTTGGCCATTCTTCCAAATGGGGAGGCACTAGGTGTTCTTGCCGACACGTCCCTGCGTTGTGAGATTGATCTGAGGGAAGATTCAATAATACAATTCATCGCTCCTTCCTCATATCCCGTCATTACATTCGGTCCATTTTCCTCGCCATCAGCTGTTTTAAAGTCCTTCTCTAAGGCAGTTGGTAATTTTCTTTTCAATTCTTAACTTTTCTGTAATTTTACATCGCTTTAACTCATCAAACAAGATTATAATTTATAATTTTTGGTCGATGAAGTTATTGCTCACTAGTTCGGTCGTTGTAATCGAGTCATCATCATCTATAATTTGGATATTAACCGTGTTAAAAAACTCTCAGCTTTTGTTATAAGCCTTAACGGTTTATTTTCCCACTAGGCACTGTGTTTATGCCCCCAAAATGGGCCTTAGGCTACCACCAATGCCGTTGGAGCTATGATTCTGCTGATCGAGTACTCGAGGTAGGCTGGAATACACTGATATTTTCATAATCAGGGACAATTGGTCTTATGAATATGGCTTTGTGCAGGACTAGTATATCTATGTCAGCCCAACTACTGCTTATATTTTAAGCAAGTGTTCATGTCTTTTCCATTCTTGACTATGCAAAAAGCAATGTACAACAATTCTAGTTAGAATTTAGTCTATTTAAGGTCCTATAAGGAATAGTTAAGCTGTTAATTGGTTTCTTTTTCTGTAAACTATTGCAGGTTTCAAGAACGTTTCGAGAGAAAAATATACCCTGCGATGTTATATGGATGGACATAGACTACATGGATGGTTTCCGTTGTTTCACTTTCGACCCTGTATGTCATTGTCTAATTGATCTCCATCGATGACGACTACATTTTACTTCTTATTTTAATCATCTTTAACATGATTATACGTCTAAATGGTTCTTCACATGCATCTCTTACCTTCGGGGTTTGAACTTAATTATCGTATCTTTTCTATACACTAAATGGAGAAAAGGCATGCATATAATAGTGACATTTTCTCAGGAGCGTTTTGCTGATCCAAAAACTTTGGTGAACGATCTTCACCAAATTGGTATGAAAGCTATTTGGATGCTTGATCCTGGAATCAAACATGAAAAAGGTTATTTTGTATATGACAATGGTTCTGAAAAAAATGTTTGGGTCCAAAAAGCTAATGGAGAACCTTACGTAGGTATGTGTCTTATCATTGGCACTTAAATTGTGACCTTTTAATGGTATACTAAACACTTCTTAATTGTCTTAGGTGAGGTCTGGCCCGGGCCATGTGTATTTCCTGAATTTACACAAGCTAAAGCTCGAGATTGGTGGGCAAATTTAGTTAAGGATTTTGTTTCTAATGGTGTTGATGGTATATGGAACGACATGAATGAACCAGCTATTTTTAAGGTAATACTACATGTAAATTATTTTTAGTTTGTGCTTACACTTTCATCAGTATCTTTTACCATTAATCATCACTTTTCTTTTCAGACTGTAACTAAAACGATGCCCGAGAGTAACATTCATAGAGGCGATGAAGAATTTGGGGGTTGCCAGAATCATTCTTACTATCACAATGTATAATCCCTAGCATAACCTTGAGCCATTCGTATCGAACACCACAAGTGCAAATGCTTCTTGTTTTCGGAATGTTTGTTTAGCAATATTTGATTATATTTAATTACACGGTTTTGTACTTCAGGTGTATGGAATGTTGATGGCTAGATCAACATATGAAGGGATGAAATCGGCTAACAGTGAAAGGCGTCCTTTTGTTCTCACTAGGGCTGGTTTTGTTGGTAGCCAAAAGTATGCTGCTACATGGACAGGCGATAACATTTCAAGCTGGGAGCATCTTCACATGAGCATCTCCATGATACTTCAGTTGGTAATTAACTATTGGCTCTGTGCAAAATTTCTACTTCAATCTGCATATGTAGGTTTTATCAATTGTCAAAACAAGATCATTTTTGTTATTGTAACAACCCAAGCCCACTGTTAGCAGATATTTTCTTCTTTGGGCTTTCCCTTTCGGGGTTCCCCTCAAGGTTTTTAAAACGCGTATGCTAGGGTGAGGTTCTCACACCCTTATAAAGAATGCTTCGTTCTCCTCCACAACCGATGTGAGATCTCAGAATTCACCCCCCTTCGGGGCCTAGTGTCCTCGCTGACACTCGTTCCCTTCTCCAATCGATGTGGGACCCTCCAATCCACCCCCTATAGGGCCCAGCGTCCTTGCTGGCACACCGCCTCGTGTCCACCCCCTTTGGGGCTCAGCCTCCTCGCTGGCACATCGCCCGGTGTTTGACTCTGATACCATTTGTAATTGGAGAGAAATGTCTAAGATGGTGTTCAAGCATGGCCCAACGGATCAATCACTTGCATAGTGTCAAATATAATCTAAATATCTACGAGAAAAGTATTAAGATTTTTTTTTTTTTTTTTTTTTTTTCTTTTCGGAGAGATGCACATTTAGCCTGTTATGAGGGAAGTTTGAAGGAAAGGGATAGGAGGGTCCACAAAGATGAGGAGAGGAGCATCTTACAATATTAGATTAACATCAGTGGCCATAACCTTTTTTTTTATTAACATCAATGGTTGAGAGAATCTTAAATGCTTTGATTTTTACTAAGGTCTTAAGAATGAGTTATGATTATGGCTTCGATTTAGATTTCATTATCTTCTCGCTTGTCGCTCTTCAGGGACTCAGTGGTCAGCCTCTATCTGGACCAGACATTGGTGGCTTTGCTGGAAATGCGACACCTAGGCTTTTCGGAAGGTGGATGGGAATTGGTGCTATGTTTCCTTTCTGCCGTGGGCATTCTGAAACCAGCACTGCTGACCATGAACCATGGTCATTTGGAGAAGAGGTTTTCCCTAACCTAAATATATTATATTTACTTTGTTGGTCATCATTTCAGGGTTATAATATATAATGAGAAGGATCATTTTTGTCTAGAAGATTTGAGTTTAATGACTTGAATCTGACACCATCAAATGACTAATTAATGTACACTGCACAAACATGGTAGAGGAAGTTTAGGAAACTCTTAGGATTAAGAGTGACTGTTAGTGTCTCCTCCTTAGTTAATGCCGTTCATATTAAAGGATTAAGAGTGACTTGTTATGAAACTCTAATAATCTTGCTGGTTCTGAAAAACCAGACCTTTAGATCTAAATTATCCAAGAACTCCAAAAACATTAAGGAATCAACCTAAGGAAATGTTTAGGAACGGATTACTTTGACGATCAAGATCAAGAGTAAAGAGATCTCGTGATTCGAATCACTCCACAAGATATCTTGATCAAGACTACTTCAATGACTCTAGCATGCAAATCTAAACGAAAAAAATGCAAAGGAACAAGCTTATGACTTAAGAAGCATAATATGCAACTTTCATTATGACACCTTATTTCATATCATTGACGAATACCTGTGTTGTCATGGGTTATATGCCTGTACCTATTGCAAATGGTTTAAATTGTCATGGGTTTATGGATTATTTCTGATATCTTCAAATTATTTGAACCGAAAAGCTTTGATCATTTGTTAGTGTGAAGAAGTTTGCCGCCTAGCGTTGAAGAGACGCTACCGCCTATTACCTCATATATACACTCTTTTCTATATGGCTCATACAACGGGTGTTCCTGTTGCAACTCCTTTTTTTTTTGCTGGTGGGTTACCTTACTTATCCAGCTTTGATATGTTTTCTTTCTGGTTACAACATTTTTTTGACTTCGTTTTAACATTTTGCAGATCCAAAAGATGCCAACTTGAGGAAAATTGAAAATTCTTTTCTTCTGGGTTCAATTTTAATCTATTCAAGGTTCTTATTTTGTATATAAAATATCAGTTTCTGGGTAACTTTTTTTTGGGTACTAAGGGTTAAGTAGTGGGGCTGGTAGAGTATCTGTGATATCCCACATCGGTTGGAGAGGAGAACGAAACACCCTTTATAAGGGTGTGGAAACCTCTCGCTAGCAGACGCGTTTTACAAATCTTGAGGAGAAACCCGAAAGGGAAAGCCCAAAGAGGACAATATCTTCAAGCGGTGGACTTGAGCCGTTACAAATGATATTAGAGCCAGACACCGGACGATGTGCTAGCGAGGAGGCTATTCCCCAAAGGGGTAGACACGAGGCAGTGTGCTAGCAAGGACGCTGGCCTCAAAGGGGGGTGGATTTGGTGGGGGTCCCACATCGATTGGAGAAAGGAACGAGTGCCAGCGAGAATACTGGGCCCTGAAGGGGGGTGGATTTGGTGGGGGTCCCACATTGATTGGAGAAAGGAACGAGTGCCAGCGAGAATACTGGGCCCTGAAGGGGGGTGGATTGTGATATCCTACATCGGTTGGGGAGGAGAACGAAACACCCTTTATAAAGGTGTCGAAACCTCTCCCTAACAGACGCCTTTTAAAAACCTTGAGGGAAAGCCCAAAGAGGACAATATCTGCTGGCGGTGGACTTGGACTGTTACAGTATCAATCCAATTATTTTTATACTAACACTTGTTCTTGAGCAGCACTTTGCCCAACCAAGGAATCGACAATTTAAATTTGACATTGCCGAAGGGAATTTGGTCGAGATTCGATTTCGATGACTCGCATCCGGTAATTTCTGCTTGCTGATTTAATTGCTTTGTTTCTAGCTTTCTTTGTTATTCTTTTTCACGTGCATTGGTTCATTGCAGGATCTACCAGTCTTATTTCTGCAAGGTGGATCAATTGTTCCTTTAGGTCCTGCACACCAGCATACTGGAGAAGCAAATCCTTCTGATGATGTATCTCTTCTTGTGGCTTTAGATGAAAATGGTGATGACATTGTCTTATTCACATTTTTTTGGGATTAACCATGAAGTGATCTGTATATTGTCCTTTCTCTACCACACATATACTTATATTCTTATCCTACTCTTTTCTTGACTAGTTGTCGTTACTTTCTGACCGCCTAAAGACCAAAGGGTATCATTTTCCTTCCATTAATAAGTGTAGACTGACCTAGTAATCGGTACTATTTATTACCTCGTTAGAAGCGCCTTTAACTAGATTTTGTTCTGTTCACATGAGATCCCACATCGGTTGGAGAGGGGAATAATCTTTATAAGGGTGTGGAAACCTCTCTATAGTAGACATGTTTTAAAAAGTGTGTGGCTGACAGCGGTACGTAACGGGCCAAAGCGGACAATATCTGCTAACGGTGGACTTGGGCTGTTACAAATGGTATCAAAACCAGACACTGGGCGATGTGCCAGCGAGGGCGCTGGCCCTCAAGGGGGGTGGATTGTGAGATCCCACATCGGTTGGAGAAGGGAACGAAACATTCCTTTTAAGGGTGTAGAAACATCTCCCTAGTAGACGCGTTTTAAAAATCGTGAGGTTGACAACAATACATAACAGGCCAAAGCGGACAATATCTACTAACGGTGGACTTGGGTTGGCTGTTACAGTTCACAAGTTAACATTTTTCTGGAATTTCTTTCCTTGTCCAATTTTAATAATTTTCAATGTAATTACAGGAAAGGCTAAAGGTGTTCTATATGAAGATGATGGTGACGGATATGGTTTCACTTTAGGTGCATACCTATTGACACATTATGTTGCTGAACTAGAATCTTCAGTTGTTTCTGTTCAAGTTTCTAGAACTGAAGGATCATGGGCAAGGCCAAAGCGGCGTCTTCATGTTCAGATACTACTGGGTGGAGGGGCAAAGGTGCATTTTCTTTTATTTCCAAAGTCCCTTTGGGAGCTCTCGACTGTGTTCTTATTGTAATTCTCTACACCTCCAGATTGATGCTTGGGGCACAGATGGAGAAGTCTTGCAAGTGATGTTACCCTCCGAACAAGAAGCGGCTGACCTGATAGCCATCAGCGAGCGAGAATATCGCCATCGGTTAGGTACTGCAGCTCCATTCTTCTCCTTTTCTCTTTCAAGTACGTTTCAACGTAGCATTTCTTATATAGGAAACAAAATTTTATTAACAAATGAAATATACAAAACTGAGAAAACACCCTAAACCCAAGGAGTTACAAAGCTTATCTAATTGGCCACCATGCTCGTAAGATCGTGCTTTCGAAAGAACTCTTCAAGAGGAAGAAACAAGCGCTGCCAAAACTTAAATTTATTGCCACTGTGTGTCGATATAACTAAATTTACCATAACTTATTAGCTTAAACTTTCGGATCAATCGTGATTCAATATGATCTTAGTGAAGGAGATTTTTTGCTCGAACCCATGTAATATCATTTCGTTCTCAATTAATATTGATTTTCATTTGGTAGGCATTCTACAAATTTTCAAGCCCACAAGTGAGCGGTGTTTTGGAGTATTGATATAATTAAATTTACCTTAACCCATCAGCTTAATCTTTCGAATTGATCGGTGATTTAATAGTCATGTCAACGTATATTTGAACCGTCATAAATTGGCTCAATGGGACAAAGGAAAAGTTGTAAACTCAAGTAGTTTTAAGGTCATCCGTCCAAGTAATAATGGATTCTTGAGTTTCAGTTATTGTGAGATCCCACGTTGATTAAAGAGGGTAAGAAACATTCCTTACAAGGGTGTGGAAACCTCTTCCTAGTAGATGCGTTTTAAAGCCTTGAGGGGAGGCCTAGAAGGGAAACTCCAAAGAGGATAATATTTGCTAGCGGTGGGCTTGAGTTGTTGCAAATGGTATCATAGTCAGACATTGGGCGGTGTGCTAATGAGGACGCAAGGCCCCCAAGGGGGTGGATTATGAGATCCCACATCGGTTGGAGAAGGAAACGAAACATTCCTTATAAGGGTGTGGAACCTCTCCCTAGTAGATGCGTTTTAAAGCCTTGAGGAGAAGCCCAAAAGGAAAAGCCTAAAAAGGACAATATTTACTAGCGGTGGGCTTAAGCGGTTACAGTTATCTCCATTTTTACTTATGATTGCTTATTCAATAAATGCCTTGCAGAAAGTGCCAAGACTTTGCAAGATCATGAAGGGGTTTCTGAACATAAGGGAGTATCACTTTCAAAAACTCCTATTGAACTGAAAGGCGGCCATTGGTCTGTGAAAGTAGTCCCCTGGATTGGGGGTAGAATAATTTCCATGACACACCTTCCTTCAGGTAACAACTTTATGATTATTGTAATTTTCATTCAAGTTATTCAAATAACGAATTAAATATTACTCTTTCTTTTCGTTTTAAAACTTTATTTGCTATCAAAATTTAACAGGGAATGATGTTATGACATCTAGATGTTTAATCATATTTCTAGATCCTAGAGTATATGTTGGTAAACTAAGGGAAGGTCCTAGATTATGACCTACATAGATGATTCCCGCCACTGAGTTTATGATCCGAGATCAGTAATGGTGATTCGGGTTAACTTTTTGGAACAGTACTTTCAAGGAAGGACTAATAAAGGGTAACAACTTGATTTTTGATACCTTGAATCACAGGTCGCCTCGAACACTCAAGGGTAGAAAGAGTGGTCAAATTTTCATTTAGTTTTGGTAAAACAGGAGACACAAAGAATTTAAAATTTAAATATGCATTCAAAATCGACATAAAAGTAGTTTAAAGGTAATATTTGTGGAGTCAAATCAAATCAGTTTAAATAATGCATAAGTTTCGGAAAGTAGCATTTAAAATAATAATAAAATGACAAGAAGGAAGGGGACTCGACCTAAAGGGTACCTCTTGCAACTGCATGGCTCTGCATGCTCCCACCATCAACAATAGTCTACACTCTATGTGGGAAAAAAAATAGAATAACACGGAATGAGTATAAAACTACTTAGTAAGCAACCTAGTTGGAGGTTCTTGTCGGACTTAATCCTATGTACGGAAGCTTAGGCTATGTGCTCACAACTGCCCCTAGTGATAGCCAAATTGTGGCTTAATGTCTGTACCAAACTTTGTAGGTCATTGTTTAACTAATTTTCAACATACCTCCCTTAAGGAGTACTCAATCCTTCTCAGGTTCACAACCTAGAGGCTTTTTGTTTTCTCTTGGGTCTAAATTTCACGTATGTCTAGGTCCTTCGTCAGTCTTGCACAAAGTGTGCATCGAGTCGCTATGACTCGTGGAAAGGCCCTAGGGTAATACTCATAAGTCTGGAGGAGCCCTTTTGCTCTAAACCCTAAACTCCATACATATAAACTACCTGTTCATGTACCCTCCTCGAGTCAGAACAGTAAAACTACTTGTCTTTATGATTCTAGTTCAAAACAATATAATGGTTCAAAACAGTATTTTTATTCTTTTTCTTGGTTATCATTATTTACTTATAAAATGTAATAGATAGGTTGATATCATTTTGTCTGTGAGTTCCAGGGATACAGTGGCTCCAAGGCAAGATTGATATCAATGGTTATGAGGAGTTCAGCGGTACGGAGTACCGATCCGCTGGATGTACGGAGGAATATAGCATCATTGAGTAAGTTCCCAATCTCTGCTTGAATACTTCATTCTGGATATAAACTCATAAACAGATGTCTTTGTTTCTTGACAAGTGAAATAGTTCATAAATATTTATAAACTTTGGGGAGAGTATTCACTTTTGCCAGTTCAGTTCTTGTTTGCTAGAAATCGAGCTTTCATCGAGAAAAACGAAACGTTGTACAAGGGCATACAAAAAAACAAGCCCACGAAACGAGTCCACAAAAAAACTACAAGAATCAAGAACGAACCTCAATTCAAAACGATTACACCAAACCAAAAACTACACAAAGTCCGATTAACGGATGCCTTGAAGGTGATAATCTTTTCTTTCAGTAGGAAAATCGAGCATGATGAAGACGAGGAATCTCTCGAACTGGAAGGTGATATTGACGGAGGGTTAGCCCTAAGACGAAAAATATACATTTCAAAGGAAGATGCTAAAGCACTTCAGATTAACTCCAGCATTGTAGCTGTCAAAGTAGGTGCTGGTTCTGGTGGTTTCTCAAGGTTTGCACCAAATATACCATAAGCTCGACTACTTTTACCCTCATTGCTGAAAACTTGGATGTTTGGAGGATTATATGTTCGAAAACTTGAAGAGATCTGTTTATTTGCCTAATTCTATATGTTTTTGAAAATTTTGCAGGTTGGTCTGTTTAAGGGTTCATCCAATGTTTAACCTTTTACATCCTTCCGAATCTTTTATTTCATTCACATCGGTTGACGGATCCGTGCACGAAATCTGGCCCGAATCAGGGGAGCAGTACTTCGAGGGAGATCTTTTACCCAATGGTAATCATTTTCTTTCGTTCAGCGATATATTGTCTAATAACGTCCTTAAACTTTTGTGAACTTCCCTGACTTTAAGAGTCTATTATGCACAATATTTAATTTATTTTGTGTCTGGTAGGACTTCGATCTTTAGGTTTTATGTCCAATAGCTATATGAATTTTGAAAAGTGTGTAGAGTTAATCATAGTGGTTTAGAACGATTCTGATCTGAGTGCTGAACTTTTAGAGTTGTATCTATTAATTTCATGCTTCAATAACAAAACTCGTGAAGGTTGTCGAGGCTGAGGCTGAATCTTAGCTATGGAAATACGTGTTTTGTTATGCTTAATCTTTTGCTTGCTAAAGAAAAGTCAACATTCCAGGTGAATGGAAGCTAGTTGATAAATGTTTGGGATTAGCGTTAGTCAACAAGTTTAACGTCAAGGAAGTTTACAAATGTTTCGTCCACTGGGGAACTGGAACGGTCAACCTGGAGCTATGGTCGGAACAGAGGCCGGTGTCTAAGGAAACTCCGCTCCAAATCTCGCACAGTTACGAGGTGATGATCTAAATCTCATTGATTGTTGCATTGAAGAAGATTATGTTGTGTTCTTAATCAATGTTCCTATCCTGACTCCATGGCTTGTTCTAAGGCTAACTGGGAACAGTTTCTCAAATAAAAGTTGCATGGATTTGCAACTATGCATCCCTTCTTTGTTTCTTTCTGATTGGCTTGGGTTTGGCGGTTGTGAAGAGTCTCAATACCATTACCGTTAGTTTTGAATGAAAAACGTTAACACTTTGTTTAAAAAATACTCTCGAACTTCCAAAATTTTAACGTTTATATCGTGTTTATTAACTCGTACCGTGGTTGGTTCGACTTGGGTAGGGAAAGTAGTGAGTGAGCGGTTGAGTTTGCAATTTTTTATTTGATTTGATGACATTACCTACTGTATTGATTTCTTCTTTTTAGAGTGGAGCAGGTAAGGTAATGCCTTTAACACTGTTCTAATATATTTTTTTATTTATAAAAATAAACTTTATGAAAAGGCAAATTTGACACTCTTTATGGGTCAAATATGTATTAATTCAACCAAGAAAAGTAGCTTTGTATTTATATAATTATCAAATATATATATATATATCATGAAATAAAAAGCTAAACATGTCCCAAAAAGTTGGGAGCTTCCCACTTTGAAGAAATTGTAAATTTTTTATATTTAGATTTTATGAAATTTTGATTATTAATTTAACATGTTTTTGTAGATTATTTTAGCAAACTCCTAAACCCAACTCGAACCCACCCAAAAATAGAGAGTTGAGCTTGAGAACTCAACTCAACCCACCAAAAAAAAAAAAAAAAAATGGAGAGTTGAGCTTGAGAACCCAATTCAACCCACCTTGAAAATAGAGAATTGAGCTCGAGAACCCATCCCAACCCCACAAAAATAGAGAGTTAANCAAAAAAAAAAAAAAAAAAAATGGAGAGTTGAGCTTGAGAACCCAATTCAACCCACCTTGAAAATAGAGAATTGAGCTCGAGAACCCATCCCAACCCCACAAAAATAGAGAGTTAAGCTTGAGAACCCAACTCAACCCACTTCGAAATTTGAGAATTGAACTCCAAAACTCAATTGAGCTTAAGAATCCAACTCAACCCACCTCGAAAATAGAGAATTAAGCTCCAAGCTCCAGAACCCCGTTGAAAATGGAGAATTGAGCTCCAAAACCCTCAACTTGAGAACCTAACTTAACCCCCCTCGAAAATAGAGAATTGAGCTTCAGAACCCCGTTGATCTTGATCTTGATCTTGAGAACCCAACTCAACCCACCTCAAAAATAGAAAATTGAGCTACAGAACCCAACCCACCTCAAAATAGAGAGTTGATCCCGAGAACTCAACTCAACCCACCCGAGTTCAGCGGGATGGATAGAGAACTTTATTCGAATTTTTTGGGTCACCAACCCAATCAACTAAAAATTTCAGATCGATTCAAATAATTTTCTTCACATTAATTCTCATTCATATTCAAAAGTTCATAATATGATTATCTATTTACAATTATTGAATTGGAAAACAAAATAATAATAAAATAAAATAAAATAAATAATCCAAGCTTGGTTCTGTAATTTGAATAATGATTTTCTAAATAAGAAAAAGAAAACAGTAAAATTAATATTCCCTAATCGGGAGTTGATGCATTGAAGAGTGGATGCCAAATGCTCCTCTAAACCGACAAATGTCCACTTTTCCTTTCCTTTCCTTTCCAAAAACAAAAACATCAATTAATTAAATTATCGATATTATTTTTCAATCAATTTATTAAACAACACGCAAAAAAAAAAAAAAAAAAAAAAAAAAAAAAAAAAAAAAAAAAAAAAAAA
>NW_019268551.1:412247-482142 GCF_002738365.1 Cucurbita moschata | reverse complement strand
AAAAAAAAAAAAAAAAAAAAAAAAAAAAAAAAAAAAAAAAAAAAAAAAATCCCTTCCTGGCTGTTACCGACGGACGATCATGACTTTGGGGCACTCATTCTGGGCAGCACGTGGACGGCGACCACCTCCATCCCCGGCGGCGTCGCCTCAACCCACAGCCGCGGTGGCGACGCTACCACATCCACCACCACGATTTCCCTTCTACTTCCGCTGCACACCACGCATACTCTGCCGCCGCCGGCCGCCATCTGAACCGCCCCTTTCAGCCGATTTGACTCCGTTACCTCTTCCCAGAAATCCCTTTCCGGATCATACCTTCTCAGACTTCCGGTGACTTCATCCACCACATACATCTCTTCCTCCTCCATGGTCGCCACCGGCCCTCTCCAACCTCCGATCATCCCCTCCGACATCTCCTCCCACTCATCCCTTTCCAAATCATAAACCAACCCTTCTTTCCGCGCATCCCCTTTCACATTCACCATACAGAGCTTCCCCCTCCACCCCACAGCATCAGTGGCGTCTCTGCTAAATCTCCCATCCTTAAGTCCACTCACCTTCTCCCACGCGCCACCGTCGATTGGTTTCAAATCCCATCTCTCGACGGATCGAGCGACATCGGTGGAGAAGAAGGAGCCGATTCCACTGGCGACATAGACGGAGCCGCGGAGAGCGCCGGCAGCGCACCAGCGGCGAGGGGTGGGGAGAGGAGGGGCGAAACGCCAGGAATTAGAAAGAGGGGAAAAGAGGAGAGGGCGAGGAAGGGCGGGGAGGAGGTTGTGGGTGGTGGCGGCTAGGAGGAGGAGGTGGCCGGAGACGGCGAGGGACTGAACGGGGAGGTGGCGGGAGAGGAAAGAGGGGTGGTGGATCAAGAGCTGTAGAGAGGGGGGATTAGGATGTGGAGGGAGAGAGGTCCATTTGGAAGAGATTGGATCGAAGTTGAAGAAATCGATGGAATCAGGGGAGGAGGAGAGAAGGGCGTAGAGGGAGAAGAACGGAGGGAAAGAAGGGGAGTAAAGGAGGCGCCGCCATGACCGGCAGACGGAGAAGAGGAGGGAAGGAGGAAGATGGCAGAGGCAGAGTTGTGCCACGTCATCGGGGAGCCCCGGGAGAAGCGGCGGAGAGGGGCGGTGGCGGTGGTGGTGATGGTGGAGAGCCAGTTTACTGCGCTTGGGGGTGGGAGCAGCGGCGGTGACCATGAGAAGGGGTTTAATGGCGGCGGTGGCAGCGGCGGATGGACTGGAGAAGGAGAAGTGGATGGGGAACAAGACGGTTGGCGGTGGCGGTGGCGGTGGCGCCGCTCATCTCTGAATTTGGGTTTGGATCATTTCATTGGACGGCATAAAGTCTTTGCTCGGCAGATACGAAAAGCCAACACTTTTCTCTGAAAGCCCCAAATATTGGCTTTTATACATGTATAACATAAATATTACATAATTACACAATAGTCCCTAATCTTTTACAAAATTTTCAATTTAGCCCTCTCCTAAAATTATGAATTCTATCTTTACATATTAAATTAAAGAAACAAACCCATAAAGGAATTTAATTGGCTTTATTATGGGTTTGAGTCAAATATACTCAATTTACTATTAATTTTATAATATAGTTTTTATTTATAATACAATTATACATACACATGTGGATCTTTGCCTCTTTCGAAACCTCGAGGACTGAATAATCATCTAATCCTACATCTAAAGAGTGAAAATAGAGATGTCCACGAGGTAGGAACGGAAAAGCCTTCTCCGTCCCCATCCTTGCAAAAAAAATTCATTTATTTTTGTATAAACTGGAGCAGAGATTACTAAAAAAAAAATATGAAACAAAAAAAAAACATAATATAATATTTAATAAAATTTACAAAAACTCAAATTTCACAACGTAATATTTCATATACATACGCATATAAAGTGAGTAGAATAGACGAGAATTTGGGCAGGGAAGGAGTCAAGGTATATAAACTCCATTCCCAACTCCATTTAGCTAAAGAAATGAATCTCTATCGACTCCTTCCTCTATTTCTCATTTAAATAGGGATTAGACCTAATTTCATACTCGAAATAGATTTTCCAAGGACAGTTTCAAACCGCACGAATATAGTGGGTCGAAAGTTAGATCATACACCTGTTATCTAATACAGAGTCCATAAATCATATAACATGGACATAGGAGAGTTCAATATTTCGATAGAATCCTAATAGATGGATGTTAAGAATGTTCCTGATATTATAAACAGAATAAGGGTCCATTCTCAACGGGTATATATACGTCTTAAATGTGTAAGTGGGAAGGGGAAGACTTTGAAGGGGGAAGACACGAGAAGGGAAGGGTGGGGTGGTTAGATTGCAATCCCAATCCATTAATATTTAGAGAGAGAAAACAGAGACGTAATGCATAAGAATAAATTATAAAAGTTTTTTTTGGAAGGAAAGGATGGCTATGCTTGCTTGCCCTGCTTATGAATACTCACCCTAAACTCATTAATAAGAGAGAGAAATAGTTGAATAACAGTGATGTTGGGCGAAGGGGATTGCACAGGATGTGGCTGTAAATGCTACCCTTTCCCCAACGCCTCTCTCCCTCTCCATTTAATTTTACATTCCTATATCACACACTCTATTTAGATGAATATGTTAAGAATTTATATCGATGAGTATGTATAAGAGAGAATACAAAAAAATGGAAAGTAAAGAACTCTCGTTAACACAAAGCATGCACTCTATCTAGATGAACTCAAAGAATAACACAAAGCATGCACTCTATCTAGATGAACTCAAAGAAATATGAGATAAAAAATGCAAAGAAAACTCTGACTTAGGATTTATATCGATGAGTATATATAAGAGAGAATACAAAAAATAGAAAGTAAAGAACTCTCGTTAACACAAAGCACGCACTCTATCTAGATGAACACGAAGAAATATGAGAGCAAAAATGCAAAGAAAACTATGGCTAAGAATTTATATCGATGAGTACGTATAAGAGAGAATACAAAAAATAGAAATTAAAGAACTCTCGTTAAGAATTTGTATTGATGAATACGTATAAGAGAGAATACGTAGAATAAAAAATACATCCTCCTAGTTCAATTTACTATATATAGCTATATATCAGACAATAGAGAGTACATTTAACCATAGTCTAACCTTTACCCCTTTTTAAATTATTTAACTTTCGATTTAAATGAACCACAACCACAGTTCTGAACAGCCTAAAAAGTGGGCGTTGTCAACTATAAAGTATAAATATCAAAAAGCTGATTTTGTCGTCTAACACCTTGCCTTATTCATGACATCAGTAGCGTGCCTGCTTCTTCTTCCCCTTTCATGTGGTCCCTTTTTTCTTTCTTTTTTTTTCCCTAAGATTTACATGTATCTAACCCAAGAAAGTATTCTTCTATTTATTCTCCTGGTTCTTGGGTTAAACTAGTATACTATCGGGGATGAATTGATAGGTGGGGAGTCTCGAGAGGTGAATTGTGCGAACGAGATTCCACTCAAGAATTTGTTCATGTGTGATTGAGTCCTGTTTACCTATCGCTTTAAAATGAAGCTGAGCTAGCCCTACATATGAAGTAATAGGTGGAGGTCTACTTTCTATTAGCTTTTGTAGTAGCGAAGAGGCAAAAGAGACTACTATCAGCTTGAGGTTGGTTAGTTAGACCTACGAGCCTACATCAGAAAGGTTGAACTACTAGTGTAGGAAAGTGAAACCACTGAGGATTTGGAAAAGATTTTGGACCAACTTAAAATTTCGAAATGGTTATTCAAGCAACTCACAATATAATTCATAATTCCAATCCAACCTAACCTTCTATTTTCGGGTTGCATTGTGAGTTGGTTATTCAAGCAAACTTGAATAGAGTTCATAATTCCAACCCAACCTAATCCTCTATTTTCGAGTTGCATTGTGAGTTGATTATTCAACCAACTCGAATAGAGTTCATAATTGTCCGTTGCACTCTTTTTTAACTATTTTAAAAAAATCTTACTTATCTATCCTATACGCGGTATTAATAACTAAAATCTCATAAAACTCAGATATCAAATATTCACAAGTCACAATCTATTATTGACATCAGCTACAAACGTTAAATATTCTATCTTTATAATCAGTAGAATTGGGTTGTAACCCTATTTTTCAACCCAACAAAAAAAAGATAATCCTGCAAACTCATCCAAATTTTCGATTTATCAAAAGATCAACCCAACTCAAACTAAAAAATAACGTAAATCAAATATTATTTATAAGTCAAACGTAAAGTTCATCCTTAAAAGAAAGTTCTAAGACTTAGAAATAAAAATTCAAATCTGAGGTATATTGACAAAATTGTTTGCTTTATTTCTTAATTTATATGAATGAAAAATAAATTAAGAAATAAAGAAAACAAATCAGGATTGGATCTACAATATTAAAAGAAAACGTCAAATATTGTGGCTAAAAAGTAATAAACACACACATATATATATATATAGTTGCCAGAAATTTGGTCCATACGAGGTAATCAGTTGGGTTATACAAATAGAAAGGGTAAAATGTGAAAATTTTTACTCCTTGGTTATTAATAACTATTATTATTACTATTTGCTCTAGTGGGCCCTGGCTTCATTCTACTCCACCGCCCCTTTAAATGCTCTACCTATCTAACTGCAATTTGCTATTCCCCTACCTCACCCCACCACCACCAACACCTTTAATTATTTAATGTTCCTACTCTTTAAAGTAATGTGTTTTTTTTTGTTTTTTATTTTATTTATCAAAAAGCCTTATAATAACTTCCCACTACTTTTATTCTTTATTGTTACTCAACTTTTTTTGTATTGTAATTATATGTATGCATTCCTATGTTCGTACCAGCTTTATGCATTTATTTTCATGCTTTTAAAACCTAATATTAAATCAATCCATCAAACTTCAACTATAAAAGCTTCACAACCCAATACCCAATAATTATTTATGCTTTATCAAGATGATGTTGAAAGTATAATTAGATATTAATATATATTCTTAGGTATCTCCTAAAATCTATACATTATTTGAACTAAACAGTATATATATATCAGGATACAAAAATAAGGGGTTAGTTCGGGATATTTTTTTGGGCAAAACTAATAAGAATATATATGAGTTGGGTTGCATAAATCTTTTAAACTAAGCTTTCAACTAAGCTGAAATTTTTGGTTTGTTGGATATGTGGCTAGAGTAACGTGAATAAAGTTCATAATCAAACCTAACCTAATCCTCTATTTTTGGGTTGGGTTATCTTAGGTTGTAAGATTATTTTTTTAATTATTAAAAAAGATACATACTTATCTATAATATATGTTATATTAATAACTAGAATTTTATAAAATTTAAGTATCAAATATTTACGAGTCACGATACATCACTAATATTAATTACAAACATCAAATATTTATAATTTTCTTAATAATTTTAAAAGTGGGACAGGTTTGGTAACCCAACCATATAAAATGCTAATTTTCTTATTTTTTTAAAAAATGAATCCAATCCAAATAAAAATATTAATTTAACTTATTCTTTGTAGTTTAGGTTGGATAGTTGGAACTAATAAGTTTTTCAGATCATATAAAAATTAAAAATAAAATTTTAAAGATTTTATCAATAATTTAAACTAAAAATAAAATTTTAAAGTTTTTATCTAAGTGGAATAATATCAAATTATTGTTAATATACATTTTGTTAAGTATTTTAAAGAATTTAGAAGGTCAGCTATTTCTAAAATGAATAAACCAAATAAAAATTCAAAGTTTGGATAATATACAACACGCAGCATAAGAAGAAAAGTTTGAATTAAAAGTTGAGAATCCGTATAAAGTGAATGGAATTCGAACCAAAAAGGTTAATATTATTATTATCAACACCAATATTCCAAAAGTTGTACTAGCCTTTATCTCAAGTCCATCTCATTGTACTATCTTTGAAGGTACATTTTTTTTTCAAATATCCTATATTTTTACTACATAAAAATATAACCTATATCTTAATTAAATTGAGCAGACCTTAATGTTAGGTATTTCAATCCATGTCTGTTCTAAATAAATCTTTTATTATGATCAAAGTTTAATTTTGGCATTTATCCATCAAACAAAAAATTCTTGTTCTTATTATTATTTTTGGTTAACAATATGCATCCCATTTGCATTTATTATTGTCAATGTGGTCCATAAGACGATGACTCTCGGAAGGGGACAGAAGTTTTCTAGTGATTGAAAGGGTAGTGAGTTCTATTGAACTTCAAGCTTAGTTTTCGACTTGTGATGTCTTACCTTCCTTTTACTCGAGTTTAATACATTGTGAGTTGATTGAATTTATTGGTATCCTAACTAAAATTTGCAACTAACTGTGTTCTTAAATTTTTAAAAGTGTCTTGTAAATCTCTACATTTTCAATTTAGTGTCCGTCCTTCAACTTTTATTGTGCTTTTATAACCTTTAAAAATTTAAAATTTATAAAAATAGATCTATCTATAAAGTTGATTTTTTTTTGTTTAAGTGCGTGTTTTAAATTTTTTGAAACTTAATGTATTAATTTTGTAATTTTAAAAGTTAAGGACCAAATAAATATAAATCAAAATTTAGAGATAAAATTTATAATTAATATTTTTCTTATTATTTATTTTATTAAAAGTGGTCTGGTCTCTTGGCTGGCCTTAGTCCATTTACTTGGGTCAGTTTACTGAACCATTGAATGGGAGGCCTATATTGTTGGGCCGTTTTATTAATAGTTTTTATACAATTTTTTAGTTTTTGCGTTCACTTAGTAAACCTAAGAAATTTCACAAAAATAAAATAAAACTACTTCAAATATTTTTTAAAAATTTCCTTACCTTTTACAAAGATTTAAGTGTGGAAAATACTAATTTAAAAATTAGACACGTAAAAGCAGTTATTTATATAAGCTTAAATTTTTTAAAAAAAATAGAAAAGTAAAAAGAATTATAAATTAAATTATTATAAAACTATAACCTTGGATCCAAGGGATTTGGATCAGCAACCAAGAAACAATGGTTTGGTCCGGTTTTTTTTTTTTTTTTTTTTCCTGTGTGCGTGTGATATTAAACATTTCGTTTTTATATTTAAGAAGACCGAATATTAAATATCTCGATTTTATCTCTTTTTGTTCGATCATTAGTGGATGAATTTGCCTAATTCTAGTTTATCTCTAAAATAAATTCAATATAATCTTTTAACCATTTAATATTTTTTTATTTAATTCGAATTTAAACCATTTTTTATAAAGAACACAATCCAATTGATTCATTTGAATGGTTGAGATTAGGGTTGAGGCTTACCGGTAAGTGTGGAGACGATGGTTTCGGAGGCGGACCATAGGCCTTCAGCCAAATGCGCGGATTTCGTTTTGCATTCGCAACTTCCTTGATCGTTGCAATCCGCGAAGTAATTTCCATTCACATTTTCCACGTTCCGATTCGTGGCTACGTAACAACTTGTTGCTGCACCTTCAGGAATTGTCTTCAACAACCTTGATTTGGACGCCATGTAGAAAATCAAATCTGCATTCTCATTGAATTAATTATCTGTATACGCTTTTTAGATCGATTAGTTTCCATGCAGGAGCTTAATTGTTCGGTAGTTCGTACCTGTGACGAAGCCTTCGCGTTCTCTGTTCAAATTGGTTTTCACAACGCCTGGATGAACACAGTTTACCGTAACATTCGCCTTCATTTCCTGTTTCGATTGTGTCAAAATCCAACGCGGACGTGAAATCATTCAATTAAAATGCCAATGAATGTGATGTATTGAAGAACCTGGAGTTTGTGAGCGAGTTGAACAGTGTGCAAGACATTTGCGAGTTTGGAGAACGCGTAAGCACGTGTCGAATCGTACACTCTGCTGCAAGTGAATATCACTGTCGCTATGATCAAACCGCCAGTAATGCATAAGCGAAGGGAAATTAATCATTATTCATACCTGTTTTTCTGGCTTATCTGGCCGAGATATTCGAATATGTCGCCCGAAAACCAGCTATGGATGTTGGACGTCACATTCACTATACGGCCTTGGACTCCTGTCGATTTGGCGGTTTCTATCATCCTATTCAATAGAAGTTTCGTCAAGAGAAAATGACCTGCATCATCGGTTCGTCAATAATGGTAAAAGGCCTCGTGATTAAAGGAGATGAAAATAAAATTGTTCTGTAATGTTCTTGCCAAGATAATTAGTAGCGAAAGTCATCTCAATTCCGTCTTCAGAAAACGCATGTTCGTAACAGAACCTGCCTGCGTTGTTTCTGAAAATTAGAACGAAACTGAGTTTTAGTTTCTTCGGTAAATTAAATATCGTGTGATCATTCGATACAACAGAGTGAATTAGCGACGTGTTTGAGTGAATTACATGAGAAGATTAAGAGGCAAATTTAACGACTCGAAATTGGAGACGAAGTTCACGACGGAATTCACAGAGCTAAGATCGAGAGCCATAACCGTGATTCGTGAATGATCAAAACAATCCGATTCGGATACGATTCTCGCCTTCGCTTCCTCAGCGGCTTTTAGATTTCGAGCCGGAATGATGATCCTTACACCGCGCTTGGCCAAGACTCTCGCCGTCTCCTCTCCGATTCCCGACGTCGCTCCTGCTCCGAAATTCGTTAGCGAGTGAGAATCTAATGAAATGTAATGGAATCAGAATCAAAATTCGGAAAAACAACCTGTGACTATGGCGGTGATGGAGTTCATACAAGATTCACTGACTTCTTCGGCGGTGGATTTAGAGCCGTAGCCGCTTGCTCCAGCGGAACCGACGAGGTACTTGAACATTTCAAGCATGGAAATGGAAGAGCGCGAGACTTCGAGGAGACGTTTTGAATTTGGTTTGGGGAATACGAAATTGTGAAATGAAAGAAAATAATATTAATTAATTATTTTAAAATAATATTTTTTTAGGGAAAATAGAAGCGAATCCACCTCGATTAACTATAATTAGTTTTTTCTGTTTTGGTGTTTAGTGTAATAAAAAACAAAAATAAGACAAATATATCATATTTGGTTTGACACGTTTATACACGTAATCTATCATACTCCAAATAATCCATCTACCTTATTATTCTTAATTTCATTCTATATTTGCTAAATATTTATAATATAGCTTTAAAGTCATCCCGATATTAGTAACTAAAGATATTTACTTAACCTTTTAGGTCGTTCTCGGGAAGATTCACCCCGAACTAGTTAGAAAATTACTGTTTAAACGGAAAACAAAGGAGAGAATGAAGAGAAATCTCTTCTCATTAGCTGAATGGGAACGAAAATGGAGATTATATTCTCGATCCTCGACCCTAAGTTGAATATTATATTATATATTTTTTTACTAAATAATATTTGATTTATTTGGAGGTTTAAAAATTTTTAATTTAATAATATTTTATTTATTTGGATGTTTTAAATTTTTTTAATAAAAAATAGGAAAAAAAAAACATTTTAAACAAGGTGCAGCCCAAAATGTTATGAACCAAGCCCACCTTCAAAGCTTGACTGAATCATTTATCACAAGAATGGTCTGAAATCTTAAAAATAACAAAAAAACGATACTCAAATTTCTTGGACTGAAAGTCTCCACTCGAGAGCTCAATTTCATTCATTTCTTCACCAATTTGAAATTCTCGTCTTCACGAGTTAACCGAACGTTAGGGAACCATATTCCTCTATATCGTCCTTATGTTAGATAACCGAAAAATATTATTCAATAAAGTCACCACAACATGACTAACTCTCGAAAGTAGATTAAAAAAAATCTGCATATTTCCGAACGAACTACTAGACATAAATTTGTAACACTCTCCCATGTCCAATAATGTAATTTTCGTATTACTATGGTAGTTTTCTCGAATAATTTCTTACGAACCCGAGTCGTAAAGGAGGGCAATTATGTAAATTTGCCTCGTAGGCCCATATTGTTATAAAAGCCCATCGAATGTGGAATTAAAAAACACAAATTAGAAAACGTTGAGGAAAAGGACAAAAAGAAGAGGAGATGACGTCATAAAAAACATCATTATTCCCTAAAAGAAAAAAAAATGAAACTGACAGCACATCATTCCGCGCGTCTCTTATGTCACGGCAATATTATTATAATAGTAATTATAATTAGAATAATCATGATGGATGGCGTGGCAGTAGGATACTCATGGGGACCACAGGTGGTCCAGTAGGCCGGCCCACACTCGAACACTCTTCTGAACCGCCCCCCTTCTTTGTCACCTAAATAACCGGCACTTCTTCCCCCCTCAAAATTACCGCCTCCCTCCCTCTCTCTCATTTCACACGAACAATTTTCTTTTTTAAATTAAAAAATATATCTTTTATTTTAATAAAATTCAAATAAACTGAAAAATTAAAAATTAGATATGAAATGACGTGGAAATAATTTAGTTTTTTTAAAAAAATATTTAATTTTTCATAAATATTTTAATAAATTCACTAAAATAGATATTTTAATAAATTTAAAATTTAAGAGGAAAATCTTAATAATTGAAAAATAAAAATCAGATTTAAACTTTTTAAAAGTTTTCGATATGATTTGGAATTAAATTTTTCCATAAAGACAAAAAGGTTTGAATTAATTCAGATTTTAACGATGCTGACCAAAAATAAGTGTCCCTTTTAATTTGAAATGATAGTTCTTTTCTATTTTCGTATAATTTAATTAGTTAAAATAATATATATTATCACCGTCCAGTGTCTGGCTCTAATACCATTTGTAATAGTCCAAGTTCACTGCTAGCAGATATTGTCTATTTCGGCTCGTTACGTATTGTCGTCAGTCTCACGATTTTAAAACACATCTACTAGAGAGAGGTTTCCACACTCTTATAAGAAATGTTTCGTTCCTCTCTCAAACCAACGTGAGATCTCATAATATTTGATAATTTTGCATGTGTTCAACATGAGGGGATTACCTTGGCCCTTACCCGTTTGTAAGATCCCACATTGGTTGGAAATGCGAACGAAACATTCTTTATAAGAGTGTAAAAACCTCTCCCTACTAGATGTGTTTTAAAATCGTGAGACTGACGGCGATACGTAACTGGTTAAAGCGAACAATATCTACTAGTGGTGGACTTGGGCTGTTACCCATCAAATTTATGGACCGGCTCGAGTCTAGTTTGATGCCCTAATTTTCATCTGCACGTATTATTAAACCGAAAAAAAAATATCCGAGTTAGTGGGAGAAGTGGTCCAAAAGAGAGGATGTGGGAGAAATAGAATATAGTAGTGATTAGGGCTTTTGGTTACTAAAGGTAGGGAGGGGCCACACATGGTTTTGGTTTGTTTTGGATTGATGTGGTGTGTGGAAAATGGTGGCCTCCTTCTACAAACCCTAGATTGCAAGGAATGAGACCACATTTACGATAGTGACAAAATGGTCGGTATATAATAATTATCTCAATGGTTAATGAATCATCGACCCGATTCTCACAAAAATAAACAAAAATTTTCACAGAAATAAGAATTGAAATACGAGGCGTGGACGAGGATGGACGAGGTCAGCCTCATGGTTTTAAAACGTGTGTACTAGGTAAAAGTTTCCACACCCTTATAAGAAATGTTTCGTTCCGTAACTTATAGGTCCCATGTGTAACAGTCCACGTCCACCCCTAGTAGATATTGTTCGTGTTGGCCAGCTATGTATTGTTGTCAGTCTCACGATTTTAAAACACGTTTACGAGAGAAGTTTCCACACCCTTATAAGGAAGGCTTCGTTCCCCTCTCCAACAATGTTGGATAGACCACCGTTTGTTCGAGCAATCGAGGCTAGTATCTGACTTAGACGACCGTGTGTTTGGGCTCGAATAGAATATATAAAAAATAATAAATGTGAAGGGAAGGCAAGCAAGCATTCTTTGTCTTGTATTGACAGCTTTTTCTTCCATTAAAGACATTAGATTCCTTTTGCAATTATATATATATATATATATATATATTTTCCACAACATTCTACACTATTTCTTCAACTTGAAGATACCCCACTATGGCCATTCTCAATTATTTATTTCTCATTATTTGTCAATTTTTTAATTAAAAAATTATAATTTAGGTCGTGAAAATGATTGCTCGTTTTAAATTTAAACCGACGTTAAATTATTAATCGATAAAATGATAATATTATTTTTTATTTATATATGTAAGATTTTCCGTAATTTTTACCGTTGTGAAGTTACGTTAGTATCTCTAGGAGCGTTCGTGGATTGAGTTGAATTGAAACATTTGTCAGATGTAACTTAATTGTTCGAGTGGTAATTTTTTTTTCTTTTTTTTTTTTAAATAACTTCATAACCCAACCCAACCCAAATAACTTCATAATTCAACCCAAATAACTTAATTGTTCGAGTGGTAATTGTTTGAGTTAGGTTGACCGAATATTTTGGGTCATTAGATTTTTTAAATATCTCTATGTATCTCCGACACAAATACATCTGTTACTAGCTAATAACTTTAAGAAGATGCTTACATGACGCATGGACGGGAAAAATACGCACTACTAGGTCGGGTGCATCTTTGTACATAAGCACCGAGAGGCGTGCACGCTTTTTTAATGTTATTATACCTTTGGCATTGTTACCTCTTAGCACACTAATATGCACTTGATTTTACCAAAATCATACAACTATATACCTATCACTTTTCTTACCATTTTCTCCCCCATTTTCCTTTTAACTCAAGGACTTGTATGTTATGCAATAAAGATGTAAACGAGTTGGGTTTTGTGCAAAATGGCGAGGATCGATGGTCGTTGCAAAGACAGTACACGATGTGACAAGATAAGAATGGATTTACTGTTTGACTTGTGTGAAGTCAGTCCAATTTGAGCATAGTTCAGTGAATAAAACATCTATTACCATTTTAAAAGTCGATGAACGATTGAACTCAAAAAGTATAATCAGCTCGTTTTCACGTTAAAATTGAACATTACTTTAAATTATTTACCGTTTGACTTGTGTGAAGTCAGTCCAATTTGAGCATAGTTCAGTGAATAAAACATCTATTACCATTTTAAAAGTCGATGAACGATTGAACTCAAAAAGTATAATCAGCTCGTTTTCACGTTAAAATTGAACATTACTTTAAATTATTTACCGTTTGACTTGTGTGAAGTCAGTCCAATTTGAGCATAGTTCAGTGAATAAAACATCTATTACCATTTTAAAAGTCGATGAACGATTGAACTCAAAAAGTATAATCAGCTCGTTTTCACGTTAAAATTGAACATTACTTTAAATTATTTACCGTTTGACTTGTGTGAAGTCAGTCCAATTTGAGCATAGTTCAGTGAATAAAACATCTATTACCATTTTAAAAGTCGATGAACGATTGAACTCAAAAAGTATAATCAGCTCGTTTTCACGTTAAAATTGAACATTACTTTAAATTATTTACTGTTTGACTGGTGTGAAGTCAGTTCAATTTGAGCATAGTTCAGTGAATAAAACATCTATTACCATTTTAAAAGTCGATGAACGATTGAACTCAAAAAGTATAACCAGCTCGTTTTCACGTTAAAATTGAACATTACTTTAAATTATTTACCGTTTGACTTGTGTGAAGTCAGTCCAATTTGAGCATAGTTCAGTGAATAAAACATTTATTACCATTTTAAAAGTCGATAAACGATTGAATTCAAAAAGTATAATCAGCTCGTTTTCACGTTAAAATTGAACATTACTTTAAATTATTTACTGTTTGACTTGTGTGAAGTCAGTCCAATTTGAGCATAGTTCAGTGAATAAAACATCTATTACCATTTTAAAAGTCGATGAACGATTGAACTCAAAAAGTATAATCAGCTCGTTTTCACGTTAAAATTGAACATTACTTTAAATTATTTACCGTTTGACTTGTGTGAAGTCAGTCCAATTTGAGCATAGTTCAGTGAATAAAACATCTATTACCATTTTAAAAGTCGATGAACGATTGAACTCAAAAAGTATAATCAGCTCGTTTTCACGTTAAAATTGAACATTACTTTAAATTATTTACCGTTTGACTTGTGTGAAGTCAGTCCAATTTGAGCATAGTTCAGTGAATAAAACATCTATTACCATTTTAAAAGTCGATGAACGATTGAACTCAAAAAGTATAATCAGCTCGTTTTCACGTTAAAATTGAACATTACTTTAAATTATTTACCGTTTGACTTGTGTGAAGTCAGTCCAATTTGAGCATAGTTCAGTGAATAAAACATCTATTACCATTTTAAAAGTCGATGAACGATTGAACTCAAAAAGTATAATCAGCTCGTTTTCACGTTAAAATTGAACATTACTTTAAATTATTTACCGTTTGACTTGTGTGAAGTCAGTCCAATTTGAGCATAGTTCAGTGAATAAAACATCTATTACCATTTTAAAAGTCGATGAACGATTGAACTCAAAAAGTATAATCAGCTCGTTTTCACGTTAAAATTGAACATTACTTTAAATTATTTACCGTTTGACTTGTGTGAAGTCAGTCCAATTTGAGCATAGTTCAGTGAATAAAACATCTATTACCATTTTAAAAGTCGATGAACGATTGAACTCAAAAAGTATAATCAGCTCGTTTTCACGTTAAAATTGAACATTACTTTAAATTATTTACCGTTTGACTTGTGTGAAGTCAGTCCAATTTGAGCATAGTTCAGTGAATAAAACATCTATTACCATTTTAAAAGTCGATGAACGATTGAACTCAAAAAGTATAATCAGCTCGTTTTCACGTTAAAATTGAACATTACTTTAAATTATTTACCGTTTGACTTGTGTGAAGTCAGTCCAATTTGAGCATAGTTCAGTGAATAAAACATCTATTACCATTTTAAAAGTCGATGAACGATTGAACTCAAAAAGTATAATCAGCTCGTTTTCACGTTAAAATTGAACATTACTTTAAATTATTTACCGTTTGACTTGTGTGAAGTCAGTCCAATTTGAGCATAGTTCAGTGAATAAAACATCTATTACCATTTTAAAAGTCGATGAACGATTGAACTCAAAAAGTATAATCAGCTCGTTTTCACGTTAAAATTGAACATTACTTTAAATTATTTACCGTTTGACTTGTGTGAAGTCAGTCCAATTTGAGCATAGTTCAGTGAATAAAACATCTATTACCATTTTAAAAGTCGATGAACGATTGAACTCAAAAAGTATAATCAGCTCGTTTTCACGTTAAAATTGAACATTACTTTAAATTATTTACCGTTTGACTTGTGTGAAGTCAGTCCAATTTGAGCATAGTTCAGTGAATAAAACATCTATTACCATTTTAAAAGTCGATGAACGATTGAACTCAAAAAGTATAATCAGCTCGTTTTCACGTTAAAATTGAACATTACTTTAAATTATTTACCGTTTGACTTGTGTGAAGTCAGTCCAATTTGAGCATAGTTCAGTGAATAAAACATCTATTACCATTTTAAAAGTCGATGAACGATTGAACTCAAAAAGTATAATCAGCTCGTTTTCACGTTAAAATTGAACATTACTTTAAATTATTTACCGTTTGACTTGTGTGAAGTCAGTCCAATTTGAGCATAGTTCAGTGAATAAAACATCTATTACCATTTTAAAAGTCGATGAACGATTGAACTCAAAAAGTATAATCAGCTCGTTTTCACGTTAAAATTGAACATTACTTTAAATTATTTACCGTTTGACTTGTGTGAAGTCAGTCCAATTTGAGCATAGTTCAGTGAATAAAACATCTATTACCATTTTAAAAGTCGATGAACGATTGAACTCAAAAAGTATAATCAGCTCGTTTTCACGTTAAAATTGAACATTACTTTAAATTATTTACCGTTTGACTTGTGTGAAGTCAGTTCAATTTGAGCATAGTTCAGTGAATAAAACATCTATTACCATTTTAAAAGTCGATGAACGATTGAACTCAAAAAGTATAACCAGCTCGTTTTCACGTTAAAATTGAACATTACTTTAAATTATTTACCGTTTGACTTGTGTGAAGTCAGTCCAATTTGAGCATAGTTCAGTGAATAAAACATCTATTACCATTTTAAAAGTCGATGAACGATTGAACTCAAAAAGTATAATCAGCTCGTTTTCACGTTAAAATTGAACATTACTTTAAATTATTTACTGTTTGACTTGTGTGAAGTCAGTCCAATTTGAGCATAGTTCAGTGAATAAAACATCTATTACCATTTTAAAAGTGGATGAACGATTGAACTCAAAAAGTATAACCAGCTCGTTTTCACGTTAAAATTGAACATTACTTTAAATTATTTACCGTTTGACTTGTGTGAAGTCAGTCCAATTTGAGCATAGTTCAGTGAATAAAACATCTATTACCATTTTAAAAGTCGATGAACGATTGAACTCAAAAAGTATAATCAGCTCGTTTTCACGTTAAAATTGAACATTACTTTAAATTATTTACCGTTTGACTTGTGTGAAGTCAGTCCAATTTGAGCATAGTTCAGTGAATAAAACATCTATTACCATTTTAAAAGTCGATGAACGATTGAACTCAAAAAGTATAATCAGCTCGTTCTCACGTTAAAATTGAACATTACTTTAACCCGAGCCCAATGAAATGATACGGAGCGTTTTGTAGTAGGTGGTAAAGAAAAAGGCAAAAAGTAAGCCAAAATGAGGCAAACAAAACATTGAGAAAAATAAAGTAAAGATGGGTTGAAATAAGGCAAAATGGAGCAAGCTTTTAAAGCTTAAGAACATGAAAATAAAATCCAAGTGTTTTAGAATTGAATGCAAAAAGGTGGAGTTGACCTCATTTGCATGATGAAGCTTGTAATGTATGGAGGGGACAACATTATGCTCTCTTTTTTTTCCTTTAACCCTAAAAAGAGATCTCGGGAGAGAGAAAGTTACATCATAATAACCGTTGGATGTGAATTCTAAAATTTGTATATCCCGTAATAATATTATCGGATGCATACTTGAGATACTTTTATAGCTTCTCTCCCGTGCATCCAACAGTGCAAAATTACTAGGCACGAATATTTTGTCAGCTTGCTCGAGTAAATTCTCGAGAGATATTCACACTATATATCAATCATATTCTTTCATGGACTAACCCTAGCTCCTTGTGTACATTGTGGTAATCCGCTCGAGTAATTTCTCGAGAGAAATTCATGCTATTTCACAATCATATTCTTCCATGGACCAACCCTGACTCCTTGTGCACATTGTGGCAACCTACTCGAGTAAATTCTCGAGAGAAATTCACGCTATAGACCAACCCTAGCTCCTTATGCACATTTTCACAACCTGCTCGAGTAAATTCTCGAGAGAAATTCCTGTTATGGACCAACCTTAGCTCCTTATGCAAATTGTGACAACATGCTCAAGTAAATTCTCGAGAGAAATTCACGTTATGGACCAACCCTAGCTCCTTATGCACATTGTGACAACCTGCTTGAGTAAATTCTCGAGAGAAATTCACGCTATGGACCAACCCTAGCTCCTTATGCACATTGTGGCAACCTGCTCGAGTAAATTCTCGAAAGAAATTCACGCTATGGACCAACCCTAGCTCCTTATGCACATTGTGGCAACCTGCTCGAGTAAATTCTCGAGAGAAATTCACGTTATGGACCAACCCTAGCTCCTTTATCCCCTTTTATGTTCATTCTCAATCACTTTCTTTCTCTCTCTCTATTTCAAACCCAAAAACAAAGGGGGTGAGATTGATTTCATTATACATAAAGTTGGGTGAGATAACATAAATGATTAAAATGTTATCTACCAATTGAACAAAATGAGTATGTTTTATTAAGTGTGTAAGCATCACCCATCATCCCCTCATTCCTTCTTAATCATTTGTTTCCACTTTTTACATTCCCTCCTACCTAGCTACCACTCTATTTATTCTATTTCATACCGGTAAATTTCTTTTTTTTACGGCTCAAATTCGAATTTTTAACCTTTAAGTCGAGACCCATATGCCTAAATCAGTTAAACTGTGTGGAAATCAAAGAAAAATCGAGAATAGTCGGTAACTTTTTGAATCAAAGTAGGACGAGTCGAGTACTACAACTACAGAGAGGAAGCTTTGCTTCTCCACAGCTTTCTTCCTCCTCGCTTCTTTTCTTTTTACCGACTAGCTTCTCGAGCGGGTGGCTTGTAGGGTTCTGTGAGATCCCACATCGGTTGGGGAGGAGAACGAAACACCCTTTATAAGCGTGTGGAAACCTCTCCCTAGCCCAAAAGAAAAGCTTAAAGAGGACAATATCTGCTAGCACTGAACTTGAGTTGTTCCACCTTCAATAATTTTTATTTTTATTTTAAATTAAAAAAAAAGAGATGTTTATATAGTATGCATGGGAAAAGGAGATCAATAAAACTTTTAATATTTTAATAATTAAAAGAAATCTAATTGAAAATCTAAAATTGAGATTAGAACTAAAAATTATAATTAACATTAATCATATCAAAAATAAAAAAAGATTTTTTAATTAAAAAAAAAAGTAAAAATGATTTATGAGAGAAGAAAGTGGTGTGGGAGTGGAGGTAGGTGGATGGTCAAACCGCATATTAAAATTAAAATTAAAATTATTTTATTTTTAAATTAATATCCCAATTTATTGAAATTAATTCAGTAAAAAACTTAAAATAGAATAAAATCTAAAATACAGAGACTAAAATGATATTTTTAATAAATATGCCCGAGATGAAATTTTATCCCATTTTTTCTCTTTGTTTTTAATTTTTTAATATCTCGTTTCAAATATTTTAATTTGAAGATGTTGAAATTACATTTTAAAATAAGTGATAATTCAAATATAACTCTAATCGATAGTAGTAGCGACATTCTCTATCACTTAAGCTAGCTATCGTCTTCAATGACTTTCTCGGGAGCTGACACCATGACAAGAATTAGCTTCAGAATATTCTCGTCTAAGCTGGGGGAGTATGCCCGGTACTGGCCACTTTGGCCTCGACCTTAAGAGAGACATGATGTCAACTCTCCATCATACTTGAACCTATGACCTAAACGGGCTACCATGTGGAACGTACGTGTGTTGCAATGGAAGACGAGTATTTCGGGCGAGAGTAATCTCGATCTACATAAAATAATATTAATTAAGGGAATTAATTGGGAATGGTAATAATTTAAATTGGCTCGAGGTGGAATTATATATATATATATATATATATATATTAGAGTTTTCAGATTTAAGGCACTGTAGAAGGGAACTGAGGACTGCCACGTGGGACCCGACATTGGTGGGCCCCACCTGCCTTCGCTGCCTTTCATGTTACTCATCTCATCGCTTCATCATTCACTTCCCGAGATTGTGGGACCCACTCTTTCCTTCCTGGAATATTCTCTTCTTTCTTCTTCTTCTTCCATTCACTTTTTTAAATAAAAATATATTTACTTTTAATTAAAAATAATAATTTTAATAAATAGATATTTTCTAACCTAAATTTACATCCTACGAGAGTCTAACGTCCTCGCTAGCACACCGTCCAGTGTATAACCCTGATACCATTGGTAAAACCTCAATCTCACCTCTAACGAAAATTGTCTGCTTTGACTCTCTTGAGAGCCCGACGTCCTCATTGGCATACTGCCCGATGTCTGACTTGGATACTATTTGTAAAAGCTTAAATCCACCACTAGTAGATATTGTCTACTTTGACTCGTTTACGTATAGTCATCAGCATCACGTAAGAAGATGTTTCCCGACATTTATAAATAATGCTTTTATTATGATAAAATATTAAAATTTTTAATTTTAAAAAGTATTAAATTATAGAAATATCATAAGGATAAACTATAATTATTATTCTAAAATAAATATGCAATGACCATGGACATTCAAAATGGGATAGCAATGATTAATGCGACAATTAATGATGTTTGTAATAATTATTTTTAATTAATTTTTTAAAATCTTGAATTAACCCCAAAATCATCAATTTTTATTCTATGGTTAAATATGAAATCAATTAATTTCATATATTTTAATGTATTATTATTTCTTACCTTTTGATGAATCATTAAAAATTAATGTAATTTATTTTTCTTATATCAAATTATCACAAAAAAAAAATGTATTTATTAAACAATCTAATAGGAATATTCAATCATTTTCATAGTGAAATATTCCTATATTTTAATATTAGATAATTATTGCAATTTTTTTTATAGAGAATTTCATTACATTTATTTATTAATTAAAAAAAACTATGGTTACTATTATTTTAACTTTTACTAAAAAAAAAAAAAAAAATTTATTATATGGACGAAAATAGCCTATCATATCTCTAAAATTTTATTTATTTGTGAATATTTTTAAAATTTAAAAAAAAATTTAAAATATTTTTTAAGTTTATAAAGAAATTTAAGGGTATTTATTGAAAGCCTAAATGTATTTTTATAAATTTATTTACCACTTTAAAATTTTATTACAAAGTGGGGACCACAGGCACCGGGTATAGCCGGTTAAAAGGTCAAAAAAAAAAAAGAAAAAAAAGAAAGAAAGAGCGAGAAAAAAGTGGGGGAAACAATCAGAAGCGAAAGATCTGTGTGTTTCCTTTGCTCCTCTTCCATTTTTCATTCTCTCTTTTTGTCCTTTCATCACACTAACAACATCACACAATCTCAAACCCATTTTCTTGTTCATATAAAACCACCCTTCTCCCCTTTCCAATCCCCCTCTTCCATTTCTCTCCGCCATTTTTGGTTCTTGGAGGACCGAGTTTGTGTTCTTGTTCGTGGGTTCGAATCTGAATGACCTTATCTGGCCTCTACTGATTTTGGTTTCTTCAAATCCAATGGCTGAAACTGAGTTAGGTTCTGTTCTTAATCGCATTTGCAGCACTAACCACTGGTCCTATGGCGTTTTTTGGAGCTTTGATCGAAGAAACTCCATGTAAGCTTCTCTCCCATTCTTTTCCTTGGAGATTTGCTTTTGTTCTTCTGGATATGCTTTGATCTTCCTATTTAAGAACACTAATGGAACTTATCCGCTAAATCTTTTGGTTCGGCTGTAGTTTCGAAATAGAATGTTGAGATCATATATATATATATATATATATATATATATATATATATATGTAGATAGATATGTATTTGGTTCTTTTGTTCTTGATTTTCAAAAGTAAGCTTATGAACAGTTACTATTGTTGCTGTTTACTTTGTACGGATGTTTTCAAAATTGAAGTGAAGTTTTGAAAACTAAGAAAAACAGTTTTTAGAACTTGTTTTTGTTTAGGATTCAAATGTTTTCTTAAGAAAGATGAAACGATCGAACAAAATTATGATTAAACAAGCACAATTTACAGGTTGTCGAGTTTGTGAACTCAAAGATTGACTATATAACAAGTTTTTATTGAGCTGGATTTTGTTGCATTTGAATGAATATGACTTTTAGATCGTGTGTTCGAACGTCTATGATGACTACATTCCTACTTAATGTCGATAGGTGTTCAGTTGTGGGCTAATTTTCGAGCTCGCTAATGGGGGAGAAGATTAAGAATATGTGTAAAAAAAGTCGAATATGTTCGAACGTCTTGGATGACTTTGTTCCTACTTAATATCAATAGTCGACTCGTTGTGTGCTAATTTTCGAGCTTGGTAATGGGGGAGAAGATTAAGAATATGTGTAAAAAAAGTCGAATATGTTCGAACGTCTATGATGACTTCATTCCTACTTAAGATCAATGGTTGACTCGTTGTGTGCTAATTTTCGAGCTTGCTAATGGGGGAGAAGATTAAGAATATGCGTAAAAAAGTCAAATATGCTGTAAATTATCAACGTAGAATCATTTTCGGGTCTAGTGGTGATGTTACAACACTATGCTTACCATAGGCTGTGTTGTTGGTGTATATGCATATAGGGTGTTGACTTTGGAGGATATTTGGTATGAAGAGCAAGTGGGGCTGGTGGCTGCTAATATGCTTCAACAAGTTCACATGCTTGGTGAAGGGTAAGCTAAGCTTTCTATTCTTTCATTAAATATGAGTGTGTTTCTTTTGTTTGTTTTGCTGAAGGTGAAGGTTGAAAATTTTTGTTTCGTTTTCATTTGGCTGCTTTATCAGAGCTATTGGCACGGCTGCTTTCACTGGGAAGCACCGGTGGATGTTTTCCGATGCTTCGTTTGGTGAATGGAATTCCTCTATGTTTCAGGTACTTGTTTGTTTCCCGTGTTTTTAGTTCAATAAGTGAGGGTGGAGATTCGAGCCTTTAATGTGAGATCCCACATTGGTTGGAGAGAGAGAATGAAACATTTCTTGTAAGGGTGTGGAAACCTCTCCCTAGCCAATGCAGTTTAGAATTGTGAGGCAGACGGCGATATGTAACGGGTCAAATCCGACAATATCTGCCCGCGGTGGGCTTGGATTGTTACCAATGGTATTAGAACCACAACACCGATTGGTGTGCTAGCAAGGATGCTGGACCCCCAAGAGGGGATGGATTGTGAGATCCCACGTTGGTTAGAGAGGAGAACAAAACATTCCTTGTAAGGGTGTGGAAACCTCTCTTTAGTAGATGCGTTTTAAAACCGTTAGACTGATAGCGATACGTAACAGTTCAAAGTGAGCAATATCTATTAGTGGTGGGGCTTGGGTTATTACAAATGGTATCAGAGCCAGTCACCGAGTGGTGTCCAGCGAGGACGTTGGGCCCCCAAGGGGGGTGGATTGTAAGATCCATATCCGTTGGAGAGGAGAACGAAACATACCTTATAAGGGTGTGGAAATCTTTCCCTAACAGACGCGTTTTAAAACCGTGAGGCTGACGGCGATACGTAACGGGTCAAAGCGAACAATATCCGTTAGCGGTGGGGCTTGGGCTGTTACAAACGGTATCAGAGCTAGTCACCGAGCATTGTGCGAGCGAGGACGTTGGATCTCCAAGAGGGGTGGATTGTGATATCCCATATCGGTTGGAGAGGGGGGGAATATCTATTAGCGGTGGGACTTGAGCTGTTATAATTTATTACGCATTAAACAAAACAAATATCTCCATATCTAGAATATTAATTGAGGAAAGAAGATTCTCTTCAACTTTATACACCATTGATTGGAGATCTCTTTCTATTTTTCTAGGATAATCTGGAGTTTCAACAACAATTTTCCTGTGGGATAAAGGTATGCCTGTATTTCTTGTTGATGCATTACGAAAACAACATTATATGTTTCTGTTTCGATGAACATTTCATTGTTGGCTTACGTGATCGTATCGATTACAGACCGTTGCAGTAATTCCCGTTCATCCACACGGAGTGATACAGCTTGGCTCTACACATAAGGTCATAACATAATCATACTGAGAATGTTTCTAACTCTGTTGATTTGGTTAAGCTGGGATTGAATAGTTTTGTTCTTTTTGCTGCAGATCTGGGAAAGTTTCGAGTTCTTGGCCGATGCAAAGAGATCATTGAGTCAAGTGATTAACAGTGGCGGACATGTACAAGAGAAAACTATGCCCATGGCTTCGAGCGCCGATATTTTTCACTTTAACGAGCTTTTCACGTCCTTCATCATGTCTTCGAATTCTGATGATTGGAGTCTCGGCGCCGTGCATAATAACAGCCGTACAGATTTCGCAGGGAAATCTTATGCTTCAATTGATAAACAACCAGCCGTGTTGGCTTCATCTGAGCCGATGCCAACGTCCAACATTAGAGAACAAGATGCTCAATATCCAAGCTATTTGGATGCTGACATGCTTGACTCGTGTAGAAACTTGGTCGAATATGGACACCATAGCTCGAAAATTGCAACAGTCTCAAGTGGAACGGGTTCTCTCTGTATGGATAATGTTCAGCAGTCGGCTCGGTTTCCCGTGATTGAAGGCGAACTCGTGGAAAGCATGACTAGCCGACCTGACTTCTGTGATGAGCATCTTTCTGAAGATTTTACAATGGATCTCCCGGACATCTCGCTCATTGACGATCTATTTCAATGGTTTGATTCTTCACCAGAAAACGGAACGAATGGAGCAACAACAGCAGTGAACGATAACCTTCCACAGTCCAGAGGAGTTTCGACATTGTCGTCTAATCTGGTTGAAGCTTGTAAGTTCGTTGACGGTTCGAGCAAAACCTCCGTTGTTTCTGCTCGAAGTTGTATAACTAATGCATCACAATCCAGCGAGCAAGATAACACCATCATAACACAGGGTGCAAAAGATAGGCTGTTTGATAGTTTGGGGTTAGGCACAGAAGCTCATGAGAGTTACTCAGGTGGGTGCAACAGTATGTCTACGTGCAGCTCGAATTTAGCCACCGGGTCAACGGATCTTCCTCGAAAGAGATTATTCTGGGAGTTGGGAATCGAAGAGCTTTTAGACGGTCGAAGCAACACGAGCTCGACGACTAAGTCAAGTGTTGAGAATCATCAATCAATTGCCTCAAGAAGGTCAAAGATGGAAAGATTGTTGTTTGAAACTAATCCGATCCAATTACTCGACCCTTGCACCAATGTGAATCCGACACAATCTTCAGGCACAGCTGATCGTTTCCCATGTAAGAAAGAAGCTATACCGAAGTCACCGGTAAGTTCATGGATCGATGACAGCTATAGCACCAATATTGGAGGCTCCATCCTAGAACTATCTCGTAAGAGCGAGGAGCCCGTGAAGACTTGTAAGAAGAGGGCAAGACCTGGAGAGAGTAACCGTCCCCGACCGAAGGATCGACAACAGATCCAAGATCGTCTCAAAGAGTTGAGAGGAATTATCCCTAGTGGTGCAAAGGTATGAATCTAGTTCATATTTGCAATTGAGCATTGTTCAAATGCAGCATTTGATATCATAATTTTGATTGATGAAACAGTGTAGCATCGACTCGTTGTTGGATCGGACTATCAAATACATGCTTTTCTTACAAAGTGTTACGAAATACGCAGACAAGCTTAAAGAAACTCACGAACCAAAGGTCAATATTTGATTCTCGTTCCTCGCTATTTTCTCGTAAGTTTACATCTACCCGTTGACTAACACGAGTGAAATTTTTGTGATGGATCCAAATCACAGTTAATCGACCAAGATGATGGGGTGGCTGTAAATGACAAATGCACCACGGAGAGAGGCAGTGGCGGGGTTACTTGGGCATATAAAGTGGGAACGACACCGATCGTTTGCCCGGTTATCGTCGAAGACCTTAGTTCACCTGGTCAAATGCTCATTGAGGTAGGGAAACTGAGTCTTCTTGTGCTGAATTGTAGAATCCTGTTTTTGATGTGCTTCTATTGGTGTTTGTTAGATGCTATGTGAGGAAAGAGGCTTCTTTCTCGAGATAGCCGACATGATTCGTGGCTATGGATTGACGATTTTGAAAGGCGTGATGGAAGTTCGAGAGGACAAGATATGGGCACAGTTCGTTGTCGAGGTGAAGCTAAATGTAAGAAACCGAGACTGAATTTCGAGTTCGTATTCTACTTCAAACAAACCCTCTTCAATAAGTTCTAATCAATGTTGAATAACTTTGTGTTGCAGACTAACCAGAGTATTACAAGGATAAATGTGTTCTTGTCCCTCATGGAGCTTCTACAACAAGCAAACATTAGTGGAGCTGAATTAGCTAGTTAGTAGTAATAGCGATGGATCGAAATGGAGAACGAAGAACGAAGAACGAAGAACAGTGGAATTGAATTAGGTAGTTAGTAGTAATAGCAATGGATCGAAGCAGAGAACGAAGGATGAAGAACAGTGGAATTGAATTAGGTAGTTAGTAGTAATAGCAATGGATCGAAGTAGAGAACGGAGAACGAAGAACGAACAGGTCTCTGAAATCTGAGTAGGAAATCGATCATAAGTAGTTGGATGGTTAACGACCATGGTATAGTAGAAAGTGAATGTGCATAGATATGAAGAGTGTAGGTAGCATTTTCATAGGTGAAATCTAATATTTTTGGTTTGAATAATTATTGAGTGAGCAATTAGGGTTTTTCTAAGGACGTTGGATGTATAGTTACTTTGTCGATGCGTAGACTAATAATAGATATATGATGTATTACTCTCATTTGAAGCTTAGGTTAAAACGTATCAAATTAGCTCTTAAAAGTGTAAACAATATCTGCTAGCAGTGGACTTGAATCATTACAAAGGGTATCAGAACCGGACACTGGGTGGTGTGCTGATGAGGACGCTAACCTTCAAAGAGATGGATTGTGAGATCTTACATCGGTGGGAGAGGAGAACGAGACATTACTTGTAAGCGTGTGGAAACTTTTCCTAATAGACGCGTTTTAAAATTTTGAAACTTGCAATACACTAAATTAATAAAAATATTATTAAACTTTACATTTTATCTAAAAATACTCTTAAATTTTAAAATTTTTTGAACCTAACCCTCAAAGAGATGGATTGTGACATCTTTCATCGGTTCGAGAGGAGAACAAAACATTTCTTATAAGCGTGTGGAAACTTTTTCTAACAAAAGCGTTTTAAAACTTCGAGTTTGGCAAAACGGGCTAAAACAGACCATATCTGTAAGCTATGGGCTTGGGCTGTTACACTAAATTAATAAAAATACTATTAAACTTTACCTTTTATCTAAAAATACTCTTGAATTTTAAAAAATTTGAATATTATCTTTAAAATTAAAAGAAATTAATTCAAAATATCTTTTTATCTGGATAAGGATATTTCTAATCTTTATTAATTTAATTCATCCATTTGACGCTAACCCTCGAAGAGATGGATTGTGAGATCTTACATCGGTTGTAGAAGAGAACGAAACATTACTTATAAGCGCGTGGAAACTTTTACGAGTTTTAAAAACTGAAAGAACGGGCTAAAACAGACCATATCGGTAAGCCTTGGGCTGTTATACTAAATTAATAAAAACATTATTAAACTTTACCTTTTATTTAAAAATACTCTTAAATTTTAAAAAATTTGAATATTATCTTTAAAATTAAAAAAAATTAATTCAAAAATCTTTTTATATTTATAATGTTTATTAATTTAATCCATTTTTTAAAATAATTTGAAAAAGAAATTATTTCGATAGTTTATATTCCAACTTTATTTCATTAATTTATATTCAAATAGCAAAAATTTAATTTCGTTAATTTTCCCTTCTCCCTCTCTTCCGTCTCTCCCGCCGCGAAAGACCCAAATCTAGAACTGTTGTCCCAGGTGTTCCATTGGAGCTCGTAGCTGAGAAACATGGAATCCCAATCAGAAGCCATGGAAGACAGCATAGCGACCATCAAAGACAAGCGTCAACAGCTCGAAGCTCGCATTCTAGCCCAACACTCGAACCAGTTGGAGCTCCTCTCTTCTCTTGAAGCACTGGTTCCTGATCTCGTCTCTTCCCTCGACCTCTCTCTCAAGGTTGTGACCTCCTTCAATGGCCGCCCCTTTGCTCCTACACCAGCTCTTCCTGAACCTAAAAACAAACCCTCTAAGTACCCTTTGGTGGCTACTAACTCTATGCCCCACAAAACCCGCCTTAATCCTCTTTCTTCTGGAGAAGCGAAACCCGGCATTCAGAAGAATCAAAATGCAAAGGCGTTCCCGGAATCGAATCCCAATCGGAAGCGAGCTCGCCAAACGGACGGCGGGAAGTTTTCGATGGATGATAGTGGAAGCCCTTTGTCGGTTGTGCGGTCGATGGTGGCGGTTAGTTTACTCGAACGGGTGCCTTTTACGGCGATTGATTCTTCGACGGTGTTGAGGAAATTGGAGAATGATCAGAAGGCTACGACGGCGGAGAAGGCGGCGTTGAGGGAATTAGGTGGCGATTCTGGTGCGATACTGGCGGTAGAGATGGCTTTGAGGTCGATGGCGGAGGATTGCGGTGGGGTTGAGTTGGAGGAGTTTGTGGTGAGTGGGAAGTCTCGAGTTATGGTGTTGGGGATTGATCGAACTCGGCTCATGAAGGAACTGCCTGAGAGTGCTAACTTTCAATTGCAGGAATCGAGTTTGGGAGAGGGTAATTCGAGCCATAAACAGAATCAACAAGTGGTGGGCGGCGGCGGCGGTGGTGGTGGTGGTGTGGATGTTCTTGGCGGCGTGTTTGGGATGGGAGGGCCAATGCCAAGGCCAATACCGGAGATGTGGATGGGGCATGGAGATCCCAATATGCAGGGACTGACACACATGTTTCCGGCGAGTGGACCAGCAGGTGCCATGGCTGGGACAAGGGGTGCGCCTAGGATGATGGGAATGATGGGGATGGCTCGAGGGATGGGACTCCCACCATTGCACAGACCATTGATGGGGCCAAATGCAGCCATGGCTGGCCCCATTTCAATGCCGCAGAAGCTTAAAACTGAAGAGGATGAACTGAAAGATCTCGAGGCCTTGTTGAGCAAGAAGTCCTTTAAAGAAATACAAAAGTCTAAGACTGGTGAGGAGCTTTTGGACCTCATTCACCGGCCAACTGCTAGGGAAACTGCTGTGGCTTCAAAGGTATATAGATTTTGCTTTAAAAGTATGATGGTAAAGCTTGGCTTCATTCAAATTTTGTTAGGTTTCTACTGTGTAGGTTAGATAAGTCATTGAAAAGCATGACGTAAATGTAACGACCCTAGCCCACCGCTAGCAGATGTTGTTCTCTTTCCTTTTCAAACTTTCCCTCAACGTTTTTAAAATGTATCTATTAGGGAGAGGTTTCCACACCCTTATAAAGAATGTTCTGTTCCCCTCACCAACCGATGTGAGATCTCACAATTCATCCCCTTCAGGGCCCAGCGTCCTTGTTTGCATTCGTTCCTCTCTCCAATCGATGTGGGATCTCACAATCCGCTCCTCTTTGGGGCCCAGCGTCCTCGCTGGCACAGTGTTGGGTGTCCACCCTCCTTCAGGGCTCAGCGTCTCCTCATTGACACACAGGTCGATGTCTAGCTCTGATACCATTTGTAACGGTCCAAGCCCACTGCTAGTAGATATTGTCCTCTTTAGACTTTTCTTTTCGGGCTTCCCCGCAAGGTTTTTAAAACGCGTCTGCTAGAAAGAGTTCTCCACACCCTTATAAACAATGCTTTGCTTCTCCTCTCCAACTAATGTGAGATCTCACAGTAAATCTAGCTGCTTTTCTGTGGCAGGGATTCAAGTTTTTGTGATAGAAATCCCTCGTTTTAAGCACATATGATGTAAATCTAGGTTCATGGATTCCAAATTGCTATGTTCTTATCATTTATGTTAGAGAAGTCCTTGGTTTTAAGCCCCCTCCCAAGCACACATAATGGAGTGAGAGGAGCAAACTTCATCATTTACTGCTAATTGATGCCTTTCACCATCCTCACTGCCTTTCCTTCTAATAAATCTTCACTCTCTATTGATTGTTGCTCCAGTTTAAAACTAAAGGTGGTTCGCAACTGAAGGAATACTGCTCGTCCTTGACAAAAGAGGACTGTCGGCGTCAATCTGGCTCGTTTATCGCATGTGAGAAGGTTCGTACAAATATTTCCTTTTAATAGCGACATGTTTCCATAATTCCAAGTTCTTGATTCTGGGTGGAGCTGTTCAAATTATTGCTGTGAATGCTGATTTTTCTTTTTATTTGTTTTTATTTAGAAATGGATTTGATCATTAGAATAGTAGTTTACCTCCTCAGTTTCATAAAATGATGAAAGTGAATTGTATAACTTGTTCGTATTGAAGTTGTCCGTAGTAAAGTTTATTCGGTCAATAATAAGGTACATAACGGATTGATTAAATGGGCTTGAAGTTCCATTATCGTTAGGTCGAAAATCTCTACTAGGTTTAGTGCACTTCGGTAGTTGTGAATGTTGCTGTAATCGAATGTCTTTCTCATTCGACATTCCCTCTTACCAAGCTCTCATACTCGCCAGGGTTGAGAAGACAGTCCCTGAGCTAATTGGGCTTCGAGATTGCGTATAGAAACTAGTTTGCATTTTGACCAGAAATGAAAGGAAAACAATATAGGAGCATTTTTTTATCCCAATTCATTGATTTCTGATTCCGAAATCCACCCCTAAATTATTTATATATCCCTATATCCCGGTGTTATTTATATCATCTCAATGTTCCCGAACCCACCATTAGCACCACTAGCAAATATTGTCCTCTTTGGACTTTGTCTTAAAGAGATTCTCCTCAAAGTTTTAAAACGTGTCTACTAGGGAGAAGTTTTCACACCCTTGTAAGGAATATTTCGTTTCCCTCTCCAACTTATGTGGGATCTCACAATCCACCCCTCTTGGAGGCCCAACGTCTTTGCTAGCACACTGCCCGATGTCTGTCTTTGATACCATTTGTAACAGCTAAGCCCACCACTAGAAAATATTGTTCTTTTTGGGCTTTCCTTTCCCTTCAAGGGCTTCCCCTCAAGATTTTGAAACGTGTCTACTAGGGAGAGGTTTCCATACCCTTATAAGGAATGTTTTGTTTCCCTCTCCAACCTACGTGGGATCTCACAATCCACCCCTCTTGGAGGCCCGACGTCTTCGCTAGCACATCACCCGATGTCTGTCTCTGATACCATTTGATACCATTTGTAACCGCCTAAACCCACCACTAGTAGATATTGTTCTCAATGGACTTTCTCTTAAAGGACTTCCTCTCAAAATTTTAAAACGTGTCTACTAGGAAGAGGTTTCCACACCCTTATAAGAAATGCTTCGTTCCCCTCTCCAACCGATGTGGGATCTCACATCCACCCCCCAACCCCCTTATATGACATAGGTTCCTCAAGCCAGTTGAACTCGTTCCAGTAAGCCTAGTGGGATGAAACGTGTGGTTCAACTTTAGTTGCCTATTTATGCCCATTAACAAACTGACTCTTTGAAATAAACTCCAATACTCCTTCGTGCGGTGCCACGAACTACTTGTTTAAGCTAATCGGTTGCAGTAAATTTAATTATATCAATACTTTTATCATCTTGTCTCCATACGTGAGAAAAAGTAATTGTTCTTATCTAAGTATGAATTCTCCAACTTATTTCACCGTGTTACAATGTTTGACACGTCCTAAACGAATAGATTAGTCTCTCTAATTATTTCCTAAATATTTCGCAGGTTCATTTTCGGCGAATAATTGCTCCACATACAGACATTAATCTGGGTGACTGCTCTTTTCTTGATACTTGTCGGCACATGAAGGTAAATATTTATTTCATATGGATCATATGGCAATGAAATATCAATACCACGCAATGTTTGGTGACATAGATGTATTGATCAATGTGTTAATGATAAAGCTACATTGCATTCTTCCCAGACATGCAAGTATGTTCATTACGAGCTCGATCCAATTCAAGATGTGCCACCGATGCTGATGGGAGCTGGATCTATATCTATTCCGAAACCGCTAAAGCCTCAACGAGCTGAATATTGTTCCGAAGTGGAACTTGGTGAATCGCAATGGATTAACTGTGATATTCGTAATTTTAGAATGGATATTTTGGGGCAATTTGGAGTGATTATGGCTGATCCACCGTGGGATATCCATATGGAATTGCCTTACGGGACAATGGCGGATGACGAAATGCGCAATCTTAACGTTCCTGCGTTACAGACTGATGGTTTGATTTTTCTTTGGGTCACTGGACGTGCAATGGAACTTGGAAGAGAATGGTAGGTTCTCACTTCTTATTGTTGTTGGCTATAATAATTCCTGTTTGATATGTTCTTTCTGATCTTGCTCGATATATAGCCCCTTCGGGGATGTTCGATCTTGTTCAATTTACATACATATATTGTAACGACCCAAGCCCACCGCTAGCAGATATTGTCCTCTTTGGGCTTCCCTTCAAGGCTTTAAAACGCATCTGTTAGGGAAAGGTTTCCACACCCTTATAAAGGGTGTTTCGTTTTCCTCCCCAACCGATGTGAGATATCACAATCCACTCCCTTTCAGGGCCCAGCGTTCTCGCTGGCACCTGTTCCTTTCTCCAATCGATGTGGGACCTCACCAAATCCACTCCCCTTCGGGGTCACCGTCCTTACTGGCACACTAGCTTGTGTCTTCCCCCTTTGGGGAACAGCCTCCTCATTGGCACATTGCCTCGTGTCTGGCTCTGATACCATTTGTAACGATTCAAGCCCTACCGCTAGCAGATATTGTCTTCTTTGGGCTTTCCCTCGAGGCTTTAAAACACGTCTGCTAGGGAAAGGTTTCCACACCCTTATAAAGGGTGTTTCGTTCTCCTCCCCAACCGATGTGGGATATCACAATCCACCCCCTTTTAGGGCCCAGCATCCTTATTGGCACTTGTTCCTTTCTCCAATCGATGTGGGACCCCACCAAATCCACCCCCTTCGAGGCCAGCGTCCTTACTAGCACACCGCCTCGTGTCTAGCCCCCCTTCGGGGAACAGTCTCCTCACTAGTACATCGCCCGATGTCTAGCTCTGACACCATTTGTAACGACTCAAGCCCCACCGTTAGCAGATATTGTCTTCTTTGGGCTTTTCCTCAAGGCTTTAAAACGCGTCTGCTAGGAAAAGGTTTCTACACACTTATAAATGGTGTTTCGTTCTCCTCACCAACCGTATCACATCTATCTATACATTAAGGAATATATTCTTTCTGAACAATCATTATGTGTTTATGCTGAATTTTTATATTTAATTTGGTTCACAAGCATATAACCTTGCCTTTGCAGTTTAGAACTATGGGGATACAAGCGTGTTGAGGAGCTTATATGGGTTAAGACAAATCAGCTTCAAAGAATTATTAGAACAGGGCGGACAGGCCATTGGCTCAATCATAGTAAGGAGCATTGCCTTGTTGGAATAAAGGGTAACCCAGAAGTTAACAGGAATATTGATACAGATGTTGTTGTTGCCGAGGTTCGGGAAACAAGTCGTAAACCGGATGAGGTCAGTATACTATCTCTTGCAATACTTATCTATCGGTTTTTTGCTCCAAAAGTCCACGAGTTCGAAATATTGACGTTTATACTTTATAATTACGCGTCGTTGCAGATGTACCCTTTGCTTGAGAGGATAAGTCCAAGAACAAGGAAGCTAGAATTGTTTGCTCGGATGCACAACACTCACGCGGGGTATATTTCATTTATATTATCGTTACCATATTTTTCCTTTCGTAGACGCTTCAAATGAGTATCTTTCAAGAGATGAAACTATAGCGATCGCATGCATTATGATCTCGAAAAACTTGTGAATTCCTTGCTTATACACATACTTGTTCACATTTCACACGTGCATTTACAAATCGGTGGCTGCTGGTGATATTTGTGAGATCCCACATCGGTATGTGAGGGGAACGAAACATTCTTTATAAGGGTGTGGAAACCTCTCCCTAGCAGATGTGTTTTAAAAACCTTGAGGGAAAGCCCGAAAGGGAAATCCCAAAGAGGATAATATCTGCTAGCGGTGGGCTTGGACCATTACAGATGGTATCAAAGCCACACATTGGGCGATGTGCCAGCTAAGAGGCTGAACTCCGAAGGGGGTGGATTGGCAGGGTCCCATATCGATTGGAGAAGGGAACGAGTGCCAGCGAGGATGCTAGGCTCCAAAAGGGGGTGGATTGTGAGATCCCACATCGGTTGGGGAAGAGAACGAAACATGCATTTTTAAAACCTTGAGGGGAAGTCGAAAAAGAACAATATATGCTAGCGGTTAGCTTGGACTGTTATAATAAATATCGTTTCTACTTCGAGTTCGAACTCGATCATATCATTGCTCCTTAAACTTAGCACATCTTGATGATCATGGTCCTTTGTTGAATCGTTTTTTCAGTTGGATATCTCTTGGCAATCAATTGAGTGGAGCTCGATTAGTTGACGAAGGACTAAGAGCAAGGTTCAAGGCTGCATATCCAAACGTGGAGGTCCAACCGGCGTCCCCTCCAAGGGCTTCAATGGACATTGACTCTGGGGCTGCCCAACTCAGGAGCCCTTTTGCAGTATCAGACCCAAAGCCAGCATATGGGGACCCTACAATTCCCGAGGTACCATATGCAGCCGCAGGTACCCCAGATAAAGCCATGACAGTAGGAGTTGACACGGGTAACTGAATCAAAACCCCCACTAATTTATAACTACATCAGCTTTTGCCTCGTTTCTGTATCATTTTGTTGTAGTTCTGAAATGAGAAGCAAGATGTTAGTTGATATAATTTTGTATAACATTAGAGAATTTTGTCATCTTCCAATTAAATTGGAATTATTCTATAAAAGTTCTAATGTTTTCATAAATGTTAAATTGTCGAGCATAGTTGTGTTGGAATTCGCATAAATTTCTTAGGTTAGGTTGGTTCGGATCGTTCAGATGTAACAGCTCAAGCCCATTTCAAGTCCACTGCTGATGGATATTGTCCGTCGTATAGGTGTCATAGTTGGGTTGGAATTCACATAAATTTCTTAGGTTAAGTTGGTTCGGATTGTTCATATGTAACAGCCCACGTCCATTTCAAGCCCACTACGGATGGATATTGTCTATCGTATAGTTAGCCTCACAATTTTAAAACATGTCTATTAGGGAGAGGTTTCTACACGCCTATAAAGATGTGTTCCTCTTCTATAAGAGATATGAGATCTCACATTCTACTATGGGCCTTAGCGTACTCACAATCCACCTCTTTGGGGGCTTAGCATCCTCGCTGACACAAACCGAGTACAATTTACCGTGGGGCCTAGCGCCCTCACAATCCACCTCATTGGGAGTCTAGCATCCTCATTGACACACATCAAGCACAATCCACCCTAAGGCTTAGTGCCCTCATAATCTACCTCCTTGGTGCCTAGCGTCCTCGTTGACACACCGCTCAGTGTCTGGCTTTGATATCGTTTGTAACAGCTCGAACCTACTGCTTATAGATATTGTTCGCTTTGGTCTGTTACGTGTCGTCGTTAGCCTCACGGTTTAAAAAACGAGTATGTTAGGGAGAGGTTTCTACACACTTATAGGGAGGCATTGCTCTTCTATAAGAGATATGAGATCTCACAATCCACTATGGGGCCTAGCGTACTCACGATCTACCTCTTTGGGGGCTTAGTAACCTTGCTGACACATATCGAGCACAATCTACACTGGGGCCTAGTGCCCTCATAGTCCACTTCTTTGGGAGTCTAGCATCCCCGCTGACACACATCAAGCACAACCACCCTAAGACCTAACACCATCACAATCTACCTTCTTGGTGCCTAGTGTCCTCGTTGAGACACCGCTCACTGTTTGGCTTTAATATCGTTTGTAACAGGCCAAACCCACTGCTTATAAATATTGTTCGCTTTGGTCTGTTACATATCGTCGTTAGCCTCACGATTTTAAAAATGAGTATGTTAGGGAGAGGTTTCCACACCTTTGTAAGAAATGTTTTGTTCTCTTCTCTACTCGATATGAGATCTCATAGCAGTTAGATCATTTATTTTAATAAAAGTAAAATGGTTTCTTTTAATAAAAGTAAAATGCTAATTCGTAAAACACTTACTATAACTCATTGGCGATACGAACTCGCACACAAGAATAAATGAGGTTGCTCAATCGAAAATCATGCCCGACCCCGAGCAAGGGCCTAATTTAGATTGATAAGAATGAAACTCAAGATCTAAGCATCTGGGAAGGAATGATCTTCTCGAGAGTCTAAACGATCTACTCGAACCAGAAATACTTGAACGAAAAATCAATTTCAAATAGTTAAAAAAATTATATTTAAGAGTTAACGGAGAATAAATAATTATAAAATTAATATGTATATATAATTGAACTGTAAAAAAAAAAAAATATATATATATATATATATATATATATATGTATGTATATATATGTATGTATGTATAGAGTGGTATATGGTATAAAGGGAATTTATCGTCCTCATTGCAGCAGGAGAGAGCGGATAAGCCAACGAAAGGAAGAAATGTCTGCAACAATCAAGCACTCATTTCTTTCTCCTTCAAATCCAATTCATCTCTCCGCAATCTCTACAAATTTTCTCAAATCACACCCTTCCTCCATGATCATCTCGCACAAACCTTTAGGTTTCTCAACACCGCGTCTCAAAATCGTGAAATGTAGCTCGGAATCGAACGATGAAGCTCAAAACAATGTCAATTTGAATAATGCTTTGTCCAGCATGGTCGGTGAGCAGATTGAGGAACTTTTGAACAAGGAAGAGAATAGGAGTTTGCTCGATGGCTTGGAGAAGGCGTCGATGAGAGTTGAAATCGCCAAAAGGCAGTTGGCTGAGATCGAGAAACAGGAACTTGAACTCAAACGATTCAAGGATTATATTAACCAGCTCGAAAGTAGAGCATCGGAGGTATTTAATTAATCTCTAATTAATTTCTTGGTGCGACAAAACACCCCTTTGTTATCTGTTTAATTGCAAACCGAGAACCTGAGATGCTATTAGATTCAATGATTATATTAGCCAGCTTGAAAACATAGCTTCGGAGGTTTGTTAATCTCTTGATACTCCTGTTATGCAATGAAGTGTTCTTTCTTTGATTATCTATCTCAATGCAAACCAAGAAATCAAGAATGCTCTAGGATTCAAGGATTATATTAACCAACTCGCGGTTTGTTTAATTAATCTGTTACATATTCTTGTTGTGTGATAAAACACTCTTTTATAATTTGCCTGTGAGGATGCTCTAGGAATCAAGGATTATATTAACTCCCTGAAAACGAAGCTTCAGAAGTTTGTTAATCAATCTCTTTCGTACTCTTGTTGAATCTGTTTGAATGCAAACCAAGAAATTGAGGTTGCATAGGGTGTGCATTTTGCTAATTTCTTTTGTTCGTGGCTGTTTTGAATTGTATTTAGTGAAATGGGAATCTGTATACGTTAACCATTATTATAGCAAATTTGTAACGGCCCAAGTCCTCCACTAGTAGATATTGTCCTCTTTGGACATTTTCTTTCAGGCTTTCCCTCGAGGTTTTTAAAACACATCTGCTAGGGAGAGGAATGTTTCGTTCTCCTCCTCAATTGATGTGGAATCTCACAATCCATCCCCCTTCGGGGCCAGCGTCCTTGTTGGCACACCGCCTCATGTTCACCCTCCTCGCTGGCACACCACCTAGTGTCTAGCTCTGATACCATTTGTAACCATCCAAGTCCACCGCTAGCAAATATTGTCCTCTTTGGACTTTCTTTTTCGGGCTTCCCCTCAAGGTTTTTAAAACAAGTTTGCTAGGGAGAGGTTTCCACACACTTATAAAGAATATTTCATTCTCCTCCCTAACCGATGTGGAATCTCACAATCCACCCCCCTTCGGGGCCCAGCATTCTTGTTAGCACACCACCTTGTGTCCACCCTCCTTGCTGACACATCGCCCGATGTCTAACTCTGATACCATTTGTAACCGTCCAAGCCTACCGCTAGCAGATATTGTCTTCTTTTGGTTTTCTCTTTCGGGCTTCCCCTCGAGGTTTTTAAAACGCGTCTGCAAGAGAGAGGTTTCCACACATTTATATAGAAAGTTTTGTTCTCCTCCCCAACCGATGTGGAATCTCACAAAATTTCAGCTGAGGGACCGTGAACTCGTGGTTGATTCAAGTGAGGAAAAGGAAATGGTCAACCATATTTGATCCCGTGCAAAATTAAGTCAATTTTTATTACCTTTTCATTTGAGGAAGGACCCAATAGCCTAGTAAGCCTCCTCAATCGACCATTTTGAACTGTTTTATAACCTATAGGCTGGGTAGCAACCAAAATCCATCACTTATCGAAGTGAATTATAAGTGTTGTCTCCAAGTGACAATAATATTGTTGTCAACTACAAATAACAGTAACATCTGGGTCACTTTGCTCATTCAAGATTGAAGAATGTCAAAAGGAGATATTGGAGGCAAGAGGGATGATCGAGGAGGCCGAGCGCTCTCTCTCACAAAGCGAGGGTGGAAATGCAAAAAGAGACGTGGAAGATGGAGGAATTGACAGAGATGAAGAGAGATTGGAATCTGTAAAAGCAGCGTCCATATCAGCCATTGTTGGCACACTTGCAGGGCTGCCTATCTTTCTTAATCAAGTGACCAGCATTTCTCAGCTTGCACTCCCTACTGCAATCACCTTTATTAGCTGTGCCTTGTTTGGAGTTACATTCCGATACACAATAAGGAGAGACTTGGATAATATTCAGCTCAAGACTGGAACATCTGCCGCTTTCGGTTTCGTTAAAGGTATGAAAAGTAGCGTCTTGAATAAAGAATTGAGTTATCTATAAATCCATTGAGGAAGTTATATTGTTGATAAATGCAGGTCTTGCAACACTAGATGGTGGAGTACCTCTGGAATTTAATGCTGAGAGTTTCTCATCACATGTCACTGATGCTGCTGTGTATGTATCTGAAAACCTTTATATATTTATTTCTGCTGCTGTTGCACTGGAATTCTGTTTCAAGATGAGGTTATTAAGCCCTTTTCCTATAAGAAAATCAGTATAAGGGTCATTTGGATATGAACTTCATCTCAAGAAGATTAAACTTAGTTCATGTTATCCAACTCCCTGGGCCATCGGGCTACGGATAACAACACGACCTATTATTTACATGAACCATGTCTTAGAAATCTGATCAGTAAGCATTGTGTTATTCTTGAAATGTTATGTCACTAATAGCTGACTGGTTGAAGAAAGACGAAAAGAGAAATGAGCGATTAAGCAATACTTTACATAGAGACTAATGAAATGGAAGTTTTGATGCATGATAAGATTATTCAGAAAGACTAATTTGATTCCAAAATGGACCTTAACCAGTCATCCTATTAGATTTTAGGAGGAATCTTTATACCTGTCCGAGGTAGGAGAAATATTAGATAAGTGTATAATTTAGCACATATTAGTGAGACGTTATTTGTCTTATTTTCTTATAGAGCTATATATAAATAGTGACTTTTAAGTTTGTATTGAAGCTTTTGGAATCACTTTGAATATAGAACTTTGTTCTTAGTAGAAAATATAAGATAACATGCACTTAGGGTAAGGAAATTTAAAGTTAGTTTCAAATTGGACCATTCTAAGCCCTAAAAATGCATGCATAGCAGAAAGTTGGAGAAATAAAAGGCGACCCAAATGCAAGAGCTGTAGTGTTCATCAACACCAGGGAGGTATTAGTTTTGAACCATTTTAAGGCCTAACATTATAAACTTTGTTATATAAAACAACCACTTTTTGATATCTCAAAAACATAATAGGAATATATGTTGACACAAAAACAGGAAGGAAGAGCCTGCTTTTGCAAGCTTCTTGTTTTGGGTCCTTGGAAATGAAATAATAAATTCATTATTACATATGAACAAATAATAAATATAAATGTAAGAGGCCCGATTCACAAATAAAGCTCTCTAAGGGCTTTTCTTTTATCTTTTTCTTCCATCTCTTGGCCATTCAGACAATAACAAGATTGGAGTTTTTGGAGCTGACTGCCACTTAGTATTAGGGATGAACTCCAACTGACCTGAATTATGCGAACTCTGAAGAACCAAATGAAGATGGCGATGGGAGAATGAGAAAAATGGTTGCTGGCTTCGCCTCAACAACAGAGCTATTAACATATGCCAACAATAGACATTCTCCAAAGAGTTGAATGTCCAGAAACAATTTACTGCATAATTATTTCTCTCCCAGATGTATATATAGCGGTGTACTTTACAGTAATCGTAGCACAGGATGTGCGTTACTCAGACATTTTCTTCCCTCTTGATCTCATTTTCTTCCTGACCAGAAGTCGAGTTGAACTGCTCTTGTAACTACAGACCAAAAATTGAACATCAATAAAAATGACTTGTTATCACTTTTGTTTAAGAGTGTAAAACCACACATTTAATTGATTTTAATGATTACAAAGCATGTTCGGGAGTCATTTTGAACATGACAAGTTGATTTTAACATATTCAACATTGCTCCAAATATGCCTTGGAATCATTCAAAGTCAATTTTGATCATATAAAAATTGTGTTTAAGAGCGTAAAAATAAACATTAAATTAATTAATTTTGAACATGACAAAAGTGACTTTAACAATTTCAAAGTTGCTCCCAAACATGCCAATTTTCCACTAATGAACATTAATTCCAAGGAAGGTAAAAGCTTGGAGAACTCACTTGAATGTACTTCAACTTTTCAGCGGTCAATTCATAGGTCAAATGCGTCATTCTGGATAGAAGAGGGATTCCAATGAAATATATACATCTATAAAATTAGTTGTTCGAGGAAATTCTGGAAAAATATTCATAACAAATTTGTAGAAAACCCACCTAGCTTGAAGTTCAGAGACTTTCCGCATCAGTAAGCGCTCTCTCTCAACAGCTGCTGTTTCAGCCTGCCAAAAGGAGGATCTCTTCTGGGTGAGATTCTGTATAACCACACCTATCTAATCTACTTGCATTTATTTTCCAATAAGAGATTATCAGATGATATTCTTTTTTTTTGTTTTGTGTGATTTATAGAAGATATCGGAGGGGTATCGATTAATCGTTAATATCGATGTTGAACTCTTCAATTTACAGATATATCGACAGATATTCCATCCTTGGTAAGGTCGTAAGAGCAACTTTTTCCATCAATCACATAACACAACCACATGGGCAAAATGGCACTTACCATTCCATTGTTCTCTGAGTTTCGAGGCAAAGGAGGCAACTTTCCATTTTGAGTAGCTAGTATTTAGAGGGGAAAACATATCACTCACGTTAGGCAAGGAACCCTATTAATATAATAAGATCATCATCAGCCATCCTATAAAACCATTTTTACTTACCATCAACCACGTCTGCTGTTTGCAAGCTATTCAATAAGTTCATTATAAGATCCTGAAATCAAAAGAAAAGCTTATTTCTTCACGACTGAAGTTGACAACAAATTTCTTTGGGGCCAGGATTAATTTAGGAGACCAAGTACAAAAGTCGACCATAGTTTTAATGTTACATTACCTGTTGAATTGAGGTCTGATGGAAAAGATTCTGAAGATGAGGCAAAAGAATTGATGTGGGTAAGTTGGTGTTGCAAGACTCCTTAGGGGGTTGGCTGACAGACTGAGAACCAAAAAAATGGTAGCACGGAGATAGCAAAGGTTAGTTTATTCGATGACTGCCATGGAAACTTGACTCCGCTTTTAGTATTCATATAGGAAGCATACAAAAATAAAGTTTTTCCCCTTTAAATCAAATAACCAAACATACTCTAATTATTACCTTGTGGCAGGTCCCCAAAGCGTTAACAAGAAGCAAGAAAAAAAAAACATATTTTACATAAATGATTTTCCATGGAACAAATGCATCGATAATACACAGGCCATAACGTAAAATATTTTTTTTGTCTAGAAATAATTTTGAATTCCAGTAATAACAAGGAGACGAAAGCAAACAGGGACATTTTACCAACCTGCTTGGAATCAAATATCCAATCACCGACACTAGCCGACTTTCGTAGAGGCGAGTTCTGAACACACATCAAGGTAACAGAATTCAGCAAATGAGCATAAACTAACCCAGAAATGGTCATTAGCAAAGAATGGTAACGAACCTGTGAAGACCGACGTGAAACTGTGCTCAATGGAATATCCTAAGCCAGCATTCAAGTTAGTTCCAGTCAGTTTGTATAATAAATTAAATAATTGTATAACCTTACCTTTACGAGATCTAGGTTCTCTGATGTCACTGAAAAACGTCCCTTAATTTGCACAAGATTAGCTTTGGATTTTTCATCCATTGAATCTCTAAACCCTGTTACAAGAGGAATAAAAAAAAATTACAGCCAGAAGAGCCCACAAGCAGGAAACACAATTTGACCACTGTCATACAAATCTTGAATGCTGGGGATTGGGCAAGACATTGAGATCAGTTCTAATATTTCAAACATCATTGCAGTTAGGTTTAATTTGAATTTAAAATTGAGGGCTTTCTCTCCATTTACTTGGCTTCTTTTAGGGTTCAAATAGTTAGATAGTTATGCTGGTTGGAAAATGTCATAGAGCCAAATAATGAGCTTAACAAATCGACGGCATTGTCTGTTTCCTTCAACCAATTTCCACCATCTATTAAACACCATTAAAAGAAAGTCAATACATCAATCACTGAACCAATCTTGTTGTTAAAGCATGACAAGCAGTAATGACAAGTTCAAAATGTGTTTACTATCTACCACCAACCAAGAACCTTTACATGTGATGTATTAACTATTAATAACAAGTTCAAAACAATTCAGGTCAAAACGAAGCTAATCATATAACAAATCAATTGTGTTGATTTCTGAAAGAGATGCACAAATGTCAAACAAATTTCATAAAAAGAATAAAAAAAAAATGAAGGTGTAAGCCAGTTTCTTTTTTTTTTTTTTTTTTCTTTTTTTTTAAATAAAATAAAATAAAATAAAACAAGAAACAAGATGCAAACCATTTTCTTGATGAAGATGTAATTATCAGAGTAAAAGAAGATGAAATATTGTTTCCATTCTACATAAAAGTGTTATCGTATAATTTGTAACAAGATTAAAGTATATAGAAGTGAGGTTTGTGTGCAAGATGAGACCAAGATGCAATCCATGCTATGCTTTTGACTGATTAACTTAGGATCTGAATGATTGACCACAAAACAGTTTGTTGACTTCAAAATGATTTCATCGATGAATCAGTTGGATGCTCATTCAATTGTCAAAAGGATATTGTTTCTTTTTGCAGCAACAAAAATTGGATTGAACAAATGTGATGTGACATTAAATATCAATTAAAAATTAAAAATGAGATCTTGAACACATCTACTACTCAACAGCTATGTATGTTAAATGGCCTCATTACCTCCAGAAGATTTTATGGGAGCTGATAGGCTGTTTGCAGAAGCACGGTTTGGCAGCATTAGTGGACCACTGAAGCTTGGAGCTTGCCGTGCCTCACGACGATTTTTTTCAGTAGATGGTTGAATTTCAGAATCAAACCTAACAATCAGCAATGAAACAAATTATCATTGCAACTTTCTAGCATTAACCAGCTAAAAACAAATAACTACTTGATTTAAGAAAATGGTGGTTAGTTCTTCTATCCCTTCTTGTTCCACCCAACCCAAGATCAGGATCATCAGGTGGATAACTAAAGTTCAAAATTAAAAATCTCGTAACAACACGAACCAAATATTAATCCCTAGATATATTGCAGACTGGCTAACAAAGATTTCCTTGGCGGTAGTTAAACAACACGGCTAAAATACTTGACTATCGTGCTACTAAAACTTTTTTCATCATGTCAATCGGTATAAAAATAAATGCTAAAGTTTTTGACAAACAAACTTCTGTAGAGGTCCTTTGGGATATCAGACAGCTCAGTGCCTCATATTGGAGCGCCCTTTTCAAACTCTTCTGTAACCTTTTATAGTTAGTCAAGATTGATTGGTTATTTTTAATAACCTATGTTACGCCAGGGCTTCCATGGCCTTTACATGTCCCTTTTATTCACTTCCAAGTTTAATATGAAGCCAAAAGAATAAACAATGTTTCTTGTTTCTTTAACTCAAATTGTACTCCAAGGTCTAGCAACCAATCTATTCGTCAAAAAAAAAAAAAAAAATCCTCATTCCGTTTTAATGAAATTATCCATATAGTACCAATTGGGTTTTAACTGGAAGGAGGGATGTGAGGCTGACACACAGCAGGAAAGGACAACAGATAAACCTACAGGGTTTTTTTTTTTCCAAGTAGAAGGTTTGCAGACATTTTTCTATCTTCGAAATGAAAGTTAGATTCTAGTGCATTAATCCCGATTTACATCAGCACAAAAACGTTGTAAGAAGTAGGAAGTACATTCCTGTTTATGCAATGAGAAAAAGGAACAAGGAATTGTACAGGAGAGTTTAAACATAACTCATGCGTATTAAAATCATCTCAAGAAGCAACATGAGCAAATGCTGAGACTAACAAATATGAAACCATCAAAAGTACAAACCTCTCAGAGCCTCGCACTCTTTCTGATAAAGAATGACTGAGCACAATACCGGGCAGAATTGGACCACTTTGAGTTTGACGACCTTTTGGCATTTGAGTTTTGGGCTTGCCTTGTACAATGTCTTGGCCAGAGGTAGATGCTTCTGCTTCGGTGCTCGTTCCATTTCTACTCCATCCAGTTTTTTCTTGCAACCCACCTTTCAGCTTATCATTTTCCATAAAGTTTCCTTTTTTGCTCAAGCACTCCACTTGTGGCAATCCCTGACCACTTGCCCCTGCTCCATGTTCATCCTGAGATGATTCATTACATGAATTGAAATTCCTCAAACTAGATTGAGGGCAAAAAGCATCCTGACAATTACAAAGTCTACAAATGAGCACATAAAAACTGATTGAACTTGTAGAAAGAAAAAGTTGGAGTTAGTAACTCTAGACCTTAACACTACAAGAATTTATACTTTCCTCCTCTTCCTTCATCTCTGCCATATCATTATTCACCTATTCATAAATATAAAAAAAAAATCAAGGATAGAACTCAGATTCACTGACTAAAGACCAGTAACCGTAATCAAGTTAATTTTAATATAGTTAATAGCGCAGCAAGTGGAAGTGAGACTTACCAGGGAAGCTTGGGCTTTCAAATCCTCAACATCAAAGTTCCATGCACTAACTCCTCGCTGGTACTCACTCTGGTGAAATCAAGATGTGATACATCCAGTAAGAAAGAGTTCAAAACACGAAAAAAACTGTGCACGGTGAAAAAAGTTTAAGAATCCCCCTTTTTCTAGATAGAAAAAAATTGAAGATCTGTTTTTAATGTATTCATAGAAAAGAATAGACCAAGAAACCACCAGGTACAAACAAAAGAAAGAGATAATGCGGATCCGTTAACTGTCTTCGCAGAGACAATATCAACACTTGCTGTAAATGCTTGCAAAAACCCAATTATATAGTATACACTCCTTGAGTTAAAAATGAGAAGAAAGATCTCACCAAATATTCACGGACAAAAGGTGCTATAAAATGAATCAACTTGAACAAGCAGTACTGGACTGATTTTTATATATATAAATCCATTAAGAGTGGATAAATGGCTTAAAGAAATATTTATAACCTGTGATAATGCTTCTTGCTCTGATGAAGGCATTTTTTTTAAGGCTAGCTGGGCAGCATCTTTAAGCTGCATATCAGATAATCCATCAGATTAACGAATCCATGACATAATTGTTGTAAAGCAGTAGAGAGGTTACCTGGAGGTCCTTTACACGATGTGAAAGTGGAGGCAAGTTAGCGAATAGTTTCTTCAAAGAAAGCTCTGGAGGCTTTGCATGCTTGAAAAATGAGTGCTTTAAAAGTTTTTCAGCTGTTGGCCTCTTCGTTTGATCTTTCACCAGGCACATTGCAACCATTTCTTTAAAAGACTGATTACAACTGGAAATCTTCTAATTAGAATACATCTATTAAACATTTACAAAGAACGATTCATGGCTTTGGTCCAGCAACCTGTAACCATTTAATATGTAGTAGACCTAACATGGAATTACTGGCACGCTTAAAGAAAAATAAAGAATTTCCACACAATGGAAAATCAATCTGTTATGAGTTTTGTTAAAGATCATGTATTTGTTTAGATTGCTGTCAGTTAGTATCTAATTAAATCTCCGTTAGGAGTTAGATCTAGTTTTTTATTTAATTTAATTTTTGATTTGATTAGATTTTATTTTTGATTTGTTTACTGGTTTGTTACCAGATTTTTAGGTAGATTTTCTAGATATCTCTTTCTATTCTCTGTGTATATATAGAGCATTCTTGCTCTTCAAAATTTAATCATCTCATCTACCATTCAATAAATCCCTCTTTCACTAACAATTGGTATCAGAGCTATCTTCTTAAGGGATCTGTGAGATCAAAATGGGAGAATCAAGTTTTTCAGTTGTTGCACCACCCGTCTTCGATGGAGACAATTATCAAATGTGGGCAGTTCGTATGGAGACTTATTTGGAGGCCTTGGATCTTTGGGAAGCAATAGAAGAGGATTACGAGGTCCCTCCGCTTCCAGCAAATCCTACTGTAGCACAAATCAAATTACAGAAGGAAAAGAAGACAGGAAATCAAAGGCAAAAGCTTGCCTATTTGCCGCTGTATCTGAAATGATCTTCATGCGAATAATGTCCCTTAAAACAGCAAAAGAAATCTGGGATTATCTCAAGGCTGAATATGAAGGAGATGAGAGGATTCGTGGAATGAAAGTCCTGAATTTGATCAGGGATTTCGAGTTGCAGAAGATGAAGGAGTCAGAGTCCGTAAAAGAGTACTCTGACAGACTTCTCAGCATCGCCAACAAGGTGAGATTGCTTGGTTCTGTATTAAATGATTCCAAGATCGTTGAAAAGCTGCTAGTCACTCTTCCAGAGAAGTTTGAAGCCATCATTACTACTCTGGAGAACACCAAAGACTTGTCAAAGATTTCTCTTACAGAGCTCTTGAATGCTTTACAAGCGCAAGAGCAAAGGAGGTCTATGAGACAAGAAGGGGTGATTGAAGGTGCCTTACTTGTTAAGCATCAAGACAGCCGCAGGTATAAAAACAACAAAAATTTCAAAAATCAATTGACGTATGGAGATTCATCTGCCAATTATCAAAAGACAAAAGGAGGAGGTTTCAAAAAATCCTATCCACCTTGCTGCCATTGTGAGAAGAAAGGCCATCCACCATACAAGTGTTGGAGAAGACCTGACGCCTTCTGCTCCAAATGCAATCAACTTGGACATGAAGCTGTGATCTGCAAAGCCAAAGATCTGGTGAAAGAAGTAGATGCACAGGTCGTTGATCAAGAAGAAGAAGAAGAAGAAGAAGATCAATTGTTTATGGTCACTTCTTCCTCAAGCAAAGAATCAAGCGAGAGCTGGTTGATTGACAGTGGGTGCACAAATCACATGACATATGACAAGGAGTCTTTTGAGGAATTAAGAGACACCGAGGATAAGAGAGTGAGGATTGGCAACGGTGAACACTTGGAAGTCAGGGAAAAGGCACAGTAGCTATAACAAGCTATGAAGGTACAAAATTTATTCCAGATGTTTTATTTGTGCCTAAAATTGATCAAAATCTCTTGAGCGTTGGTCAGTTACTTAAGAAAGGTTATAAAGTGTTGTTTGAGAATAAGCGGTGCTTGATCAAAGATGCTAGTGGCAAAGACTTATTCAACGACAAAATGAAAGGAAAAAGCTTTGCTCTAAATCCGATGGCCTTTATATCTAGAGCTGGTGCCACTGGGACTTGGCACAAAAGACTTGGGCACTTTCATCATCAAGGTTTGCTTCAGATACAGTCAAAGAAGCTGGTAGAAGAACTCACTGACATTGATGATGACATGTCTCCTTACCGTACTTGTAATTTTGGGAAGCAACATAGGCAACCCTTTCCTAAACAGGCATGGAGAGGCTCTGAAAAGCTGCAACTGGTTCATGCTGATCTTTGTGGTCCTTAGCGAACACCATCACTAAATGGTAATCTTTATTACATTGCTTTTATTAATGAACTAACAAGAATGTGTTGGATATTCTTGCTAAAGCAAAAGTCAGAAGTTGCGGGTGGATTTTGGAAATTCAAAACCGAAGTTGAGAATGAAGGTGCATGCTTGATTCAGACTATAAAGTCAGATAATAGCAAGAAGTACACTTTAGAAACTTTTAACAGGTTTTGTTTAAAGGCTGGAATTGAACATCAATTGACAGCACCATACACTCCTCAACAAAATGACGTTAGTAAAAGGAGGAATAGATTCATAATGGAGATGACGAGACGCATGCTTCATAAGAAGGATCTTCCAAAACGTTTTTGGAGAAAAGCAGCAAACACTGTTGTGTGCTTGCAAAGTTGAATTTCAACAAAAGATGTGAAGGTCCTCACACCATTTGAAGTTTGCATGTTAGAAGAGTCTGAAGATAAACGACTAGAAGGGTCTGAAGATGAACGACAAGATGCTTTGGTTGATGATGCACCTGTCAGAGGAGGAGCTCTCGGTGATCGAGAAAAACAAAATCTGGGAGTTGGTTGATCGACCTCTAAATAGAAAAATAATTGGAGCAAGATGGGTGTTCAGAAAAAAGCTTGGAGTTCACAGCATCTAAACAAGGAGGAGTGTTAAAGATCACGTATTTGTTTAGATTGCTGTCAGTTAGTATCTAATTAAATCTCCGTTAGGAGTTAGATCTAGTTTTTTATTTAATTTAGTTTTTAATTTGATTAGATTTTATTTTGATTTGTTTACTGGTTTGTTACCAGATTTTCTGCAGATTTTTAGGTAGATTTTCTATATATCTCTTTCTATTCTCTGTGTATATATAGAGCATTCTTGCTCTTCAAAATTTAATCATCTCATCTACCATTCAATAAATCCCTCTTTCACTAACAAGTTTAAAGAGCGTATAAACAATAAACAATTAGCTCAAAACCAGGCTACGTAAATATAAATAAGTAGATGAATCAAAGCTACAAAAGACAGAAAGATAAAAAACAATTTTTTTGTGGGCTTGGTTTGATCCCAATAGTCAGTATTAGACCCTGGCAAATGCTAAAGCTTTAGAACATAGTAGTTAACTAGGGGCCTACATTAGAAATGTTGGCATCAACTAGAATGGGAAGCCTACCTAAAATTAGGCAGCATAATCCCAAGCTCCATAGAACACATAGGGGAAATATACTCAAACAAAAGCAACATTTTTTGTAGGAATGAACTTGTCATCAATATATAACAGTATTTAGCATACGAATATAACAGAGTAGTTCATTCAAAAAAAAAAAAAAAACCAACGAAACACCTATACCTTAGAGAACCTTTTATCTCTATCATAATCCAGCCCAGGAGGAGCATTTTGTATGGTCATAAGAAGCACCTATTAAGAAAACAAGGGAAAAGGAGACGAAAAAAACTGTCAGATGTGGAAATAAAAATATTGTGGATAAAGCTCAGGTATGTGCAAGTCAACATACCTTCATTGGAGGATATTTTGAAAATGGTGCATGACCATGAGCCAACTCCAATGCTGTAATACCAAAGGACCAAATATCAGCCCTGCACATAATAATGAAAGGAACTGATGAGAGGACATCCTATATTCTTTTGGGAGAATTTGATACTCCATAGTGAAGGGCAGAGAAACGAGAATCCTATACCCCTGTTACTATTGTGCATTGGCATCCAAAAGTAAACACACCAATTTGTTTATTTAGTTCATTCGACGTTAATTATCCGTATTTATAGTAAGAAATAATTAACTCAAATTCATTATATGTAATTTATGCAACAAACATTGCTAAAAAAAATTAATTTAATTATTAAAAACATTGTTATATTTTAGGCAATAAACAAATGATACATTTTAAAAATCTCATTCATAAATACCAACCAAGTTCGTTCCATTCCGAGCATCATATTTGAAGTTTCAAAATTATTTTCTCAGTTTTCTATTGGAACTGCAACCTATCTTTGCTTTGAAGAAGTCAGAAAAAATAGAAGGCCATTAACAAATAAACATTGTTGGCCAAGTAACAGTAGACATACATAAATAATGAACCCCATAATGATGTTTAAAATAAAATCCAAGCAATACTCTACTGTGATGTATACAATTAAAACCATGAGTGCCACCAATATTCAGCATTTTCAACATTGCAACATGTTTTGCACAATGGAAACGTAGCCCTCTTGACATATTGCTCTGAAGATCCCCAGTTAAATCTAGTCAACTTTGCATAAGATAATTGCTAGCATTTATGGGATGGTGACAATGATTTCAGGCAACTAACTCAGTCCAGGTTGAAAATAAGCAAATTCAAAAGAATTGATGAGAATTCCTAGTCAATTAAGATGGGGAAAGGTAATAGAACTTTTTGGAATGATAGGTCCATTTTGGGTGGAGAGCCAGGTAATTGGGTGAAGGTTTCCTAGGTTTATAAATATTGCAGTGGATATTTATGGCAAGCCAGAGTGTGCGCTTAGTTGTGGGGTTTACAGGGGAGAGACATAATAGAATCCTTAGAGGGATTGAAAGGGAGTCTTGTGACATTTGGTCCCTCGTGAGGTTCAGTGTTTCTCTTTGGGTGTCGATAACAAATTTCTTTTGTAATTATTTACTAGGACTTATTTTTCTTGATTGATCCCTTTTGATATGAAAACCCTAGTCAATTGAATCTAAGAACCTACATAATCTTCATGGATATGCAAACCCCTAGATCGTAACTACTAAAGCCCCCAATCAAAATGATTTCATCCCAAATGATTGTAGCTTTTGGGAATTTGATCTAACAACCTTACTGAGGAATAAGACTTTTAAATCTAAACATTCAAGAAACCCAAAACGATAAGAATCACCCCAAGGGAAAGTAAGATTTGGATTATTTGTTGGTGTGGAATCTTTGCTTTAGTGGGTGAACAACATAGAAAGGTTACGATTAGGATGTCCAAACTTGGCTCTAAATCCCAGCTGCTTTGTCCTTTGCTTAAAAGCAGAATAACCTTAAAATCACTTGTTTTTTTTTTCAGTGCTTCTTCAGTTTGAAACTATGGTCTCTTCTATTCTCCTCTTCCGGAGTTTCTGGGGAGCTTCTTGGTTCTGACAAAGAAAACACAGAGCATTTGTTCTGTTCACCTAAGAGACCTGCATAGAGCATATGTTCTGCAGCCACGGTTCAAAGGAGAGGCCCAGATTTGGTCGCTAAATACACTAGATGAATTTATTTGGGAAATGTGGGAAGAAAGAAATTGGAGGATTTTCGAAGGAAGAAGTGTGAGCTGGGAAGAGGTCATAGGTTCAGCAAAATTTCAAGCTTTAGATTGGTGTGGGTTTCTATATTTCCTATCAGTCTGTTCATTTCATGGATTTTAAAATAAACATTGAATATACATACTTGTTTGATTTACCAATTTTCAATTTTTAAAACTCAGGAAGTGACTTTCGGAACTTCAAAATCCATCCAACCTGAGTTTTCTAATACCCTTCATATTAGTGAGACTTTTATGCATAGGAGATGAACAGTTAAAACATAACCTAATTAGTTAACCATTACTAATTATTTTTAATTAATATCAATATATTATTTAGACTTAACAAATTTTAACTAATACATTTATAAGTAATATTTTCTAATATTTTATATTTATTAATACTTCAATTCATTTATGTTTATTTAATTATCTTTACAGATTAAATTAAATCATTTAATTTTTGGATAACTTGTAGTTAATATTTTAATATAAAATTATTTTTTATTTTAATTAATTAAAATATAGTAATTTGAAACTTCTGATTTCATTAATTTATTCTCTTACATTTAATTAATTCATTAAATAAATAAAATTCTCGTGAACAAACGTTATAAAAAAAGTACAATATTTAATTCCCAAATATTAATTCTCTTGAATATTTTAACATAGATAATTAATGTCCCAAACATTTAATATTCATACTCATCCAAAAAAAAAATCATGATCCAAACAAGCCATATAGGAGAAGGTTAATATAGATATAAGGATGTAGAACTCTATACTATATCCTCAACAACATGAAACAAAAAAAACTATTGAATCATTGTGAGAATAACCCTACTAATTGCATGATAATATTTAATCTGAAGTCTAAATCAAACAAACTCACTTGGAATCATAACCCGTTCCTGGTTGAAATACCTCCGGCGCCATCCTAAGAAAAAAGTTAGATTGGTCGAGTGTGAATTGTTGGTGAATACTTGGTGATAATAAAACATGAGAAGGTTAAAAGTATTCGCCCAAAAAATAAATCTTACCAGCATGGGGTTCCCGTGAAGGTATTTCTGGCGCGCTGTCTATCGCCTGTTTCAAACATGCAAGCTGAAACACCAAAATCAGCAAGCTTCACAGCCCCATTACTATCAAGTAGTATATTTCCAGCCTGCAAACAGACATATTAAAAGATGATAAAATAATAGCCTTCTCATTATATGGTTAAGCTTGAAGCGGGAAGGGAACAAAACCAAGAATTAATGTGAATGGAGTTAATAGACCTTCACATCCCGATGTATGTGTCCCTGGCGATGAAGGTACTCCAAAGCTTTAAGAGTCTCTTTCAGGATAGAACAAATAGCAACCTCTTCAAAGCCATCTGAGTACGCTGTCTTCATTAGGTGCAAACAAGAACCCTCTGCCATGAATGGCATGACAACCCAAAGGTCTCGTTCAACAACAAATGAACAATAAGCCCTTACAATGTTAGGATGATCTATCAAACTCATTGTTTGAGCCTCCCTACGTATATCATCCTGTCAAAATCGGACTCTGAGTAAGCATTTAAAGCTAAAACAAAGAGGGTTGAGAACGAAATCTGAAAAGGGTACGGAAAAAATATGAGAAACACCAATAAATTACATTAAGAAACCACAATATAATAATCCACTGGTTCCAAATAATGTTGCACGCAAGAAACCAGAATCTAAAAACAAAATGCCTTTGTGGCTATCAAAGAGCCCGATATGATTATCATCGTGAGTGATAAAAACTTTAAGGGGCCATCTTCGGCCAAGTGTGGTTTTCATAAATTTTTTTGTTTGTGAACTGGATTGGTAATCCATCACTTCTTGTAATTGTTTTTTGTAGAACTCTTTTTAGCTTCCTATAGGCATGCACGCATGCACATATAGAGACAGGGGCTGGAGTGTATGTAACAAACCTCTCGTAGCTACCGATGATGATATAAAAAGGGGACCCTGCATATCTTTACCATTATCACTTCAAAAAGTACTTCACAATCAAGAGATGGAAACCAAGACCTACTTTCAGTGAATTACTCACTCTATTGTCTTCACTTTGGGAGAAACTTTGGAAGGTTGTTGATTATATCTGGGTTCCAGGCAGATGATATGAGCTCATTTCCCGTCCTTTTTCTTATGTACCAACAATACTACCTTATCAAAAAAGTTAGAGAAGCTAGGGGGAAATTTTCGTAACTTCGGTCGTTGTTTTACGATAGCGGAAAATATAGAAGCCACTCCATAGGGAAGTTGGTTTGTTCTATTTAATATGGTATTGACAAAACATATCGACTAGGTTTCTACTATCTAACATTTCTTGCAGCCTTCAGAATAACTCAACCCCGACCCCGTGCTAAAGTCACTCCATTCTTGAAACTCCTAATAGAAAATGAAAATATTGCTCATCCTGAACTTTTCTTGACGTAATTTATATCCCACATTCACAGCATCCATTTTCCTCAGTAATATTCATATCCGTGTAGCTCAAAGGCTCAAATTTTCCGATTAGAAAAGTATTACAAATTTCTAGTTAAATATTTGTGAAAGTAAAAAACTAGGCCCCTGTTCCTTGCTTGCCGGTGTAGCGTGAATCAATCGCAAGAATAATGGAACAGGGAAACAGTCAAACTGAAGTCACTTCAGTTTATATACATAAACTAACCTCACGAGAAACCACGAAAGTTGTCGTGTACAATTATACTCATATCCCCCGAAATTTCACCAACAAATATAAAAGATCAAAACTACAGAAATTTAACAAATCCTACATCACAAAAGGATGAAAGAAAACATATGTAGTAAAAGGTACCAAATTATCATGGCGTTAAGCAAATCAGCAAGCACCTCTTCACCCCCACATGAACACAAACTATCCAAATCAATAACAACTCAAACCCGATCTTAAACAAACAAAGCCGGAAGGTCAATTAAGCAATTACAGAAACACAAAATTGAGCTAATTAACAACAATTCAGAGCAGAAACAACAGAAGGAGCAATAAAACAAGAGAGAAAACTCACAAAATTACTATTGCAGCGATCAAGATCCAAACATTTGATGGCGACAACTTCATTAGACGGAGTATAGATCGCTCTAAAAACAGTGGCACTAGCACCATAACCAATCTCTTCAAGAAGCTTATAATCAGTCGAATTGGCGCTGTAAGTTCTTTGCCTTCCCCCCATACTGCCCATAACCAAACGAAAACTTGACAACCACAAAAAACTTCGATCGGAAAACCACTGTACAGTGGAATATCAGTGAGAATAAGGTGTCACGAGGTGTACTGCTAAAGTATCAGGTCGTTGACCGCCATTGAAGGGGTAGAGAGAGAAAGGGGAAGAGGATTTGGGGGTGAAGATGCAAATAGAGAGAGTTAAAGGGTGATGACGTGTCAACGGCCCACAAACGACCAAACCGGCCCACCAAGGACCAAACCGGCCCATTGGTGTTGCCAACCGAAGTATTCCCCTCTCATCCTAATCCTCTCGCGTTTTCGATTGGAATTTAAACGTATGATCTTTTTAGCTAAATATGTCATTTAAAATTAATTTATAAATGACGTTTTGAACTATAACCCTTTATTAAGTCCGTTTAAATATTATTTTTTACTTTTAGCGTTCATTTTAGTTTCTATTGTTTTAAAATTTTCATTTTTATATCTGTCCTTTAAACAACATCCTTTTGGTCCCTATACTTTCAAATTTTGTTCGTAATATCATTTTAGACAACTTTTAAGGTTGTTTTAGGTTTGGTTTCTATATTTTCTTATTTGGTTCATTTTGATTTCTGTATTTTGTAATATCTCTTATAGAGTCTTAAGCTCTGGGTCTAGTATGCCCTTTCGTTTACCGCTCGAGATATTAGAAGTTGCAAAATCAATGGATGTCGGTATCGAAAACGTGTTTGAAAGTGACTTGGCAAGAGGAGCGTTGGAGTTTTAGTTAAGCACTCCACTTCGTTTACTAATTTCTTAAAACGTAGTCATAAATTTGTACTTGCGGGTTTCGATGCATAGATAAAAATTTATGTTTACATTTTAAAGTACAGATACCAAAATGAGTAAAGATCAAAAGTATTTGGACCGAAGTAATATTTAAATCGGTTATTTCGATATTCACTCTTTTGGTTTTAGAATTTTAAATATCATTTTACATTACATCTTTCGTCTCTAACCTCTTAGGTTTATTCTTTTTCTTTGGCTCGTGAACACTTCTAAAATGTAAATTTTAGATCTCGAGATTATTCTTAGGTTTAATTTATTTTTGTCCTTTTTTTCCTAATAACATCCCCATAAGATAAGTAAGGTACGAAAATTTAAACCTCCAATTAAATATTTTAAAATTTTCAAAACTATATAGTTTAAAATGATTAGTTTTCTAAAATACAGGGACTAAAAAAGAAACGTCCAACGTTGATGAACCAAAATGAAACAAATTTGAAAGTTTCACGATTAAAATAAATATTTATAAAGTACAACATTTTTGTTAAAAAATTTAATAATTGTTCAATAATTGTAAGAACAGAACAGAAGATCGAATCATTAATATGGTAATCAATATCTTTATGTGCTGAAATATGCTCGAATTTAGGGAAGTGAAATAAATGGCCTGCGTACTCCCAAAACCAAAGCCCTCCTATGCAACCAATCAGAAACGTCTCTCTTTTTAACTTCTCAATCTTCCAACATTAAACTTTCAAATACAATAATTTTTTGACCTGAATGGAACGGGTTCAAGTCATGGTGACCTCCTACCTAAGATTTAATATCTTATAAATTTCTTCGACAACCGAACATAATAGGTGCACGAAGCTGACCGAGACATTCACAAATATATATAAAAATACAATGAAAATACCTCAAGGGTCCAAAACGGTACCCACTTGTGCGTGCTGTTAACAAGCGACATGTACATAGATTATTATACACTGAAAAGGGGATCTGACAAGAGAAACATGTTCTAAGCACTGGAAAGCAACCCAAAATTTTGTGTTTCAATCTATGGAAATGAGTACTCAATCTAATGTGAATAAACATCATATAGACATCAAGATAATATCACTGAAACATTTTTGCGTACTTGGTAATGATCAACCTGCTATGATGCCAGCTAAAACCTCGTTCTTCCCTCGGGCATAGATCGTGTAAACTAATCTAATTGCATCAAGCCATCCATCGAGCGCGTCCCACGAGTCAGCAACCTGCAGAATTAACAAGGTGATCGTGCATACAAGTTGATAATTACGGGACAAACTAGTGCATGCATTGTGGTCCCTCAAACAAAGGATGTGGTACAATGAAAGCTGTAACTGTGGGAATATCCACGTGAACAGTGCACTCCACTCTAATAGTAGTTACACGAACACATCAGACATGATAATCTTTCAGATTTGGTAAAAGCGGATGGGTTGAATGATCTGTTAGGAACTACGGATCTCCACATTGGTATGATATTGTCCACTTTGAGCATTAGCTCTCATGGCTTTTGTTTTGGTTTCTCCAAAAGGCCTCAAACCAATGGAGATGTATTCCTTACTCATAGACTCATGATCATTCCCTTAGCCAACGTGGGACTCCCTTCCAACAATCTCAACAATCCTCTCCTCGAACAAATTACACTATAGAGCCTCCCTTGAGGCCTATGGAGCCCTCGAACAGCCTCTCCTTAATTGAATCTCGACTCCTTTCTCTGGAGCCCTCGAACAAAGTACACTATTTGTTCGACACTTGAGTCACTTTTGACTACACTTTTGAGGTCCCAACTACTTTCTTCGATATTTGAGGATTCTATTGACATGACTAAGTTAAGGACATTGCTCTGATACCATGTTAGGAATAACGAGTCTTTACAATGGTATGATATTGTCCACTTTAAGTACTAGCTCTCATGGCTTTGCTTTTGGTTTCCTCAAAAGGCCTCATACCAATGGAGATGTATTCCTTACTTATAAACCCATGATCATTTTCTTAATTAGCCAATGTAGGACTCTCTCCCAACAACAGTAACTCCAATGCATTAGGGATTTTCCACACTTTTGTAATTTTATACTATCAATCAAATTTTTTATGCAAATGCCACTAGAATATACTCACCAAGAAAATTTGTCCATGGATTGTGTCGATGCAGAGCCCGGCACCGGGTGGTAAAGTTAGATCTGCACAGGCTGAAACAGAGACAATATCTGGAATTTCTACTTTCATTGTCCTGTCGCCATTCAAGGTACTTCCAGATCTTCCTAAAAGAGTAGGGGATGTTTGTGTTTGTTCCCCGCCTATGTTAAGCTGAAAGATGATGGGCCATGGGTAGTTTAATATCAGTTTCAACCAAATCACATAAAAGCACTTATCTTACATGGTTAACTGATAAAAAGAAGAAAATAGATTAATAAATTGTACCTTTTGCAATACATCATGATTTAGAAAAAATTGTGAACGTTTCCAATCACCGTGAGGAGCAAATGGTCTCCCCACCGGAGGTGCAGTCAGGTATCCAACTTTTAGATAGGGTAACGGCAGCTGTCAAAAAGTCGAGTTCCATTAAGTTCATTGCACCAAAATATATTTCCAGATCAAGGGATTTCACTGAAAAGTCATTTCAAAAGCACACGTGCATCTGAATATAAGATGAGTCCGAATTTACAAGGTACAGATTTCTTGGAAACTTCAAAAATATAGTAAAATGCTTGAACATGACATATCATGCCCTGCATTTTAACTGTTAAAGTAGTCTTCATTGATAAAGTAAAACATGAAACTTAAAACCATGCATGCCCCAACTGTTGATCACATTATAGGCTTAATATGGAATCAATTATGAAATTGACAGCTTCATTTATTTATGAACTTTGTACAGATCTTTCGCATCTTCCCATTAAAAGACCAAGACAACGCATATTAAACTAAACCATAAAAACAATACAGATAACTGACTGGTTTATATTGAACAAATAATAGAAAAAAAGACGTGGACAATGGTGATGCACATTATTTGAGAAGAACTAACCATTGAACGAACCAACCGCAAGGCACTGCTGTAAACCTATTAAAAACAAACATCAAAATTTTAAATGAAGCTTGTATGTGAAGAATAAAATTGTATATTAAGAAAAGAAGAGATGGAAGAACGGTTATTACAACAGGCCCAACAACATGGAAATTATTCGAAACAAAAGACTGGGCTTACAGAGTAACTTGGTTTTAGAGCATGCGCAGCTGCAATATAAATTGCAGATTGGCTGTACAACTCATTAGGGGAAACATCCTTAACAGTTCCTGTGCCACCAGTCCGCAATGTGTCCTCAGCTAGTCCATACTATAGATGCCAGAAATGAGTTAAGATTTGAGCAAATTTATATTATCTGATCTGTAATCAAGACTTAAGTCTTCCACAGAACTTAAGAAGCTCTTAAATATAGCTACAACACAAGTTGATGAACTTATTCTAAATGTGGCGCATTAAACAGATGTAAGGTCATGTAATTTCCTCACATGCGGCAGGTAAAAGACTCACCAGAACAGTACCAAGGTTGTAGATTGCTCGATGAAAATCAAATTGCAACTGTATAGCAGCACGGAACTGCAATGGAAGAAGCAATCAAGGCATAGAATGGAACCGTAAGTTTTAAGCAAAATGCTGCAATTATTTAGTATTTAAATGTTTCAAATAATAGTGTTACCTTACTGATAGCTGTTTTTACAATTGTCTGCTTTTCTCGTGCTGGCACAATCGCACTGAGTTCCTGAAATGGATCATGATGTTCTATAAAAAGAAATTTTGTACACATAATATTTGTGGTTTCATCCGTGGAGGTGAGAAAATGAGACTCTTTCAAAACGAAGATCAATCTAATGTGAAAAACATAAGTACCTGTAGAGCAAGCCCCCAATTATTTAGTGCCTGAAATTGACCAAAAGAGTTAACCTTAAGGTATTAGCAAAAAGCAAATTCAAACGCTTCATTTGAGGTTATAGAGGCTTATAATAGAATCAATTTCACAAAAAAGAACACATTGAAGAAGAAAGTCCCAAAGAAAAATTAAAGCACAAAGGGGTTTTCTAGCAATTTCTTGAGATGTACCTGGGGACTATTCCAGTTGAGTTGGACAGCTTTTTCATAATTTTTGGTAGCCTGAAAGATAGAATATTGGAATGATTAGTTCGTAAATAATGAGGTTTTTCTTTTTTGGAAGGAATGAAATTACAAAAGAGGGGGATGAAGAAAAGAAGAAAATGATTACTGTAAATTAGATCAATAAGAATATTAGAAGTGGAAACAAAAAAGTAGGTACAGAAAACAAGCAGTTCTTTTTCCTTTTTTCATTTTTCTTTTCTACAGTTTTTTAGTCTGAAATATGTTGTTCATGTCCAGATTATGTATGAACAATTTTTAGGATGGACTTTAACAAGTTCCATTCAGTCCCTCCATTATCGCCAACATCATCATTCTAATATAAAGGAAGCACCTGTATTTTTGGTTTTACCGACGTTTCAAAATTTTCAGCACAGAGTTGATAATGAAGTATAATTAGACCTTTTAAACAATTGACAGCCTAAATGATTATTTTGAAAGAAAAGGAAAATTCCTTTTGTTTTAAAATCTTTTTAGTGTTTCAGCAGGGATCCGAACTTTCAACGTATAAAGGAGTCTACTGATGCCTTCGCCAAGTCATAAAAGTGATGATATAAAATTAAGGAACAAAAGAATATTCGCTAAAAAAAACATTTCACCAAAAAAAGAAAATAACACAAAATGGAGAAGGCCTAGAGTGTCCATTGAATCACACAATCACATTAGCACAGTAAATAGTCGAATTTTAAATCCTTTTGATTCCCGGAGAAAAGTGTTGATATATAACCCAGAAAAGATGGTGCCCATTCATTCCAGTCATGGACATTCCCGAATAACAAACGATATACATACGTTAGGGGTGGAAGTTTTTTTTTTTTTTTTTTTTTCCAAACACGTAATGACAAAAAACCACAAGGGATGGAAGTATAAACCTGCTTCCACAGTTCTTCAGCCTCCTTTGTACGACCACGCATTTTGGCACGATCAGAGATTGCAATAGCCCAATTATAAAAAGCCTGGGGTGCAATCCAAATACATAAAATCATTAAGACAGCACTAACGATAAATTTTGCAGGTCATGTGAAAAATGCATACAAATATTTTCTAACTCTGCCAGTATCAAGAATAAAAGAAGGCCTACTTTGAGCCATGGTTTATCAAAACCTAAGCAAGAATACATAATTACTAATGTGAAAAATGAGCCCAAGAAAAACTCATTTTGATCAGTCTTGAAAAAAGAACAACAAAATAACTAATCTGAATACGTTCATTTCTGGCAGATTCAATATTAGTCGCTCTACAAAGTTTGTAGATCTTTTCCTTTTTTCTTTCGATCAGTCACATTTTTGGCAACAGCATCCTGAGTAACATAAGTGTAAAAAGGTTTTTCTTTTACATACATCATGAAGTGTTGGGCAAAGACGGGTAGCCTCATCGTACTTTTTACAAGCCTCTTCAAGCAACGCATCTTTAGAAGGTGAAGTGGAATCTGGACTAACATTGTCTGCACTCTCCTGCAACACCCGATTAATTTTGTTTATTGTGATATTGCTTATAACAGAATGAAATATCAGTACATTTTGTAGTGTATTGTTATAACGAAATTTTACTTCTCTATGCGAAGAAAACTAAATGTTTCATTTCATTTTATATCCATGTTACATAAAATATTGACACTATGTACTGGAAGGTCTCAGCTAAGTTGTGATATATTTTCAAACACATAAATTCAATTGAGTTGAAATTCTTTTAATGACTCGTCAATAATCTCTCCCTGCCATCCAACCTTATTGATCAAGAAATAGAAGGGAATAAAAAAACCAGTTTCCAAAATAAAATATATAAAGTCTCAGACCTGGAGGACCAAAGCCCAATTGTATAGAGCATCATAATCTTGACCATTTCTCTCAATTGCACTCGCATACCTGCAATATTTAAATGGAAAATAGATGCTTAGAAACAGAGAGTTTCTGAAGGAGTGCAAATATTTTTTAAGAAAGAAATGGATTCTCTGTTCCTGATAAGAAATAAATATACAATAGACTTTATCAATACTATCATGAACAAAGGCAAAAATTAGTACTTGATCTTTCTTTTATTTTCAACTTTTCATATTTTCCAAAAGGTCTATTGATAACCCTGCCAACATTAAGCACAATTCAAGGGGAAAAAATGCGAGCCCTAGTGAGATCTACCCTCCTACAATTATCTCCAAGCAGACATCCCAAGATATTTTGAGGTGATTGCCTTTCATCTCACCTATGCCATATGTGCTTTGCACTTAGGCATGCCCCTTTCGAAAACGGTAATAGGGTAAGCTGGGTGCTATTATGTGGCCACCTAACTGGAATGTAAATATTCTATAATAAGTTTCTCAACTCTAAATGTTATAAAAATCAGTTAATCCATTACTGTTTTGCATAAAAAGTAATAAAAATACCCATGATTATTAATATAGATATAAATATGTATATATATGGTATTATATATTGTATTCTTTACTAACCATCATGTATGCAAGAGTTTAGTTATTATTTATTTATTTATTTATTATTATTATTTTTTTGGTTGTAGTGAAAATCCCATGACACAATTAGAAATTAAACACAAGCTCCTATTGGAAGAAAAGGGGAAGTACAACTGGGCTCTTATTTCAATAGGAATTCAAGTCTAGGTCACCAGAAGTATTAAGAGATGTAGTTGATGGACAACTACAAGGTACAAAAAGTATAGTGATGATACCTCCTAGCAGCAAATGTGAGAATCCTTTGGCGAGAACGGCCCTCTTCATCAACACCTGTAACACTGTTGATCAACTCCATGGCAGCTCTGCTCTGTTCAGAATAAGGCTGATGTGGACTATCTTGATTAAGACTGCAAATTCATACAGTAAAGCAAAGCAAAAAAGTAAAGAAAGAATATAGCTATTGAGACAAAATTTGATAACAGCATTATTGTTATGAATAGCAATTAAACACTCCACTAAAAATAGTGAGCCTTTTCAAATTCACACCAAAATCAAATGGAAAGAATGAAAAAAAAAACAAATAGATTAGATTGCAAAATGAAACGGACAGGAGTATCCATAAATGTATTGATTCATACCAAAAATGAGTTATAGAGCACCTAGAAGTGAAGCTACAGGCTGATGATGGAATAAAGAGAAAATGTAAAAGATACGCTATTATTGCGAGAAAAGGATGGTGTTAAGAAACCAAGATTGCGATAGGAATGCTATTAAGGTATTGTTGAGATATTAAGGGTATATTGGTGATTAGTTAGGGAGGTAGTTATGGTATTTGGTTTTGAGTAGACGGAGGGGGAAAGAAGGAAGTCAAAGAATTGTTTAGATGGTTTTAGGCTTGAGTTAGGATTCTCAAGAGAGGGTAGGTTCCAAGTACCTCGTCAAACCAAGCACGTTCAGTGTAGAAATTAAGAAGAATCGAGCAGTAAACCGATTTCAAGGTTGATCCAAAGTACGTGAAACAAGAACAAAATTAAAACTCTTTCCTACCAAAATGAACAATCTCAAAAGCCTAATTGGGATTTTTGTTAAGTTAATACCTAAGGGGTTAATGGGCAAAGTGCAATTGGAAAATTAGCCATATAATCCAATTTGATCAGAAATCTTTAAAATCGAAACGAAACTACAGTTTCCTACCACCTTATAAAAGCCTATTTTATCTTATCCAAAAATAAAATGAAGGCCTATCTGGGTACAAATGGAATCACCAAAATTTGAAGTCACAGAATCCAATTTCTTAGCGACAGAGGAAATGAAATTAAAGGTAAAGCCAGTTTCAAGATATTGAGCAACATATGAGAGCGACGGAGACAGAGTTGGAAAACGAAAGCAAAAATAATAACAACAATAAAACTTGTTTCCAACCGAACTTCCTATGGAAAGCATTCATTTCAATAGACCAGAGGATCATGCCTGTCTCACCACTAAAAGAATATATATCCAAACCATAAGAAAAAAGTTTTATGGGAGCATATCACGTTTTAGGATAATGTATTCCAGGAAAGAAATAAGTCTATTCATGGGTCGGATTGGGTCAGTTTGAAGCAACTTTCAGATTTAACAAATATATGGGGCGAACTGAATGGTGAATGTGAACAGCCAGACTATACACACGAGTTCAGTCCTATAGAATTGGATAGGGTCCTTCGGGTTTGCTAACATGCAAGACAAAAAGCCTAGTAGAGAAGCCATTATATTTGATTTCAGAACCTAGACAGGCATTCCTAACAAAATTAGAAATTGGGACAGGTGGTGGAGAGTACAGCAAATGGAGCCTTAGAACATCAAAATACGATGAATAGTTCCCCACAGCAATCAATCGTTCAAAGCCATCAGTGTATCTTACCCTTCTAGCAAGAAAAACAAAGACGGACCCCTTCAAGGAAAACAAATGCTCTAGACAGTTTGGGAGTGTCGGCTCAAGAGAAATCTTGCAGGCGCCAACAAGCGAGCTCGTTGGAAACTTTTGATCGACTTTGACTTTCAGAAATTGACTTGTTCAAATGGGAGTCATTTGATTTTGATGCCTAAAATAGTTTTCCTTGAAAGAAACTACCCCATAAGGCCATAACATTTTTTAATAGAAAAATAGGTATTCAAGCTTGAGAGAACCGTCGCAACATCTCTCTCCCTCTAACAGAAGTAATCACTTGATGAAAAAATCAGGTTGAGCATTGAGCATTCAATTTCAAATAATTGAAGATTATACTGCATTATTATCAAGCATTCAATCACCAATCAGCCATATTCAGTATCCCCAAGTAATCAAAGCAAGATTGCAAACCTGTAACCGGAGTTCGCCTCCGGCTTCTCGCCTTCAGATTCGTTAAGGCTGTCGTTACCATCTTCAACTTTCAATCCATTCAGCAACTCTCTCATTGTAAATGTTCGGCTTCCTTCATCTTTACGCAGCGCAGGTTGCGAGTTCTCAGTGCCGTTGGATGAGATCGAGGTTCCTTTAGGCTCTTCAAACCTCGGATCTGCAACATCCGTCGCTACCTGTAATTGGATGGACTCCGATAACTGTTTCCTTGGAGAATCCAGCTCCGATTGAAGCTCCGAGTCTGCTACTCCATTGACTGATTCCGATTCGCGTTCTTGTTGTAATTCAGCTGTGGGAATTACCAGCTCCGATTGAGGCTCCAAGTCTTCTACTCCATTAACTGATTCCAATTCGCGTTCTTGTTGTAATTCAGCTGTGGGAACTACATCTGCTGTGGATTCCGGCTCTGATTTGGATTCACCAATTTGATTTGATTCTACCGAAATGTGTGGTTCGATTTCGATTCCGTTCTGCAAATTATTGGGTTCCTCGGGAGTCGGCGACATGGTGAAGTGTCGAACAGGAAGGGCAGGATTGAAGCGAGGTTCCGGAAAACCAGCAGATTGAAGATCCGTCAAGAACGAAACTGAAAGTCCAAAGAGAAAATGCCGAATTACTCCGCCATGAACGAGTGACACAAGTAGCTTAGGTAACTAAATCCCAAATTTTGCCTCGTGTTAGATTATCAATTTCATCTCAAATTAAATTGGAAACATTTTTAACTTTGAATCATCAATTTAATCTCTATATTATATGATTGGTTGATGAAGATTTGGAACATAGTAATCCTATGATATAAAATTTATTTTTATGGTTCATTTCTCGTATATCCAAAGATACAAAACGGTCAGTCACATTGTGATAGATTCTTCAAATAATTTATTTTTCTTTACCCTACTCATATGCTCGTAGCTCAAAAGGACTTGGGATTGTATTAGAGATGCCCATTTAACCGAGACTAATTTATCCTCTTTTACCTTAGTCATATGCTCATCGCTCAAAAGGACTCGGGATCGTGGTTAGAGATGTCCATTTGACCAAGGCGGGAATTTTCCATTTAGACGGAGAATGGAGGAGGAAGTGGAGAGAAATTTCTCCGATAATTAGGGTTGGGAACGAGATTATGTTCTCGTCCCGGTCTCTATCCCACTTAATATAAATATAAATATATTTTCAAGAAGAGACTTTCTATAAATATATCAAGTTGAGATGGATTTTGGTCTTTTACATTTCATGTATTTGGTGAACATTCCTTAAGGCAATTGTGATGTCCCACATTGGTTGGGGAAGAGAACAAACCACCTAAAGATGTGGAAACCTTTCCCTAGTAGACACGTTTTAAAGCCTTGAGGGGAAGCTGTATTGGATCTGGATGTGTTTTAAAGCCTTGAGAGGAAGCTGTCATGGATTTGGAAGCGTTTTAAAGCCTTGAGGGGAAGCTGTTCTGGATCTGGACGCGTTTTAAAGCCTTGAGGGGAACCCGTCCTAGATCTGGACACGTTTTAAAGCCTTGAGGGGAAGCCCGAAAGGGAAAGCTCAAAGAGAACAATATCTGCCAGCGGTGAAAAGGAAAGCCCAAAAGAGAACAATATCTGTTAATGAAAGGGAAAACCCAAAGAGGACAATATCTGCTAGCGGTGGATCTGGGGCAAGAGGACAATATCTGCTAGCAGTGGATCTGGGGAAGCCCGAAAAGGGAAAGCCCAAAGAGGACAAGAGGACAATATTTGCTAGCGGTGGATCTGGACGCGTTTTAAAGCCTTGAGAGGAAGCCCGAAAGGGAAAGCCCAAAGAGAACAATATCTGCTAGAGGTGGATCTGGGGCGTTACAGTAATGTTGGAAAATATTGACCGTAACTATGTTTTTTTCACGGATACTTTGAACAACCCAACTAAGGTTTCTAAATTGCAACCATTTTTTGGGCGTTGGACACTGGTCGTACAAGTCAAGATCATCAAATTTGAACATTTCTCGCGATAATATGTTTAATTTTCAATTTCTCGTCTATTGTCACAATATAAAAACTATATACTAGAAATCTGTTGAATTCGACATTTCTTTAGAACATTAGGGTCGATATGTTCGAGGGGTCGACATTTCACTAAATATTAAAGTTGACATTTCTCTAAAATATTAAAACATTTTTTATATTCTCCTTTTTTACTGTAATAACTTAGAATGCACTAACGGTTAATAAATTTAAATAACTATTCCACTTCTACGTGAATCTATCTATTGACTCTGACATTTTATTAAAACATTAAGGTTGGTATGTTCGAGTAGTTAAAGAGACAAACTTGAAATTTACCCACACAAGTTTGAACCCTACCATCAACGTTTTTTCGTTACTCACTTTTTACCACAATAGCGTAGAATTTCTATATGAATTTATCTATTGACTTCGATATGTCCGAGTGGTTAAGGAGACAGATTTGAAATTTGTTGGGTTTTACCTCAACCTATTCCCCTTCTACATGAATCTAGCATTAAGGTCAGTATCTATTCGACTTCTACATGAATCTAGCATTAAGGTCGGTATCTATTCCCCTTTCCTTCACAGTTTTTTCCTCTTCCTGCTTATTTTGGCGTGTGTTTTGTTTTATCTCCATTTTGTTCCAACCTTTAACAGTTGTAGTTTTACTGGCATAGATTCCAACCTTCAGATCTTTTCCTTTTCCTTTTCCTGCTTGATTTGGCTTCTGTTTTGTTTTACTCGCATTTTGTTCCAACCTTCAACCCGTGTAGTTAAAGCTCCCATAGATTCCAACCTTCAGATTTTTTCCTCTTCTGACTTATTTTGGGTTCTGTTTTGTTCTACTCGCATTTTGTTCCACCTTGTAAATGGAATTTGTTATTAGTTTATTTCAAAATTTTAAAACTTTTTTAAACAAATTTAAACGTGAAGGAGAAAAAAATATATAATTGATTTTAATTATTAAATATATAATATAGCATATGTGATTTTAATTTTCTTTTTAATTTATTTTTACATATATAGCAATGACGTGACGGAGAAACCAGCTTTTTTTAAAAAAATAAAATAAATAAATAATTTCTTTTAACTCCAATTTATCATGAAATAATGGTGCTTGAAACTTTATAGATAAGGATACGTGGGACATTTTAGGTCATAAAATTATCACCTTTAGCTTATTTGGATAATTTGGATAAGATTATTTTCTCTCTCATTTTATGTTTGGTATAAAAAAAAATTAATTTTTTCGAGTTGAGCTGTGTTCGTACCGACAATGAAAACTAATTTAATGTGATATTGATTTAATTTTTTAATGTTTGATAATTTAATTAATTGTTTTTAAATAGTTTTTTTAACCCACGTAAAAAAAAACATGGTTAGAATTCCCTTCGATACCTTAAAAAACATTTTTTTAGCTCACTAATTACAGAGTAGGAGATTGAATCGTCGGCAACAAACGTTTCTTTTTATAAGTAACAACATGTAGAAGGCTATCGTATCAACCTGTGAAATGGTAATTAATGATCTATTGAGCTATACTCAAACTAACCATTTGAGCACGTTTTTTTGATAAGTAGTAAGAGATTGAATCGTCGACGTTTGAAATGATAATTAATGATACGTTAAACTATGCTTGAACTGACAATATGATTCGAACACGTTTCGGGAATTCTATTTTTTTCTCGAACGTATTGGATTACGTTACGAACCCCTTTTTTAATTTTCATTGGAGTTTTGTTCTTATCCCTACAAACAACACAAAATCACGTTTCCTTATTCTAATTGGATTAGTGGTTTTAATTCAATTTGATGACTAGACTTCTCAATTGCCACGTGGCGTGGACATTTCAGACGTGTAGCCCTAAGCCGCCTCTCGAAGCTTCTTCGGAATAGTGTGAGGGTTTTATTTTTATTATTAATTTTTCATATTAAATGAAAAATAAAAGTGAATGCCACGTGGTCCCATGGTCCATTTCACCATGTCAGTTTGTCCATATCCATCCGACGGTCAGAGTTTTTACACGTCGGATGCATCGGACAGAGACAAAATTATGTCGTTTTGGCCGACAAGGTTCAGAGTTACTCTGCTTAAAAACATTCAAAAAAAGTTACCGTTAATTTATGAACGTAAAAATATAAAATTAAAATATTATTATCTCATTTCAAAACTCCCATGAAATTTCAAGATTAATACTATAATTGAAAATATATATATATATTTATCGCTAGCACCAAAATAGTTCTTATATTTACGTTTGAGCATGCTCGAATGAAGAGAGCTTTAGAATCGAAAAAATAATAACAAAATGGTATCGAGAAAGATAGAGAAAAGTATGATAGATTGAGAAAGGGAGATGACGGGAGGTAAATTCCCGTTAATAGAGTAACAGTAAGATTATTTTTAAGTGAATAGTATTTTTTTTAACTAGATACTAATGGTTTTTTTTAGTTTGGAGGATATTAACGAAAGTTTTGAAAATTTATAGGTATTTTTTAACGAGACACTAACGTTTTTCATCCACGGTAAAAACATTTAGCATTTTCTAATATATATATATATATATATATATATAGACACGTACTTACTTACTATATATAATATATTGTTCGTTTGAAATTGATATTTTGGTCGAGAAGTATGTTTTTTGTGCGTAAATTTGAATGTACGATTGTAAAAGAAGTATATGTCAATTGCCGTTAACTAGCTCGGAGAGATTATTCAGATCATATTTGATAATGAACTCGATCAGGGAATGGAATTTAGTCAAAATATTGAAAGTCAACATTTGATTGGACAATGAACGCGTGTGAGGCTCTCATTGGCTAGTGTCGTAATTATAATGAAATGCATTACATGGAATTCTAATCCACCAAAATGATTTTTCTACCAAATTAATAATATTTAAATAAGGTAAATTAATTATTTTAAAAAATGGACGTAATTTAAGTCTTTTTGTTCTTATCTTTCCCGAGAAAAAGTCACCCAAACCAACGTTCCAAAATCTTTTTTTTTTTATTTCTTAATAATTTTTTTAATTTAATAAGACATTTTCTTTTAAATACCATTAAAATATATAATTTTTTTTTTATCATTACCTTTTGTATACAAATTTTTATTTTTTAACATTTTTTTATTTAAACAATCCACGTAAAGAAATATTATAAAAAAATAAAATTTTATTTTATATTTTCAAATATTTATTTGGGACCAAATTCCGAAATTGGATATCAATTTAAATAAATTGTTCTGCGTTTGATAATATATTTATAAAAAAAAAAAAAATTATATATTTTAATTTAACAAAATAAATTGCATTTTTACTGATTTGAAAACATTTTTTTTTAAAGTGTGAGATCTTATTGGAGAGACGAACAAAACATTTCTTATAAATGTGTGAAAAACTACTTTCTAGTAGACACGTTTTAAAACTGTGAGTCTGACGGCGATACATAATGGATCAAACCGGACAATATCTATTAGTGATAGCTTGGACGATTAAAAAAAAAAAAAGATTTCCTACCAAATTTAAGAACACAAAATATAATTTTAATTACTTACCAAAGAAGTCTTACTGTAATTATGATATGCATACCTTTAAGATCTTCTTTAAACCCTATAAATTAAATGTATGTTTCGCTGTAAAGGTCTCACTAACATGTAAAGACAAATGATGTGAATCATTGAAAGTACTGTATTATAAACGGTAACTCGAAAAGATAAAATACATGAATCATTGAAAAATACTGTATTATGAATATCAATTAATGTAAATCTGGTTAGCTACTTGGAAATGAAGATGTAATGAACTCGATTTTCGAGGCTTAGAACCGTACCTTAGTAAATATTGAATAAGAAAATACGGTAAAAACTAATATTGTTTAGGAAAAAATTATAATACAAACGTAAAAAAATAAAACAATCTACCTTTATTACGACACCTATTTTTAACTGTTCAAGAGGTTAAAAGCACATTTAAATTAAAAATAACGAGTAATATTAATATTTTTAACGTTAAATAATAAATAAATAAATACCACCACCATTTACTTCAAAAATAAAAATAATAAATATTTGTGGGCTTAATTTCATTTTAGTTCTTCTACATTTAAATATTTAAATTTAGTCTCGTAATTTTAATAAATTTTAAATTTAATCCTTTAAAATTAATTTTTTATTTATTAAAATTAAGAGGTATGAATTTACTAAGTTATTTAAATTTTTAATAAAAAAGATGTTATCAATTAATTATCAAACATTTAATTAGAATTTACCAACATTTAATTAGAATTTACCGCTCAATTTAAATATATATTTTAAAATTTATTTTAAAAAAATTATAAAATTAGTAAAATAAAATAAATTAAGTATAGGGTAAGAATATATATATATATATATATATATATATATATATATATATATATATATATATATATATATA
>NW_019268551.1:379496-411443 GCF_002738365.1 Cucurbita moschata | reverse complement strand
ATATATATATATATATATATATATATATATATATATATATATATATATATATATATATATATATATATATATATATTAAAATTAAAAATTTATCTAATTTGACCGACTCTATGAACTAACTAAATTTATAAATTTTTCGTTACTTCCTGCTCAACTTAACCAAAATAAGTTCGTAAGGAGTTGGTTGGGTCGATCAAGTTTTTTTTTTAACCCCTAATTAAAATTAGTTAAATAGTAATAATAATTTCAAAATTTTATGAAAGGAATGTTAATATATATATATGTATATATATATATTTAATTATCTAAATTTAGTTACCGTCTCAAATCACTCAACGAAAATAGTATTTTATCCTAAAAATAAATCAAACTTCAAATTGGTAAAAAAAAATGTACAGACCTTAAAAGACGTCCACATTATTTATTCGGATTTTACCCCTCACCACCATTTTTTCTCTATATAAACGCCCCTTTAAAATTTTAAATCCTCACAAAAAAAATTTAAATCCTCACAAAAATTCTCCTTTTTTTTGCACTCGATGGCCGAATTGAAGAACCATGGCGTCTGCGGCGCAAAAAGATCGGCCTCCGATGAAACCGAGGCGATAAAATTCGATCCTAAGAAATCAACGGCCATGGTTCCGTCTCTCCTCGAGGATCCAGCGGCTGCGATTGCAAACACGCGTCACGAATTCGGTGAACACGGAGGGGTAAACATGTCCATTGAAGCCTCCGCCACATTCACCGTCATGGAACCGGAGACGATGCGGCGGATGTTCGCCGGAGAGCTTGGTCCCGACCGTGATTTCTATATTTACAGTCGTCATTTCAATCCGACGGTGTTGAATCTTAGCCGTCAGATGGCTGCCCTTGAAGGCACCGCTGCTGCCTACTGTACCTCCAGCGGAATGTCCGCCATCTGCGCCGTCCTCCTCCAACTCCTCGCCAGCGGGGACCATGTCGTGGCGTCTAGAACCCTCTACGGTGGGACCCACGCGTTGCTGGCTCACTTTCTCCCGAGGACTTCGAATATAACGACGTCGTTTGTGGACATAGGTGATTTGGAGGAGGTGGAGAAGGAAATTGTGGAAGGGAAAACGAAGGTGCTTTATTTTGAAGCGGTTTCGAATCCGACTTTGGCGGTGGCGAATATACCGGAACTGTGTCGGATTGGCCATGCAAAGGGTCTGACGGTGGTGGTGGATAACACTTTCACGCCGATGGTTCTGTCTCCGGCGAGGCTCGGTGCTGACGTGGTCGTCCACAGTATTTCCAAGTTCATCAGCGGTGGAGCTGACATCATTGCAGGTACTTTTTTCTTTTTTCTTTAAACTTTATTTACTTAATAAAAATAAAATAAATTTTAATATCTGGTTTAAAAAAAAAAAAAAATTAATGTATATTCTTACTTTATTATATTTTTTCTTAATTATTAATTGGTAGCGTTTACCTTCTTTAAATGCTTAAATACACTGATTAACATTTTTACTATTAAAATATATAAAAATGAAAATTGTGCTTTTTAGTGCTGACGTCATCCCTGCTATTTTGTCTAGTTTTTTGTTCCGTGACTATTGGAAAAAGTGGAAAGTAATATCAACTTGCATCAATAATTGAGGATTTTGCTATTAATAATGGTAAAAAATTAAAAAGAAATTTTTTTTTTCAAATTTAAATTTTCATAAATTTTATGTCAGTTGAACTTTGCTCATATTGGTAAAAGTTACAATGTTTAGACTCGAAATAAATATGAATTTATTATTAATTTTAAAATATACTTTTTTTTTTCATATTTTTTTATTATTTAATTTAAATTTTAATTAAATGTTTAAAAACAGGTTGAAAAAATTTACCATTGAAGTAATTACCCAATTCAGTAATAATATATATATTTTTATTTTCATCGTTTTTAACGAAGAAAAATAATAAAATATTTTTTAATTTTTAGTTTAAAAAAGATTTATAAATATTGGTTGGCGAATGGGGTCATGTCCTGTGATGACAGATGATAGGTTTTGTGGTTGGTTGCTCGTGAATTATGAGTCCTTTTGCTTTTGGTAGCCACTTTTTCTAAAAGTGCTTTTGTTTGTATTGTGATGGGATGAATCATATATATATGTATATGTATATATATCGAGTTTAGTAGCGATATAACGTAGAGGATTGGATTGGACGGGATATGTAGGTGCGGTATGTGGGCCTTCGAAGCTAGTGAACTCGATGATGGACCTACGACAGGGTAGCTTGATGCTTCTAGGGCCAACCATGAACGCAAAGGTGGCGTTCGAGCTCTCGGAGAGAATCCCTCACTTGAGCTTGAGAATGAAGGAGCATTGCAAAAGAGCAGCGGAGTTTGCAGAGAGAATGAAGAAGGCAGGGTTGAAAGTCATATACCCGGGGCTACCAGATCACCCACAGCACCAACTTATGAAGAGCTTGGTGAACTCAGAATACGGGTTTGGAGGAATGTTGTGCCTTGACATGGGAACTGAGGAAAAGGCGAACAAGCTCATGAATATACTCCAAAACACCACACAATTTGGGTTCATGGCGGTGAGTTTAGGGTACTATGAAACCCTAATGTCATGCTCGGGTAGTAGCACGAGTAGTGAAATGAGCCGAGAGGAAAAGGAACTCGCAGGAATCTCGCCCGGGCTCATAAGAATGTCTGTTGGATATATTGGCACATTGGACCAAAAATGGAGCCAGTTTGAGAAGGCTATAGCCAAAGTGGAAGCGAAGGAGCTTCCATTTTGTAACAATTAGTTACAAAAATTGAACATTAGTCCCTATGAGTATGACCCTTTTAAATTAATAAATTAATATCTTTTAAGTATCTATCATTTTCATAATAATTAGGCAAATAATAATAACTTAATATAAATTTTAAATATTTTTACGGTCTTTTCTCAAACATTGAACGATAAAAACTGTCGGCAACTATATTATAGTAATTAATGGGAGCCAACGTTAATCAAAATGATTAAATTTTATGATTTTTTTTTACGTGGGGGTAAAAAAGTTTCGACAGTTCGTGCAAAATTTAGTAAATTAGAGGGAGTATTCACGTGTGGTCGGGTTAAACTAAAACAAATAATAAACCTAAATTATTTATTTAATTTTAAATAAAATTAAAATATTAATAAGTAAATTTCTATTTATTTATCTATTTTTAAATATTAAATTAAGATAGGAAGCTCAATTTCAATTTTTTTTTTTTTGAAAAACTACGTTAAAAATTAATTTTTATAAATTGTTGGAAAAGAAATAATTATAAAAATTAAATAAAAGATATATATAATTATGAGCAAAAATATATTTTTAAAAATTAAGAATAACATAATCTGATAAATAAAATTGATATAAAATTAAAATTTCAAAATTTAATGGAAATTATAATATATATAAAAAAATTTAAATATTTTTTAATTTATTAAATTTGGGCAAAATTGAAATAATTTTTGAAGTCCTCACGTGATATTTAAATAATATTTTCGCTGCTTAGCATTAAAACCCCCAAATTAGACCTTTTCCCACTTCCCTCTCGGATTCAAAGCTCCAGGCTCCCACGGTTAACATTCAGCCCTTGCTCCCCACCCGATTTTCTCCTCAACCTTCCTCGAACTAGTAAGTAATTCAAGTTTTATGTTCTTTTAATTTTCAATTCTTTGATTTCATTCGTCGTTGTCGATCGATTTTGAGAATTGTTGTTCTTCGGTCCATGATTTTTGTAATTCTAATTTGTGAGAGAGTTTGGATTACGGCGACGTGGTTTGATTTTGTTTTCATTCAAGCTTGTTACTATTTTTGCTATGATTTGTGGGATTTCAACTAGTCGTAGGGCTTGTTTTTTCTCCTCCCTCAAGGATACTGTTGAGCTAATAGATCGAGTCCCTTCACTTTAGGGTTCGCATAGTTGGGGTTTCTCAGTGGCCCTTCGCGGTCAGAGGATAGTAATTTCACGATAACCGTTTTGCAGCTGCTTTCCAAATGGGGAAATATTTAGTAAATCGAAAATTATGATAAATTTTTATAGAAAAGCAAGACCCAAGTAGGGTTTTTGTGACATTGTTAAAAATTGAAATGGTATTTTGACAGTTTGGAGAGTTAGTAGTTGTTGAGTTTATGTACAGAACGATCAACTATTTGCCAATTCTCTTTTATAATGAATTGTTGGAAAATATGGATTTAAGACATCCAAGTAATTTAGGAAGTGAAAAGAAGATAATGGATTCAGCTCAGAATGCATCTTCTGCTGCCGGAACTGGTGGAAGTGGTGGGAATGGATCAGTCATCAATGATACTTCAGCATCAACTACTGTGGATGATTCAAAGCAAAACTTGAACCAAGTAATCAATTCCATACAGAAAACTTTGGGTATCCTCCATCAGCTCAACCTCACCGTTTCTAACTTCAATGCTGCCTATCAGCTGCCTCTTTTACAACGCCTGTACGTCCAGTTTTGCTTCATCTAATGTCTGATTCGTTCATTATTCACTACTCGTTCCACTCTATATCAGTGATATGTTTTTGGATTTTGCAGTAATTCTCTCGTTTTGGAGCTTGATAACATGGTTAAATTATCAGAGAAGTGCACCATCCAGGTCCCTATGGAGGTTGTTAAGTGAGTCTTTGTACACCTATTCTGGTTTCTAGCTTTGCAAGCGTATTTTTTTATATTATTATTATTTTTTAACTCTTCTATTCTTCTTGGCCCATTTCTTACTTTTCTTTTGATTAGCTTGATTGATGATGGGAAGAATCCAGATGAATTCACGAGGGATGTCTTAAATAGTTGCATTGCAAAAAATCAAAGTACAAAAGGCAAAACTGATGCCTTCAAGGTAGTCTTTACATCTCTATGGGGCATACTGTTAAAAATATACTTATACCTTTTTTTCTTTTATCTTGATTCCAAAGATTCAAGAAAATATTTATTGAATGTTGTACTGCTTACCATATTCAGGGCTTACGGAAGCATCTTTTGGAGGAGCTTGAACAGACATTTCCTGATGAAGTTGAGTCTTATAGAGAAATTCGTGCTGCTTCTGCTGCCGTGAGTTGAAATTTCTTTCCTGCTGTCAATTTTATCTCTACCTTCAATTTTTCTATATATATATTTCATTTCAAACTGATCAAAATATTTTCTACACTTTTATGGTTTAATTTTTTACTTTATCTATAGCCATAAGGTATATGTATTTTCGAAGTTCGCCTCATCCTTTCACAAGCATTTCTTGGCCATTTATATCTTTTTGGTGGTTTTGGATATAACATCAGAGATGTGAAAAATGTAAACTATGTTTTGGTGTCAGTTCTAGGTATAGTAGGAGGATGTTCATTACTTTAATTGTATTGTATGTTAAGTTATTAAGACTCACATACTCTTTAGACTGTTCTACTACACGTAGGAGTGGTTTTAATATAAGATATTGGACAAGTTCTGTTCTGTTATTTTGAGCTTGGTTGCAGGTTATAGTTACTTTGTTGTATGGTTTACGTTGGTTTTTTCTTAGTGTCAAAAAATAAGAGGAAACAAGTAGCATGTTTGTTTTATGATTCATAGGTTGATTGAATGCTGCTTGCTTAAAAACTACTTTCTGGTTATTTTTTAAACATCTCTCAAGCCAATTTTACCTCAAAAATACTTTCCTTTATGAATAAAATGGCTTAATGAATTTAGAATCAGATTAAACTATTTTATTTTCTAGTTTGTTGAGCAAAGTTTTGTAATTAGCTTTGGAGTACTTACTGCCTCTAATTGTATAACCATCTTTCCACTTTCGGTGCATAGTAAATATTTTGTGATATCAAGGTCTGTTGTTCACGTGCCCCAGTGGAAATTAGGGTACTCAGTTTTTTTTTTTTTACTTGGTGGTAGTTTTAAGTTTCACTATTCATGTCGGTGCCATAGCTAAGTGTTATTGTATCATTGCTCCTTTCAAGCGAATTAAACTTATATTGCATAAGGACATTAGAACGAGAATGAGTCCTGTCCTTGTGACTTAGATACCAAAAATTTGATCGGAGCTGAAATTTTAATGCAATATCAGTGGAATACACAAGATATAACCTCTTACGGGCACAAAAATTTCCCAACTATGTATACATACTACATCCATCTTGCTTTAGATAAGAGGTTCTTCTGCAATCATTGCTTAAATATCTTCTTCTAGAGGGCAACCATAGAATCCAATTGTCAAGTCCTTTCCTGTCTTCAAGTAAGTTGGCCTTTAAAATTTTCACCATGGATTGGTGGCTTTCTTGATAAATGTCAGCAAGAGGTGTAGAATTTAATTCATGCTCATAAGAGTTCAGTTCATCTTCGCCCATCTTCGCCCATCTTTTTCTGTTTGTGTCCTTCGATTGTGCTGTCTAGTTGAATTGTTTGATTTCTCCCATTCCACTATCAATCCAACCCGTAATATTGGTCAAATGTATGGGCAAAAGAAGCACATAAATCATGCCAATATTTTCCTATTTTCCAGATCAATCAACACCCAACCCCAAAAACTATTCCCAACTGTAATTTGCACTATTTGTGGATCTCCTCATCTTTCCACTCCAACCTAGCGTTAGCCTCATTGGAAGAGGGAAATTAAGCTCGAGTGATGCAAGGTGTCTTTACAAAGGTGCTAAAACTTCGATCCCCATCCATAAATGCAATTCCCAGAATGAGATCATATGATTCTAGCCACCATTGTCAGATGATTTTGGTCTCTGTGGAATCGGTCCGAGTATTGGCTTGATTTGCGTGCTACTTTTGCCCATACATTTGAGCTATATTTCCTATTTCCCAGATCATTTTCTGAGATCAAATGGCTGGATATCAATTTGATTGAAATTTGATGGGAAATAAACCTGGATTGCTATATTAAAATATGTGGGTGATAACCTTTTTAGACGACTGTTCCTTTCCTTCAATATTTACTAACAAACTCATCATCTTATAGCTTTGTGCCCATAGCATGTACGAGTATGGGAAACCAAAAACTTCTACATTTTTTGGACAGCTAGTGAATCAATTATAACTATAAAAGACACAAGGATATACTATATCGAAAACTCTTGTTTTTTATTTTTTCTTTTACGAATTTTCACTTATTCATCAACATTTCCGTTCATTATGTTTTTGTGTTATTGCGTTCGAATTTTAATCTTGTTTCAACAAATGCAGGAATCAAAAAGGATAGCGCAATCACAAAGTATGTTGCCAAACGGGGACATGAAGGTTAAGATGGAGATTTAAGTGCTTTCTGCGTTGATTATCAGGTCTTTGAAGTTCTTCTCTACTGTTATTCTTTATTATGTCTTCAGCATATATACATATTGATTGATTGGCCAGCATATATCACACGATTTTTAGTTTCATTCAACGGATTGACAATGGAATAACATAACCCTTCTTTATAAACATGTGTAAAAGAGAATAACCTTGCTAGGGAGAGGCGTTTCGTATGCTACAATGGGACGACTTATTGAGGAGAAGATGGTTATATTTTGTGTTGCTGATATGTATCCATCATTTTAGTACTTTGATTTCGAGTTTCTTGAGCATCTAGAAATCTGTGTTTCAGTGCTTTCGGAATTGTGAAAAGAGATTTATACTCAAATAGGAGTTTGACATCTAATATGGTGCTCAACTTGAGTAACCAATAGTATACGTCTCTCTGGAAAGTCAAATGTTCGAATCTCTATTATGAATAATGTTTGAATCTCTATTATGACAGGGAATTCGTTCTTATTTTATACCCAATTAAGTTGAAAAGACCTTTTCAGGATCGATTTTTCTCGCTCGAAATAGGTGAGGTGGGCTGTATCTTGGTTTCTCTAGTGGGGAGCAACGTGGGATTTGATAGCGGCTAATGAAGTTATACTGCAAAAGCCACACACAAGAAAAAGATTTAATGGCCCTGGCCCTATTCGTATTCGTATTCGTTTTCGTATTCGTATTGATTGGGCCGATCAAGGTGAAGAAGAATCACAATCCTCAAATGTTGAACTTTTGATTTTACTGGGCTCAACCCCTTCTGTTAGTTTGATTCAAGTTTTATTATATATTTTTACTTGGTATGTGAATCTTTTCTTAACTGGATTCTCACTTTTCTGTTAATAAGCATTGTAAATTCGTGTACTAATTCTTTGCCTCATTTCAGTCTCTTTGAATCTCATCTTTACCATGCTGAATAGGTGAAATAATACAAAAATACCTTTGAAATTTGGGGACGGGTTGTGCCGCACTTGTTGAGCGAACAAGTCAATCATATGAAAATCGAACTTTACATGTAAATTGAGTAAACAAGCATGACCGTAATAGTGAGTTCGAGCGAACGAAACGACATTTGATGGCAATTCAAAAGAGAAAACACGGACTTACTTGAAAGGAAAAACATCCATAAACCTAAATGACTGCATCTCCAATCGATCCTCGGTAATCAGATGGCGGTAGTCATCTCCTTTACTCTTCGGCATGGAGGTTTCTTCTGAACCGGCAAAGCTTCTTCCCCATAACGATCACAATTTGAAGGAAGTTCAGGGTAGTTCTATCTGATGAGCTGCAGAGGCATTTATTTCATTTTTCATTTAAATAAAAAAAGAAAAAGAATAAGAAAAAAAGAGCGGAGGCTTTGAATTAGACAATAAAGATTTGGGCTTTGGGCTTTGGGCTTTGGGCTTTGGGCTTTTCCACCAACCGAATTGAAAATTAAGGAATTAAATAAAAGAAAAAAGAATACATAAATAACGGCTATCTGGCACTCAATTTACGAAACGCAGAGAAGAAAGAAGAGTGTTCGTTGAAGAAGGCGATGCTACGATATGAAGGCTTCGAAATGGTAGCAATACATCAATTGATTTCAGGTATCACCTCTTCTTATACACAACTCTGTATCTCGAGGATTTCACTTTCTAAACCAACTGTTCTGCCTTGCTCCTGCGATGAAACCTAATCGACTCGTCGTCTAATCAGGACGCCCAGGGCCCTCCTCAGGAGCCTGTTTTGAAAGCAATTTCAGGTTTCTACCTTATCCTCATGCTAGGCTTCGGAATGGTAAGCAATGAATCAACTAATTTCAGGTATCACCTCTTCTTATACACAACTCTGTACATTTCCTTGTGTGAGCTTCTAACTGTTCATGCTCATGTTTCTATTTCACAACGATTGTTCATCTACGCCACATAATTGATTACTTGTTCGTTCGATATTTAGTTCCTTTTAATGTTAATTTAAGTGCAGACAGACTATATCCACACCACACCACCCCAACTCATCACTTTTGCTGCTGGTTTGGAGGTATTACAATTTTCCTTTTATTGTCTCTTTCTATTCTTTTAATTGACTATTGATTATTGATTATTTTGGTTGGAGTATGTGTCTGATTTTTGTAAGATCCTAAGATCCTGTGTTTGATACTTCAACATTGCTTAATTTTCTAGTGATACTTCAAGTTTTCTTTCGTATATTACTTCCACGTTATGTTATTATTGTTATCTGTAATGTGTGACTGAGATTTACTTAGAATGAAGATTAGCATTATTATATGATAGATTAAGCCTAATTAATTCATACATTTTTCAGTGCATCCATCTAACTTCCGGTGGTTCTTGTGTTTATGATCCTTGAGCTTGGTATGGGCTAGATCCATTTGATTTTAATGCTAATGGACTCAATTTGTGTGCCTGGGCTCATGTATATTAAAGTGGCACAGTTTGATTTGATTTTTCCCCAAAAATGGTGGAGTTTCTGTTGAGTACATGATCAGATGGTGAATTTAGTTTCAGCTGGGAAGGCCCAAGAGGAACAGGAAACAAAGTTCCGACTAGACTATGCAACCTTAGAAGAATGCAGGCAGTATCCTCATGAGATCGCTTGAAATGCCCATGGCTATTGATTAGTTCATCCAGTTAAAGTAAATCTCGAACTCTTAGCTTTAGATTTCAATGTATTTTCTTCTGCTTTTATCAAGTAATCTTGACAATGTCACACACGCTACTGCTAAATTTCCAGTGTTTGGTCTGCGCCGCATACGCTCATGCAAGTATAGCTTCTCGGAAAGACAGCTCAAATGTCGGTAAGAAACAATCAACTTTCAGTTATACAAGCAAATATAGCTTCTTGGAAAGGCAGCTCAAATGTCGGTAAGAAACAATCAACCTTCAGTTATACTAGTTACACAGTTTTGTGGCCTATATCGGTAATTTAATGATATGAATCCAAGGCGCTTATCATTTAATCTCTCCATATGTGTCTCTCCACTTGTATAGTTGGGAGATGGTGGAATGCTTTTTCAATTGCAGTTTGTTAAATTTATCATTTTAACTTGTGTTACACGTGCATCACTTGTCGAAAATAGTTATTTTTCTCTTAAATTTTGTATATTTTATATCATTTTTCTTAAATAATCACTTTCCCGTAAAGTCTATCTTCATTCTTTTTGTAGGAATTTAATTTAGACATGTGAATGTGAACACGACTCTCCACAATGGTATGATATTGTCCACTTTGAGCATAACCGGTGAATATGACTCTTCACAATGGTATGATACTGTCCACTTTGAGCATAAGCTCTCCTAGCTTTGCTTTGGGCTTCCCCAAAAGGCCTCACACCAATGGAGATAGTATTCCTTGATTATAAACCCATGATCATTCCCTAAATTAGCCGATGTGGGACTTTCATCATCCACCACCTCTCCTCGAACAAAGTACGCCTCCCCTTAGTCGAGGCTCGACTCCTTTGGAGTCTTAGTCATTTTTTACTATGCCTTCGAGGAGGGTTGACTCCTTTTCTTTTGGAGTCCTTTGTTCGACATTTTGAGGATTTACCAATCTATTGGCACGACTAAGTTTTAGGGCATGGCTCTAATACCATGTTAGATGAACACGACTCTCCACAATGGTATGATATTGTCCACTTTGAGCATAAGCTCTCATGGCTTTGCTTTGGGCTTCCCCAAAATGCCTCACACCAATGGAGATAGTATTCCTTGATTATAAAACCCATGATCATTCACTAAATTAGACTTTCATCATCCAACATACTTATTTGGATACTTATTTATATTTTATCCCCTGTAACTTATTACTGATTAGTACAATATTGACAAAGAAAGTTATGATCTGATCGGTGCACTAATCTTTTCAATGGTTTACTTTTCTCTCTTGCTTTCTCTTTTTTCACACATTTTTGTAAATGTATTGTTGTTTGTATTCTTATCTATAATCTTAGTAGAGTATAGTTAGGAATGTTATTGATTTAGCCAACTTAATCACAATGACACAACAAAGATGGAGACTGCCGGGGAGGTTCGTACATCATTCTTCTTCTTTGTTGTTTGTTTTGTCGATCCTATGTTTCTCTTATGACTTTTGTTTGTGAGTTTTTTGATTTATAATATGAGTTTTATTTTATTTTTATTTTTGGTTTAGTGCTTTCTATATATATATATATTTTTCTTTCATTTTATAAATTTATTGTGGTTTGTTTTTGTATTTATATTTTGATTCTAAATCTTTGTTATTATTTGTTTGAATTTTGATTGCTTGGGATGATTCTGCTTGGTATGGTTCCATTTAGTATTGAATGTGAAGTGTTTGGTCTTTTTTGTTTTATTTTTTTTGTGCATGTTGTTTGTTTTATTTATCTTATTTTTTCCCTCTTGCGAATTTTGTCTGAGTTCTTTAATTTGTAATTTCAATGGAGCTTTGTTTTGTTTTCTTTTTTTTACTTTCATTTATTAATTTGTTGTTTCTTTTTTATAATTTTATTTTGATTCTAAATGTTTGTCATTGTTTATTTTCTTTTATTTTATAAATTTATTGGGCTTGTTTTGATATTTTTATTTTGATTCTATGTTTTTGTGATTGTTTGTTTGAATTTTAATTCATTGTGATTGTGATGAGATTGTGATGCTATTGAAGGGTTTAATATTTTCTGTTTTGTTTTTTGTTTACATTGTTTGCTTTGTTTATTTTATTTATAATTTTGTCTATGAGTTCTTTGATCCCTAATTTTAATGGAGTTTCATTAGTTAATTGATTTGTTATTTTCTTGATTTTTTTTTTCTTACCGTTAATTAATTTGTTATTTTTTATTTGTATTTTGATCTTAAATTTTTTGTCATTGTTTGTTTGAATTTTGATTGTTTGTGATGTTTTTGTTTGTTTGAATTTTGATTGTCTGTGATGTTTTTGTTTGTTTGAATTTTAATTGTTTGTGATGTTTTTGGTTATTTGAATTTTGATTGTTTGTGATGTTTTTGCTCAGTACAGTTCCATTTAGTATTGAATTTGAAGTGTTCTTTGTGTGCATGTTGTTCTTTTTGAATTTTGATTTTTTTTTTTTTACGTTGTTTGCTTTGTTGATCCTAGTTTTCCTTGTGTGGTTTTTGTGTGTGAGTGATTTAATCTGTAATCTCAACGGAGTTCTATTAGTTCAATGGTTTGCTTCTCTTTCATGATTCATTTTTTCTTTTTCATGTTATAATTTTATCGGGGTTTGTTTTGATATTTGTATTTTGATTCGAAATTTGTGCGAGTGTTTGTTTGAATTTTGATTCTTTGGGATGATTTTGCTTGATATGTTCCCCTTAGTATTTAATTTGAAATGTTTGATTTTTTACTCTATTTTTGTTTTTTTATTTATATTGTTTGTTTTGTTGATATTGTTTCTCCCCATTGTTATTATAATGTGAGAATGTGAGAATGTTAGTTGAATGATTTGCTACTTTCTCTTCAATCAATTTTTTTTTTCTTTTTGTTTATAAATTGACTGTGGTTTCCTTATTATGTATTTTGATTTAGATCTTTGATATTGTTTGTTTGAAAAAATTTACTGTGGTTTCCCTTTTATGTATTTTGATTTAGATCTTCGATATTATTTGTTTGAATTTTGATTGCATGTGATAATTCTGTTCGGAGCTGTTTCGTTTAGTATTAAATTTGAAGTGTTGTTTGCCTATTGCTTTCCCCGTCTTATAGAGTTGTGATATTTATATTCTCAATTCTTGGTTATAAAATATAAGAATCATGGATAAATTGCTTCGGTTTGTGTTTTTTTTTTCTATTAAATTTTGATAATTTTGTAAATGTTATGGTGCTAAGGTGTCCTTGATTGTCGTGATATTTTGCTTGCCACATATAGTCTTGTTTTTTGATGTTATATGTTTAGCTCCAATTTATTTATTTCTCCGGCTTTTAATTATTGTTTCCTGACATATGTGAAGAAAATTACAGATTTAATGAAGTCAGGAAAGAGGCAAATGAAGAGATAAAAAGAAAGAAGTCAGGTTGTTATTGCACGGGTTTTACTAATCTTCCTACAAACTTTTTCAAACTTTAAATTAATTTATTGAATCTTAATTTTCGATTCTCGTTAATTATTGGTTTGCTGAAAATATGTGAAAAAAATTACAGATTTAATGAAGTCAGTGAAGGGGCTGAGGAGATGAAAAAGGAAGTTTCAACTCCCATGGAGGTGGTGGCTGACAGGTAGTTGTGGCACTTCATTACTAATTTTCCAACTAACTTAGCTTATTTTTAGGTTCTTGTTCATCATACTTTTGCTTAAATATAGATTTAATGAAATCAGCAAAGAGGTAAATGAGAGGATGAAAAAGAATGAAGTTTCAACTCGCATGGAGGCCGTGGTTGACAGGTAGTTATCGAACGTGCTTTACAGATCTTCCCGCTAACCTTTTTTGAAATTTAAATTAATTTACTGAAGCATAATTTTAGGTTCTTGTTAATTATTGTTTTGCTAATGAAGTCAGTAAAGGGGCTAACAAGGAGATGAAAAAAGAAGGAAGTTTGAAGGTAGTGGTTGACAGGTAGTTATCACTAATCTTCTAGGTAACTTTTTCAAAATTTAAATTAATTTCGCTGAATCTTATTTTTTCGGTTCTTGTTTTGCTGAAATATGTGAAAAAAAATTACAGATTTAATGAAGTCAGTGAAGGGGCTGAGGAGATGAAAAAGAAGGAAGTTTCAACTCTTATGGAGTCCGTGGTTGACAGGTAGTTATCGCATGTGCTTTATTAATCTTCCAGCTGACTTTTTTAAAATTTAAATTAATTTGCTGAATCTTATTTTTCGATTCTTGTTAAGTATTCAATGAAGGGGCAAACGAGGAGATGAATAAGACAGAAGTTTCAACTCCTATGGAGTCCGTAGTTGACGGATAGTTATGGCACGTGCTTTACCAATCTTCGAGCCAACTTTTTCAAAATTTAAATTAATTTGCTAAATCTTATTTTTCTGTTCTTGTTAAGTATTATTTTGCTAAAATATGTGATTTTTTTTTTTATAGATTTAATGAAGTCAGGGAAGGGGCAAACGAGGAGATGAAAAAGAAGGAAGTTTCAACTCCTATGAGTCTGTGGTTGACAGGTAGTTATCGCATGTGCTTTACCAATCTTCGACCTAGCTTTTTCAAAATTTAAATTAGTTTGCTGAATCTTATTTTTCGATTATTGTTAAGTATTGTTTTGCTGAAATATGTGAAAAAAATTTACAGATTTTAATGAAGTCAGTGAAGGGACAAACGAGGAGATGAAAAAGAAGGAAGTTTCAACTCGTATGGAGTCCGTGGTTGCCAGGTAGTTATTGCACGTGTTTTACTAATATTCCAGCTAACTTTTTGAAAATTTAAATTAATTTGCTGAATCTTATTATTCGGTTCTTGTTAAGTATTGTTTTTGCTGAAATATGTGAAAAAAATTTACAGATTTAATGAAGTCAGTGTAGGGGCGAACGAGAAGATGAAAAAGAAGGAAGTTTCAACTCCTATGGAGTCCGTGGTTGACAGGTAGTTATCGCACGTGTTTTACTAATCTTCCAGCTAACTTTTTGAAATTTTAAATTAATTTGCTGAATCTTATTTTTCGGTTCTTGTTAAGTAGTTTTGCTGAAATATGTGAATTTTTTTTTACATATTTAATGAGTCAGTGAAGGGGCGAACGAGGAGATGAAAGAGAAGGAAGTTTCAACTCGTATGGAGTCAGTGGTTGACAGGTAGTTATCGCACGTGTTTTACTAATCTTCGAGTTAACTTTTTCAAAATTTAAATTAATTTGCTGAATCTTATTATTTGGTTCTTGTTAAGTATTGTTTTGCTGAAATGTGTGAAAAAAAATTTACGGATTTAATGAAGTCAGCGAAGGGACAAATGAGGAGATGAAAAAGAAGGAAGTTTCAACTCGTATGGAATCCGTGGTTGACAGGTAGTTATCGCACGTGCTTTACCAATCTTCCAGCTAACTTTTTCAAAATTTAAATTAATTTGCTGAATCTTATTATTCGGTTCTTGTTAAGTATTGTTTTGCTGAAATGTGTGAAAAAAAATTTACGGATTTAATGAAGTCAGCGAAGGGACAAATGAGGAGATGAAAAAGAAGGAAGTTTCAACTCGTATGGAATCCGTGGTTGACAGGTAGTTATCGCACGTGCTTTACCAATCTTCCAGCTAACTTTTTCAAAATTTAAATTAATTTGCTGAATCTTATTATTCGGTTCTTGTTAAGTATTGTTTTGCTGAAATGTGTGAAAAAAAATTTACGGATTTAATGAAGTCAGCGAAGGGACAAATGAGGAGATGAAATAGAAGGAAGTTTCAACTCGTATGGAATCCGTGGTTGACAGGTAGTTATCGCACGTGCTTTACCAATCTTCCAGCTAACTTTTTCAAAATTTAAATTAATTTGCTGAATCTTATTATTCGGTTCTTGTTAAGTATTGTTTTGCTGAAATATGTGAAAAAAATTTACAGATTGAATGAAGTCAGTGAAGGGACAAACGAGGAGATGAAAAAGAAGAAAGTTTCAACTCGTATGGAGTCCGTGGTTGACGGGTAGTTATCTCACGTGCTTTACCAATATTCCAGCTAACATTTTCAAGATTTAAATTAATTTGCTGAATCTTATTATTCGGTTCTTGTTAAGTATTGTTTTGCTGAAATATGTGAAAAAAATTTACAAATTTTATGAAGTCAGGGAAGGGGGCAAATGAGGAGATGAAAAAGAAGGAAGTTTCAACTCGTATGGAGTCTGTGGTTGACAGGTAGTTATCACATGTGCTTTACCAATCTTCAACCTAGCTTTTTCAAAATTTAAATTAGTTTGCTGAATCTTATTTTTCGGTTCTTGTTAAGTATTGTTTTGCTGAAATATGTGAAAAAAATTTACAGATTTAATGAAGTCAGTGTAGGGGCGAACGAGGGGCGAACGAGGAGATGAAAAAGAAGGAAGTTTCAACTCCTATGGAGTCCATGGTTGACAGGTAGTTATCGCACGTGTTTTATTAATCTTCTAGCTAACTTTTTGAAAATTTAAATTAATTTGCTGAATCTTATTTTTCGGTTCTTGTTAAGTAGTTTTGCTGAAACATGTGAATTTTTTTTTTACAGATTTAATGAGTCAGTGAAGGGGTAAATGAGGAGATGAAAGAGAAGGAAGTTTCAACTCGTATGGAGTCAGTGGTTGACAGGTAGTTATTGCACGTGTTTTACTAATCTTCCAGCTATCTTTTTCAAAATTTAAATTAATTTGCTTAATCTTATTTTTCAGTTCTTGTTAAGTATTGTTTTGCTGAAATATGTGGATTTTTTTTTTTTACAAATTTAATGAAGTTAGTGAAGGGGCGAATGAGGAGATGAAAAAGAAGGAAGTTTCAACTCCTATGGAGTCCGTGGTTGACAGGTAGTTATTGTACGTGTTTTACTAATCTTCGAGTTAACTTTTTCAAAATTTAAATTAATTTGCTTAATCTTATCATTCGGTTCTTGTTAAGTATTGTTTTGCTGAAATATGTGAAAAAAAATTTACAGATTTAATGAAGTCAGTAAAGGGACAAACGAGGAGATGAAAAAGATGGAAGTTTCAACTCGTATGGAGTCCATGGTTGACAGGTAGTTATCGCACGTGCTTTACCAATCTTCCAGCTAATTTTTTCAAAATTAAAATTAATTTACTGAATCTTATTATTCAGTTCTCGTTAAGTATTGTTTTGCTAAAATATGTGAAAAAAAATTACAGATTAAATGAAATCAGGGAAGGGACAAATGAGGAGATGAAAAAGAAGGAAGTTTCCACTCATGGAATTCGCGGTTGACAGGTAGTTATGCACGTTCTTTTCTATTTATTCTTTTCTTTTTATTTTTGTTCATGTTATTTGCATGGTTGATCTTTAACCGACTTTTTCAAAAAAATATTTTATTTATTCGTTTCTTTTTATTCTTGTGCATCTTACATGGTTAATTTTTCCGCTGACTTTTCTTCATGAGTTCTTTTGTTACTGTGGTTTGTTTTTATTTGTATTTTAATCCTAAATTTGTGAGTTCTTTGAATTTTTGTGCATGTTACATGCATTGTTATTTGTTTTGTTTTGTTTAGTATTTAAATTGGGTGTATTTGATTTCTTTTTTTGTTTTTGTTGTTTTATCGATTGTATTTGTCCTTTGTGTTATACATTTCATGTTTTATCGATTGTATTTCCTTCGTTTGTGTTCTCTTTGATTTGATTTGTAATATTTGTGTTTTGATCTTAAATTTTTTGTAATTATTTGTTTGAGTTTTGATGGTTTAAATATGTGTTTTAATCTTAATTCTTTGTAATGGTTTGTTTGAGTTTTGATTGCTTATGGTCGAATTGTTTGCTACTCTCTTTCATGTTTTGTTTTGTTTTTTTTTTTTTTTTAATTTATTGTGTTTTGTTTTGATTTATATTTAATCCTACCATGTTATTTGCATTGTGGTTTGTCTGGTTTAGTATTAAATTTGGTGTATTTGATTTCTTTCTTTGTTTGTGTTCTCTTTGATTTGTGACATCAGTGAAATTGTTAGTTTAATGGTTAGTCTTGATATTTGTATTTTTTATTTAATGCTTAGCCTTGATATTTGTATTTTTTATCTTAAATTTTTGTAATTGTTTGAGTTTTGATTTATTTCTTTTTATTGAATTTGAAGTGTTTAATTTCCTTTATTTCTTTTTTGACTTTTATTTATGAGTTATTTGTTTTGTAATTTTTTTCTTTTATTTTATAAATTTATTGTATTTTAAATCTAATATTTGTCACAAGTATTTTTTTTTTCTTTCTTTTTTTGTTTTGGTGCATGTTTGTCATTTATGTTATAATTTTATAAATTAGTTAGGGTTTGTTTTGTTACATGTATATAATTATAAATTTTTGTATTGAGTTTGCTTGAATTTGTATTTCTTGTGATTTTTCTGCTTGATATGGTCCTATTCAGTATCGAATTTGAAGTGTTTGATTTTTTTTTTCTTTGTGTGCATGTTGTTTGTTTTGTGGATCCTATTTTCTTCTTGTAACTTCAGTCTATGAGTTTATTTGAGGTCCTCCATATAGTTGGTGGAGTATTATTGGTTATGATTTGCTACTTCCTTTAATACTTATTTTTTTTATTTATAAATTTGCTGTGATTTCTTTTATATTTTTATTTTGATTCTAATTTTTTATTTGTTTGTTTGAATTTTGATGTTTTTGCTTTTGGTACGGCCGGGAGTATTTTAATTCCCTAAGATGTAGTTTTGTCTTATCTCTTAATATACGCTAAAATTAACTAATATGATGAATTTAATTGTATGACATAGTACTCTTGATTTCCTTGCCTTTAATGGTAAGTTTTTTTTTTTATTTTTCTGACATTTTTTATTTATATATATATTTATATATATATATATAAGCGTTATGATTTAAATTCTTTAAAATCTTAGAAAATCTTAGATTTATAACGATTTTATTAGTAATATATTAATGAAATTAAATGAGAAATAATATTTTATAAAATGACAAATATTTACTTTCACACAAAAATTGCCAAAATAATATTTTTTCTAAAATTTTTAGCACAACAATGGTATTAACTTATTCACTCAACTAAGTTGAAAGTACTATATTTTCAAGTACATATATTTAATTAGTTAAAAAAAAGTTACATTTTTAAGTAACAGTACAAGTGGTGTGAGTCTTCTTTTTTATGTTGAGAAAGGTAGAACATGTACTTCGACAGAAAAGCTGTTTTTTGTGGTCCCAAATCGAGGACTTGATTTTGGTTAAAAAAAAGAAATGTCATTAAGGAGGTCAACCGCCTCCAGTGATCTCCCTCCCTCTTCTTTGTCACCTTATTAGCTCTGTTTTGTGGTCCTAAATAGAGGACATGATTTTGGTTCAAAAAACAAATGTCATTAAGGAGGTCAACCGCCTATAGTAGATCTCCCTCCCTCTTCTTTATTGCCCTCTTAGCTCTGTTTTGTGGTCCTAAATCGAGGACATGATTTTGGTTCAAAGAAGAGATGTCATTAAAGAGGTCAACCGCCTACCGGAGATCTCCCTCCCTCTTCTTATCGTAATGTTTTTAAAAATTAAATTTACAAATACGAATTTCATCTCCAAGTTTTTTTTTTATTATTATTATTTTGGGTAAAACTATCTATTTTTTTAAAAAAATTCAAAATCATTTTTAAAACTTAATTTTTGTAAAATAAATAAATAAATAAAATAAAATAAAAAATTCAAATATTTCTCAAATAAATAAATGTCGAGAAAACAAATACAATTTAGATAAATAAATAACTGAAATAACGTCATTATTATAAATAAAAAGACCTAAATATCCTTATTCAAATATATATATTAATATTATTCTTTTATCATTTTCTTGAATGTGTTGGGTTAGAAGGTCCCATGAACAAAGGAGGGGTTAGAAAGTCATTTCAAAATTGATTTAGAAGATTTGAAACATTGACCAGACAAATGGCTTTTTGGCATTTAATTTCTTGAATTTCAATCATCAAAATCTCTCCCTAAATTATATTACAAATTATTCATTCCATTGTTGCATGGAGCAATGAATCAAGGCTAATTTTTTTTATTAAGTAAATCCACTTTAATTGGTCTAAAAAAAAAATCACACTTTTTTCCACTTTTAATTCTACCGGCGTATTCAAACCATATCAAACTCTAATTTTATTTTATTTTATTTTCAATATTTAATTAATTTATATTTTTTTTATTTAAAGATATTAGCTGTAGCCGGTATCCTATTTAAACCTTGTGAATAAGACATCCCAATTTTATTTCTCATTCTTAACGAAATACAATAATTAAATCATCATATATATTTAACTTTCATTTGTACTGCTCTATTTAAACTAATTATGAAACCAATGTAAACAAAGGAAAGGGATTGGAAAAAGTAGGAATGGAAAAATTTAACATTCTAACATATACACGTGGAAAAGAGAGGCAAAAATTCCGGCTGAAGCAGCTACTTTCGAAACAAATTAAAAAAAAAAGCTACGACGATAGCGGGAGAGTTAAAGTCAAAAAGCTTATTCCTTGCGTTTACAAAGAGCATGAGGGAATGTCAGACGTTTGGTAATTTCTCCTCCGACCATAATACAAGATTCCATTGAAGCTGTTAATCCCGTACAAGATTAAATGTTCAACCTTTCACCCAACAATCACTAAACTTAATAGTTTTTTAGGATGAAAATTTAGACCAATAATCTTTTAACCAATGATATAGACCTCTTAATTAATTAGGTTAATACTTAAGTTAATTGCACTTCTCAAATTTTTATTACCTTCTTTCATTGAACTCCTGAACCGAAACCTGATTGGCTCATAGCTTTGCTCCTTCGCTCCTGTCCGTGATTGAACTCGGTATCCTATTTAATAATTATTTGGTTTTTAGATTTTTTAAATTTTTTCTTGCTATAAATTCAAATAAAAGACGAGAAAATAAATACAATTTTAAAAATTTTAGAAAAAACTAAAAATAAAGTCTCCCATAATCCTTTAATTTTTAAAAATTAGACCTATAAACACTATTTTATATTTTAATCTATTTGTTTTTAAATTCAAATAATTTAATAATTACTTTAATTCTTTTAATTATTTAGTATAAAACTTTTATACATTAAAATTGGACATTATAAAAAAAATTCTTATTTAAATTTAAAATAAAACGTAATTTTTTAAAATTTTGGAACAGATAAAAATATATTTAAACTTAAAAACAATGAAAGGGTGACATTTTGCGGGAATGTTCAAAGAAGAGTGAAAGCCGCCCTACAAATTCACGTGGATCAAAAGATTCTTCCACCTTCATTATTATGCCTTCAACAATTCCAATATATATATATATATATATATATATTAGTTTTTAAATTTTTAAAATTTTAAATTTATTTTACTCTTAATATTTTAAATTTATTTACAAATATTTTAAATTACAAATTTCATTAAAATTATAAAGTCAAAATTATATATTAAAATTATTATAATAAAAAATAATTAAATAAAATAAAATTCAACGTTTTGAAGACGTGGAATACTTTGCTACAACAATACAGATTAAACGGCAATTAATATATTTATTTATATAATCCATTTTTACGTCATATCAATAATACACATTGTTGATAGACAAAAATATGTTGAGCTATTAATAGCTATTATTATTTGTTAGCGAGTTGTTTTCTTACTAGTTATTTTCATATTTATGCTCGTCTATCTACCGAACCGTTTGAAAAAACTCATTTACTCCACATTAATTTTAATTTTAATAGACGATGAAATTAATTATCGTGTATTACTGCACAAATAAATAATTTACAAATATGACACTTTTTTTAAACCATATATTTTGCATAATTTCTTAATTAGTTTTACGTCTATCACCGAACATTTATTTATATAGTCCATTTTTACGTCATATCAATGATACACATTGATAGTTGATAGACAAAAACATGTTTGGCTATTAATAGCTGTTATTATTTGTTCACGAGTTGTTTTCTTACCTGTTATTTTCATATTTATGTTCGACTTATTTTAATCTATTTTTGTATGATATGTGAGTGTTAATATATTGATATAACATTTATATTTTATTGATAATGTATATTAATATTGAAATGAAAGCAACCGTGCAAAAAAGCACTGATACTGAAGTAGGGTGGAGTAGAGCGGGAATTGGGGTTGGGTTAGGGACGGTGATGAAAAATATAATCTCGTTCAACCCTGTTTAGCTAACGATGAGAAATCTCTTCTCACTTCCTCTCCCATTATCCACATAAACGGAGATTTTATAATGTTCAAAACGGAACACTTTATTTTCAAACCCTAAAACCCTTTAGCTACGAACCCCACGTGGGTTCAGAAGAGAATTTCACGTTAGCACACGAGCACTTCGAAATTGGTAGGAGTTTTTATTGACTTTGTACCAAGTTTGTAGTTATCCAATTATTTTGTGAAAATTTGCCGTATTATTTATGCCATAAAGTCTCCTAATTAATAATTATTTTGATTAATTTATTTACAACTTTTACCTTATTTATTATATAAAAAAAAAATTAAAATCACTAATGTCGTGTTTTGGTAACAGTATTGATATGATCTACTTTATATTTATTACAAATGATTCGATACCAGAGATATATGAGTAACGAAATCTTATAAGACAAACTGGTAACGTGGTCATGCTGCCTGGGATGTAAGAGAATACCGAAGCTATCAAGTGTTGTATCCCAATCTAAATCGTGGGCTCGAAACGTTTACAATTGATGTTAGGGTTCTTATCCTCTCGAACATTAACGCAAAGGTTCGTATCCCGATCTAAAAAAGCTTCATAAAAGAACCCGAGTTTGTAATGATCGGGTCACTACGTACAACACTTATATCATTCATTTTCAACCATTCTTAATCAAGTGGATGAAAAAGAAGAGAAATGGGAAAAATAAAGATGTGATAATGACAAAAGGTAATAAATTCTCTCTTTTTTAAAAATAATATTTACATTATAAATTTATATAACCTTTGACTTAAAAAAAAATTAAAAGGAAAAATTAGGGGGAAATAAAATCTTAATTATTATTTTTTATAAATAATAATAATAAAAATAAATAATGGTTAAATTAAATGCATGGTATATTTTAAATTTATTAAATAAAAATAATATAAACCAATTAAATTTAAATAAAATATAAAGATAATAATTGTGGGTTAAATATTGTGACCCATTAGAGAAATGGTCAAATAATCAACAGTAATTAAGAGAAGAATCTGCCTTTTAAGCATGCTTAACAGTAATTAAGGGACCTAAGAGTAATTACTCACAAAATTGATGTAAATAAAACAAAAAATTTATTGCTTTTGAGGACGAAAATGAAATTTAAATATTAAATTGAGCTAATTAAATTTGTCTCACCGTCCAAGCCCACCGCTGTATTGTTCTCGCTGGCACATTGTTCAAGTTTTAGCCCCTCTTAGCAAAGAGCCAGAGAAACTTTCGAGTTATGAGCCGACATCGAGGTGTCGAACCTATATAACTAGTTAATATCGTCTCAGGGTCAGGTGTTGATGAGCACATTGAACTATTCATGTGTCTGAGAGCTCTCACAGCCCGCCTTTCAACTCTCCTAGACTAGAGTTTTGCTGTTCTCTTCTCCAACTAATGTAGGATCTCACATACAATTTTTTTTTTTTTTTATAGTATATTACCATAATATAATACCTAATCACTCGAGCTCGAGTAGCATCCAAGTTTAGTATATAATACCTAATTACTCGAGCTCGAGTAACACCTAAGTCTAGAAAAGGTACATCGAGGTGCCAAGCCAATAAAAATAGTTATTAATATATCAACAACGAAAACTTTCTTTCTATGATGTCCCACATTGGTTGGAGAGGAGAACAAATCACCATTTATAAGAGTGTGGAAACCTTCTATAGACGTGTTTTAAAGCCTTGAGGGGAAGCCCGAAAGGGAAAACCCAAAGAGGACAATATCTACTAGCGGTGGATCTGGGTCGGAAGCTCGAAAGGGAAAGCCCAAAGAAGACAATATCTACTAGCTGAGGACTGGGTCGTTACACTTTCTTAGTGACATTGAAACTCCAAAATTAAGTGTGTTTAGTATCACAATCTCATTGAGAGAAACGTAACTCGAACACGCATAAACGTCTTATAATTAAATTAATATGTTATAAATAAATACATGCGTAGACGTCTTAACTGCTAATATTGATTTTAGTTAATCAAAATGATGATAAAATGTCGTTACGAAAAAACTCAAACAAATCAATAAGTTTATATTAAAAAAACATTTTAAAAAATATTGTCACATCAGCCAAAATTTTCTTGACTAAAATGATTTGATTTTGCATTGAAGTGCCTATATTTATACATATTTACAAATAAGGACATAATTTTGCAACTAAATTGCCACATTCAATGAATGAGTAATAACCATACTTTATTTTTACATTTTTCTTTTCTTTTTAAATATTAAATAATAATTAAATATTGATCGATTTTAATATGCACTATGCGTTCCAGTTATATAAGCTCGTAATTCAGAAATCTTTATATTCTCCCTTTAAGTTTTGTAGTTATCTGTCTAGTTTCATCGAAGGTCGATCAACGATCTTTCTTATTTTTGTTCTTAATTATCCAAATTTAGAGTTATTTTCGTAATTTCATCGAATTAATTATGAAATTAGTAACGTTAATTTTTTTTTTTATAGATTTTAAATATTCTATTTTTTTTAATAAAAAAAATAAAATTCTCACACCATAAAAAAACAAAAATATCTTAATCAATCAACTTTATTTTCTCCACTTTGTTCTTCATTCATTCATGGCAATGAAAAATTTAAATGGAATGAGAATTATTTTTATGCTTAAGTACATTAGATAATATTTAAATAATATTACTTTACCCCCATATACTTTTTTTAAGTGTTGATTAAGTTTCTTAATTTTAAATTTATAATTATTTTAATTGAAAATATAAATTATTTAAATTCAATGAATCTGTCAACCCGCTTCTGATTCGTTTAGTTGATCAATTACACGTCTTTAAAAGTGTGAACGGTAAAGAGAGAAAAAACGCGTTTTAAAACATTGAGTGAAAGCCCAAAGAGAACAACATCTGTTAACGACGAACTTGAACGGTTACAGATAGTATCAGAATTAAACATTAAGCAGTGTGTCAGCAACGATGTTGGGTTCCAAAGAAGATGGATTGTTTGTGTCGAGAAAACCCTCGATATGCAGTGTTTTACAAAACCTTGTGTTGCAAATATGACAAGATTATCGATATGTGTCTTAATGGTATCATGGATGATGCCTAACAATTATAAATGAAAATAAATATTTATAAAAATATGTAATTGTTATCGAGAAAAATATTGTCCATGGTGAAAAAATCTACGTTTGGAGAGGAAAACGAAACATTTCTTATGAGGGTATGAAAATCTCTCTCTAACAAATACATTTTAAAATCGTGAGGCTGCCGACGATACGTAGCGGACCAAAATGGATAATATCTGATAGTAGTGGTTTTGGGTGTTACAAATGGCATCAGAGCTAGACACTGAGCGGTGTGACAGCGAAAACGCTGGGTGGAGGTGGGATTGTGAGATCTCACATCGGTTAGATAGCGATATGTAATGGACCACGGTGACGTATTTAAACTAAGATCGAACGAAATTTAATGGTGAGGGACAAAATGTTATTTTAATTTAAAAATGTAGGCCCATTTGTACAAAATACATGAACCTAAAAAAAAAAAGTTGAATTTAAGCACGTGGATTTAGTGTGTGAATGATTTGAATTACCGAACATTTAAAACATAAAACACAAACACAAAGTGGGTTTCTTTAATTTGTCAGAAAAAAACATTTTAAATTATTGTTTTTATTATGTCTATATAATCTGAATGTTCATTTTGTCACATTACCATCTTAATTCAGTTCTGTCTCCCCTTTTGACCCTTTTCATTTCTATTTCTTTTTTAATTAAAAAAAAAAATGGATGATTTTTCTATTTCTTCTTCTTCTTCACCAAATTCATCTGCTCATACCATTCAGCAAAGGCTTCAATTCATCCTCCATAATCTCCCTCAATGGTTTGCTTATTCGATTTTTTGGTTGGCTTCTAAAGATTCCGCTGGCAATCTTATTTTCTCTTGGAGTGATGGCCATTTTCGTGGCACTAGGAACGGTGGCGGTAGCCAACTGATCAGTTTCGGGTTCGATGACGTTGCGGTGGATCGAGTGGAAGCTGGGGATTTCTCCGACTTGGAAGGGTACGGTTTAAACTATCACTAAATTCAAAAGCTTCAATTTTAGCTCGTGGGTTTATTTTATAAGCTAACCCTCTCCTCCTCGTTTGAAAATTAGGGTTGTTACATATTTAAACGGATGAATTAAGGTTTATTTAATTATTTATTTGAACTCGAGAATTGAAACCGTGGATTGCTATAAGGTTAATCATTTATTCATATCCTTAATAGGTACTATACGATATCTATTTCCCAGATGTATGGTGGGGTGGATAATGTGGTCGGTCGAGTATTCGACTCGAGCGCGTACATTTGGTTGACGATAGACGAGAGTCTACATTTGTATGAATGCGATCGAGTTAAAGAAGCGCGTTTACGAGGGATTCAGACGTTGGTTTTCGTTTCGACATCCGATGGGGTTCTTGAATTGGGTTCTTCTGAGTTGATTAAAGAAGATTGGAGCTTAGCTCAGTTTGCAAAAACACTTTTTGGAACTTTTTCAGTAAGTTCTACACAATTTAAACAAAAAGATCATGTGGGTGTTGGTGGTGGAGGGATAATTCAACTACAAGCCCCGCCGTGCTCCGGTATAGTCAAGAGGGAGATGAACGGTGGTCGTGGCGGAGGAGGGTCGTCCTCCGATTCCCTCTCTGATAACTCTGATGGGAATTTCTTATCAATGGTGGACAACAATAACGGTGAGTTTGTTTCTCGAGATTCTCTCTCGTGGCTTTACTTTTGGTTTCTCGACCTCCCCTCGAATAAAATACCATTGAGTCTCCTCTTAAATAGTCATCGATCCGTCTAGCACTATCCAGATCAACTCCTGCTCTCCAGAGCACATCACCAGTCCAATAGAGCTCAACACGATTCTTCACTATGACTACACACTTTCGAGATTCACGACTTCTTTGTTCGACATCTGATAATTTTATTGACATGACTAAGTTAAGTACATGACTGCACCAACCTCCACTCGAACAAAATACCATTGAGTCTCCTCTAAAATAGTCATCTATCCGTCTAGCACTATCCAGGCCAACTCCTGTTCTCTAGAGCACATCATCAGTCCAATAGAGCTAAACACGGTTCGATTTCTTTGTTCGACATCTGATAATTGACATAACTAAGTTAAGGGCATGACTTCGATACCACTTATTAGGAACAAAAAAACCTCTACGTCGGTATGATATCGTCCATTTTGAGCATAAACCCTAATAATTTTTATGTTCTCCAAAAGGCCTTACGTCGGTCGATAAAAATAGTGTTTCTTACTTATATACTCACGATCCACCTCTTTCTTAACAGTTGGTAACAAGAAGGGGAAGAGACAGGCGAAGAATAAAGCAGAGTCCACAATGCCAGTAAACCATGTGGAAGCGGAAAGGCAGCGGCGACAGAAGCTAAACCACAGATTCTACGCGCTCCGATCAGTGGTTCCGAACGTATCAAAAATGGACAAAGCATCGTTACTCGCCGACGCGGTAGTATATATCAACGAGCTCAAGGCCAAGGTTCAAAAAATGGAGTCAAAGCTAAAACAATCACAACACCAAGCTAGTAGTAGCTTGAGCAATGCATTTGATCAGAAACGAAGCGGGATCTCGACGATAGAGCAGACGGTGAGCTCGACGAGCTATGCGATGAACAACGGCTACAACAATAATACCGTCGAGGTGCAGCTTGTGGGGGCGGAAGCTATAGTGAGAGTTCATTGTAGAGATGAAAATTACCCATCAGCAAGGCTTATGAATGTCCTTAAAGATTTGGGACTTCAAGTTCGTCAAGCAAGCTTGTCAAGTGTAAATGATATAATGCTGCAAGATGTTGTTATTAGAGTTCCTCAAGGGGTAGCCTTGAGAGAAAAGACCTTAAGAACTGCCATACTTCAAAGACTCGAATAATGTTGCATCGAAAAACGTTCTTCGTTTCGTTTCGGTTTATGTTGTGAATCAGTACGTGCATGTTTTAAGCTTTGTACAATCAAGTGTTGAATCTGTGTCATATATATACTGTTCGAATAAGATTGTGTCGTTCACTTTGAGCTTCATTATTGGCCATTTTTGGGTCATTTTTCATCACGGTACCATTGACGACTTTTTTCGTTCTTCAAACAAGTGTCATTAGAGTCGTTGGAACGTTCGGAAAAACTTGTATCTGTACAAGACCTGACAATCCAAACCCGAACGTGAAAACCCTAGTGGATGAGCAAATAACTAAATGAACTTTTGTCGGGTATTTCTCGAGTTCTATTAAGTTATACAAAGTCAAATTTTATAAAGTAGAAGTAACTTATGATGGAAAGTTTGTTTGGGTTCAAATGGGAAAAACAAAGATTGATGATCAAATTATAATTCAAATGTGTGTTTTCCATGGGGTTGAAGTCAATTGTTTTGTTTTTTGGGAACTATGTTCATTTTGGAAATATGTTAGGATAGCGACAAAAACGTTATTAGAAGTCTAATTTCGATCGTCAGATCTACGGAAAAAAAAAAGGGCTATAAAAGGTTGATTACGGTCGGGGGTATTCGTGGGTTAGGTTGGAAACCTGACCCAATTGTTCAAGTGATCAATTTTTTAAGTTGGGTTGGTTTGAGTTGATCACAGTCATTTTTGTTCGATTCAACTTCATTTGGGAGAACATATGAACCAATTCAATCCATAAAATTTTTATTTATTTGAATCCTACACGACCCAATTCAAATAAGTTCATAACTCAATCCGACTATGAATTAGGTTAACCAAATTTTTCGAGTCATACGATTTTATGGTAACAATGGGTACTACGATAGATGAGACAGTGTGTGAATTTCAATATAGAATGATTAAATAGTTTGACTAAGTAACCATTGTGGAGCCTACTTCAAAGTAGCGTAATTGATTAAAGAAATTAATAAGTACAATGAGAAGTTTGAATTCCAACTAAGATAAAAGTTACTATTAGCCGAGATTACTGACGAAGGGAGAGAAAGTGATACGTGCACCTACGATCTAAGTTGAGAGACTTTGAATTTAATAAAGTTTCAATATTATTTTATAAACACGAATCGTACTTTTGTATAAATCGTGGTTAGCAAGTCTCTTAAAAGAAAAATTCGAAATGTAGAACTTCCTTTCTAAGATCCGAAACTTCCTTCCCGAGATTTGACTGTGACTCAAACACATGATCAGGGCTTGGGTAAGGGCTATGACTCGAATACGTGATCTAGGCTTGTGATAGCGTATGGCTCGAACGCATGGATAAAGCTTGTGATGGCTTATAACTCGAACACATGACTAAGGCTATGGATTTCTGTTAACCCAAACATATGACCCGGGTTTGTGTGAGGACTATAACTAGAATACGTGAACAAGGTTTGTGATAGTCTTTGGCTTGAACACATAGTCAGGACTTGCGATAATCTGTAACTCAGAACACATGACTAAAACTTGTGATAGCCAGTGACTCAAACACATGGTCAAAACTAATTCGAACACATGACCAAGGCCACTCGAGCTTAATTCAATAAAATTGTGTCAGACAAAGTTGGATACATTAAGTTGGAACTATTGTAGGGTACCAACTTTGTAGAACAATTATTTTTGTCTCCCAAGCATGTGGAGATGCCTTTATGAAGTGTCCACACCCACCACAAATTGCCTTTATCCATTCTTCACACCATAGCCACACATTTGCTTCTAACCTCATCCTCAAGTTCGAGGTATTTATCTCGACCTAAATATCAGTTCGGATATAGGGTTAAAATATTAGCAATCGTAAAAGTTCAAAATGACCATATTTATGAAAGTCGTATTAAATTTGTGCGTAAAAATGTATGTTTTTTTTCTAAATCTTTCAATATTCGTTCGATACAAAGCACTGTTACTCTAACAAAATGAATAGATTACAAAGTTTATAGAAGACCAAGGACCAACATGGTCAGTCGGTCAGCATCACGTAACCCTGAACGGAAACCAAACATATCAAATTTTTATATCAATTTAAGCCTAAAATCAACACCAACCGACAAATGATGACTCCTAAATATTTGGACGAGCTTGTGCGTACCTCAACTAATCTTCAACTAATCTCACGTAATGGCGCAAAATGTAAGACATTCTTTGTTGCTAACTCCTCCCATGTTCGTCTCTAGCAAGAACATCAGTTTCAGCATAAGCTTCTTGGAGGGCGTAGTTACTCATCAGCTTGGTAACCTATGAAGCAAATAAAAAAGTTCAGATTGAAATTAGGAGATGGGTAGAATTTAAATCTAGTTTTCTTCTCCAAATTCCAAGAAAATTGCTAGAAAATTTAAATCTTCTTCTCTTAGATCACTTTTTCTCGTCTATTTTTCTATTGATTACTGTGTATTATGTGTTAACGTGAGTTTATAATAAGATATCTTGTTTGTATAACCAATGTCTCCTTTTGCACAAAGATGAATGAATGATTTTACCCCTCATGCATCGTGAATGGGAGAAGTTTCTCGTAATCTGTGTTATTTTATACTAATTTCTACTAAATAGACCGAACGAGATTTTGGTGTATACTATTACGGAAGAACACACAAGACACCTTTTTAACATAGAGAGAGCAGTGTTCCAGATCATAACGAAAAATCCGTTCTATGTAAAGTGCTTTGCATAAGGTCTAGTTCCTTGGGCATTGGATTGGCAATAGCGTGAGTTGGCCGGATCAAGAGAAGGTGCGTGGCCATGGTGGAATGAGAGACGCCACGCAAGGTGCAAGAATTACAATTCTTCCTCATATTAGTCCTACGTACTTCCAAATTTGTTTTTCATTGAGTATATATTAAACTATAGGTGGTTCATCAAAGGCTTCTCAAGTGATCGACCAAAAGGGCTTAAGCTTTCTAATATATTAGTAAGGATTGAATGAGGGGCGTGTGCAATCGTTTTCTTTCTCCCATTTACCCATAGTGAAGAACTAAAGACTACTTAGAGCATTCAGGATACCAAAGAATTAAACCATATATTTAGCCTAACTTTAGTATAACCAATAATCGTTTTGGGTTCTTTTTCTTCTATATCACACTAGACCCTAAATCAAGGCCAAATCTAAGAAGGCTCACAAGATAGGCTAAGCATTATTAAAATCTTCTTGTTTTCAAACAATTAGCTAGAGAATGGACAATAACATGAGGCAAAAGTAATAATCATAATAATTTTCAAGCAAGAACTAAAAGATTAAGGTGTTCCGAATATTGATTCAAATAATTGAATGATATCTTTTTCTTATACAATTTTAGAATATATATCATATCATCAATAATGATTGAGCTAAGTTTCACTAAAATATCACAAGAAACCCTGATAGGACATGAGCTCCAAATTGCTGTCACAGGATAGAACTACAATCATTTTAGCAAATAGGTGGCTTTAGATCCCTAGGAAGATCTATACTCCCATCGTTGCCCATAACAAAGCAACAATGTCACATAACCTTCTATGAGGATGAAGGGTATTGATGTATATTATTGTTAGGCTAGATGTCTTTCAACTCTAAAGTTTGTTTCTATTTTATCAACTTTCAAAATTATAAATTTAGTCCTTAAACATTGACATTTCTTAAAATTTATGTATCTACTCGACTGCAGAGTTAAAAGTTTAGGATTCTATTAGAAAAAAACTTAATTTGTTAAGAATCTATCTGACACAAAATTGAAAGTTTAAATTTCTATAAGATACAGTGACAAAAGTCTCAATCTAATAACTACACTTATAACTCGACTATTTTGTTAAGTTCTCCGACTTCGGCAGCCTCCATGGAAGACATAAACAACCTACCAATAATCCAAGTATAGAGAGCATAGTTGCGTTAAACAATAAAGAAAGGGATTTTTTTTTTTTTTTTTTTTTTTTTT
>NW_019268551.1:304480-379091 GCF_002738365.1 Cucurbita moschata | reverse complement strand
GGTTTTTTTTTTTTTTTTTTTTTTTTTTGACACTCGGATGTTGGGGACTGACCCTCACTAATCCTGGGAATGTGCGCCCTCCCAAGGAACAAGGAACAAATCTGGAGACATCAAGGGTTATTTCAAGGAAGGATTTAAGTTTAAGGAACAAGTTTCTTCATGGTCTCGATAGAGGAGTCCATAACTAGATTTCTTTCACATTGTACAATCTTTAACTGGAAAAATCCCATTAGTCCTTCCCAAATTAATTAATGATTAGGTTAAATTTTGAAGTCCCTGTATTTTTAATTTAATTATGTGTTCCATAAATTCATGAATTTTAAAAAATTCTAAAACTCAAAGATTAAATTTATAATTTTGAAAGTTAAGAATAGCTCCTATCGCATGTCCCTTTTAACCAGTAAACTTCACATAGGAAGAAAATTGTGAGAACCCACGTCGGTTGGGGAGGAGAATGCAACATTCTTTATAAGGGTGTGGAAACCTCTCCCTAGCAGACGCATTTTAAAAACCTTGAGACAAATCCTAAAAGAGAAAACCCAAAAAGGACAATATCTGCTAGCGGTGGGCTTGAGCTATTACAAATGGTATCAGAGCTAGACACCAGGCGATGTGCCAGTGAGGAGGGTGAGGAGTCCTGAAGGAAGTAGACACGAGGTGGTGTGCTAGCAAAGACATTAGGCCCTAAAGGGAGGTGGATTGGGGGGTCCCACATCGATTGGAGAAGGGAATGAGTGTCAGTGAAGACGTAGGGCCCCAAAGGGTGTGGAAACCTCTCTCTAGCAGGCGCATTTTAAAAACCTTGGGGGAAAACCTGAAAGAGAAAATCCAAAGAGGACAATATTTGCTAGCGGTGGGTTTGGAGTCATATTAGGACTTCGCTAATACAAAAGTCTTTAAAGCTATGACATTGTGCAGGCTAAAACAATCAAGGTTTCTAAGAATGTTTAACGGTGGAGTTTTTATCTACCACAAATCAGACATACATTTCTAATTTGTTTCTAGAGAGGACAAGGTGTATGTTAAAATATTAATACTGAAGACACATGTGAAAGTTCAGGGTAATCCCACTTGCCAATCACAGGATATGAAACTTGAAAGAATGCATAATTTTACTCACTGGATTGTTGGTGGCAGAAGAGTAATTCATGTGAGCAGAGAAAGTATGCATGAAAAATAAGCACCCGTGACTTCTCATTTAGCAATACAGACAAATTCCTGATCCTATATTCAATTCAGTATTTCCGCCTCTTATTTTGGCATCCAAAGTTCTCCCCTTCTTCCACGTAAATTACGCCTTACTTTTGCTAATATTCAATACTACACAATACCCCATAAATTCAATTCCTTAGTTTTTTCTTCTTTCTCTCTGACTTTATCATTCCTTTATCCAATCCAATCCCAACCGTAAAGTTGGTTTGTCCTCACCTCACCTATTAACTTCCATTTTGGCGCAGTTGATCCCGTGAATAATTTCTCTCTCAACCAACAACAAACAAAATTTTCTTCTCTATAAGAACGCCCCAGTTCAGCACGGATTCCTTCATCGTTCCAAGTGAGTGTTATAATATTATAACACATAAAACAATGCCTTTTTCAATCACTTTGGCCCTCTACTTCATTTTGTCTCTCTTTACCTTATCTTCCTCTGCTTTCACTTCTCAACATTACTCTACTGCTCTTCAATATTCCATTCTCTTCTTTGAGGGACAGCGATCCGGGAAGCTACCCTCGAACCAACGTCTCACATGGAGAGGCAATTCCGCCTTATCGGATGGCTCCTCTTATCATGTGCTTGTTCCCCTTTTGCTTATTTTGATGTTCATTACTTCTATAAGTCTAATCTAGCTGATATTGATAAATAACTCAAGCTCTAACTTAATAAGACGTGAATATGAACTTTCCAGGTTGACCTTGTTGGTGGCTACTATGATGCTGGGGATAATGTCAAGTTTGGCTTGCCAATGGCCTTTACTACTACGTTGTTGGCTTGGAGTGTCATTGAGTTTGGTGACTCAATGGGGAACGAGATTGAGAATGCAAGAGAAGCAGTCCGTTGGGGGTCGGATTATCTATTGAAGGCTGCCACCGACGCGCCTAATGGCTTATATGTTCAAGTGAGTAGAGTGACTATAAAGAAGAATAAGATGATTAAGATAATAATAATCACTATAATAAGGATGTTTGTACCGTATGTAAACTTATGGTGTAGGTGGGAGATCCAAACCTTGATCATAAATGTTGGGAAAGGCCAGAAGATATGGACACACCACGCACTGTGTATAAGATAACCGCTCAAAACCCGGGCTCTGATGTGGCAGCAGAGACTGCAGCTGCATTGGCTGCAGCTTCGATTGTGTTCAAAACATCCGACCCTTCATATTCCAACAAATTGCTCGACGCGGCCTTAAAAGTAAATCATACTCCCAATCCCTCCTATTCCATTTTTCTTTCACATTAGACATAGCCATCGGACCTCATTATGCTCCAAATAAAGTAACAAGTTCCCATCAATGCAATGCAGGTATTCGATTTTGCAGACAAGCATAGAGGTGCTTACAGTGATTCCCTCCATTCAGTGGTCTGTCCATTTTACTGCTCTTACTCAGGATACAATGTAAGTAAGAAGATACACATAAACCTACTTGTTTTCTTTCTAGGTGGTGTTTTTTCTGAGTTCACATGACTTCTATCAGGATGAGCTTCTATGGGGTGCCTCATGGATATACAAAGCCTCAAAAAACAGCATACATTTGAACTATATCCAGTCCAATGGCCATATACTAGGAGCTGATGACGACGACTACACGTTCAGCTGGGACGACAAGCGCCCGGGAACCAAAATCCTTCTCTCCCAGGTTTGTGCTTCCTCCCTCTAAATCAAAATCAGTCCAAAATCTAATTCCTAACTCAAGCTTGATGATCTTAACATCGCGTGGACCTTTGCCACAGGATTTCCTAGTGCAAAATTCAGAGGAGTTCCAAATCTATAAAGCACACTCAGATAACTACATATGCTCCCTCATTCCAGGAACTTCCAGTTCTAGTGGTCAATATACTCCTGGTTAGCAAAAACTAACTCTTTGCTTGTCATTACTTTATGTGTGTGCATATATGAGGTCTTAATCCTGTTTTTTGTTTGTCCTTAAACATTAAGCATTTTTTCATATTGATACTTGAATTTTTAAAATATTCATTTTGGTCCTTAAAACTTTTTTCTTTAATAAACGTTCGTTCTTGTCCAAAACTTTCAAAATGTCTATTTTAGTACTTCAACTTCTAAAAAAGACAATTTTTGTCCATTACCATCAATTTGTGCTTGCTACCTAATATTTACCCACCCAATACTCAGTTTCAACTTACCTATGTGGATTCATTGAGTGCCAAAGTTCATACATTAATAAACGTATTAAAGATATACTATCCATTCATTTAAATCAAAATGGTACTTATTAAAGTTTAGGAACAATTAAAGACAAATATGAACGAAAGTTTAAAGTAAATAGGCCAAAATAGATATTTTGAAAGTACAGTGACCAAAGTGACCAAAATGAACTAAAGTTGGAAAGAACATGAAACAAAATTAACTAAAATTGAAAGTATAGACACTAAAATCACAGGATGAAGGACTAAAATGTAGTTTAAACCTATACACATGAAACCAAAAGCAGAGCCATTACACAAACAAGACAGAACAGATCCCCATTTTCAATGAAAACAAATCATGATCATGAAATGATAAGTGCAGGAGGACTATTTTTCAAAGGAAGCGAGAGCAACCTGCAATATGTAACTTCAGCAGCCTTCCTCCTTTTAACGTACGCGAAATACCTAAGCTCCAACGGAGGATCAATTCGATGTGGAACTTCAAGGATTTCACCAGAAGAACTAATCGCAGAGGCAAAGAAGCAAGTTGATTACATATTAGGAGAAAATCCAGAGAAAATGTCATACATGGTGGGATTTGGAGATCGATACCCTCAGCATATTCACCATAGAGGTTCCTCTGTCCCGTCTCTTCATTCGCGCCCTAATCGAGTTTCTTGCAATGAAGGCTTCCAGTTTCTGTACTCTTCTTCCCCCAATCCGAACGTGCTCGTCGGCGCCATTGTTGGTGGACCTGATAACGGCGATAAGTTCTCCGACGATCGCAATAACTATCAGCAGTCGGAGCCCGCCACTTACATAAATGCCCCATTTGTTGGCGCCTTAGCCTATTTTTCAAAAACGCCCTAATGGATAATCCACCCTTTGGGAGGAGCTAAGAAGGAAGGAGAGAGAGGTCATTTTGGACATTTGTCTTACGAGTCTCGTAGATCGAGCTCGGTCGATCGAAAGTTCAAATCTCCACTTCTTTTATTGAGCTAAAAAATATATATATTAACGTTTTAAGAATCCGATCTTGCTGAGTCTAATAGATATTTTCTAGTTTATTTAGTTTTTTCTCGTTTACTCTTATACTCTTGAATTTCAGTAGCTCGGGTATTGGGTTTTAACCCTATGATATATAAACGATATAGGAAATGACCGTATAAAAGGATTTCAAAGCTCAAAACGGAACAGTAAACCCGATCTCCGAATCTATTATAATCATTAACAAAATTAGGGTTTGCTCGACCGCTCGAAAGTTCAAATCTACACTTCTTTCGTTGAGCTAATATATATATATATATATATATATACATATTTAAAAAGTTAATTTAAATATAGTTCGGTAGATAAAACATATTATTATTAAAATCTTCATATCTCGAACGTTACAGGTCAGTAAAACAGACTGTTAAGTATCTCAGAAGTAAGTTTAATTAAGCTGATTGAGACGGAGATCATTGGTGCCATCGAGGAATTAAATAAATAAATAAATAAAATAAAATAGGAAAATCAAAATTTAATTTCTTCCTTCCATAGGTCGTCTTCAACACCAAGATTGGTGGAAGTATAAATTTCCAAATTAAAATAAATAAATAAATAAAAATAATTTATTGATTCCGATATAACTAGGGAGATTTGCAGAAGCAGATCTGAGAGAGAAGAAGAAAACTCCGATCGTCTTCTTCGTCGGCTTCAACTCTCCTCGCCGTGGCCGCCATGGATTTCTCCTCCTCCATCTTTCTCCTCCTTGTTTTCCTCTTACCTATATCTTCTTTTGCAGAGATTCGCTTCACCGACATCAGAAATGACAATCGACCCATCATTCCTTTCGACGTCTTTGGCTTCAGCCATGGCGGTCGTCTCGAGCTCAACGTCTCTCATGTCTCACTCTCCGATACCAATCCAGATCTGGACCTCTCCAAGGCTGGATTCTTCCTCTGTACTCGAGAATCGTGGCTTCATGTGATCCAGCAATTAGAGGAAGCGGAAATCTCTTGCGCTCTTCAATCCGACCTCGTCAAACCGGTCTACACCTTCAATTCACTCAAAGGTCAGGACCGATTCGATGTTCTTTATTCCGAGAGTGATGCCGATCAATACACTCTCGTTTTTGCTAACTGTCTTCAGCAACTTAAGGTTTCTATGGACGTTCGATCTGCTATGTACAATCTCGAAGGCAAAAGCGGTCGCCGGGATTATCTTTCGGCTGGGAAAACCATCCTCCCGAGGATTTACTTCATTTTCTCTATGATTTATTTCTTGCTCGCTATCGTATGGATTCATGTTCTTTACAAAAAGCGATTGACGGTTTATGGTATTCATTTCTTTATGCTTGCTGTTGTGATCTTGAAGGCTTTGAATCTTATCTGTGAGGCTGAGGATAAATCGTACATTAAGCGCACTGGGAGCGCCCATGGTTGGGATATTCTGTTCTACATATTTAGTTTCTTAAAGGGTATCACCTTGTTCACTTTGATCGTCTTGATTGGCACTGGTTGGTCTTTCTTGAAACCATATTTGCAGGACAAGGAGAAGAAGGTCTTGATGATTGTGATTCCATTGCAAGTGGTGGCTAATATTGCCCAGGTTGTGACTGATGAAACTGGGCCATTTGAGCAAGAATGGGTCACTTGGAAACAGGTGTTCTTGCTTGTTGATGTGATCTGTTGCTGTGCTGTTTTGTTCCCCATTGTCTGGTCAATCAAGAACTTGCGTGAGGCTGCACGAACAGATGGAAAAGCAGCTGTGAATTTGATGAAATTGACCCTTTTTAGACAGTATTACATTGTGGTTATATGCTATATCTACTTCACTCGGGTTGTCGTTTATGCACTTGAGACGATTACATCGTATCGGTATCTTTGGACGAGTGTGGTGGCCGGGGAACTGGCAACGTTTGCATTTTATGCATTCACTGGTTACAAGTTCAAGCCTGAGGCTCATAATCCTTATTTTGTAGTTGATGATGAGGAAGAGGAAGCAGCTGCTGAAGCACTGAAGCTTGAAGATGAGTTTGAATTGTGATGAAGAAGTGGGCGCGCTCTTCTGATTGTGAGTTGTAAGGTAGAAAAATTCTCCTTCCCAGTTTAAAGTATATGTGTATTTTTTTGTTCAATCTGGCAATTACAGGCATGGCATGATGTCTTCCTGATATATGTTTTTGGTATTTCCATATCTCTCAAGTCTGTAGAATAACATATATCAATGTCTGTGATTTGGATTGTGTGTACACATACTGACCATAAAGCATAGTGTTGTACCTTTCATGAGCTATTGGTCTTGTCAATCTCTTGTTCCTTATGGCTCACAAATGCGTGTTCTGCACTTATAAGTTAGAGCTTTTGACTAGTTTTTGATTTGTTTTGTTTTTTCTTCATTCATTTTCGATGTTTTTTCTCTCCCTAGGTAAACTTTTGAATTTCTGGGGGAATTCTAAAAACAAAAATATAATTTTTTCTCTTTCCAAAACTTAGCTCGGGTTTTGCTATAGCAAATCGAGCCCCCCTAGATGTCCAGTCAACTGCTGCGCCGCAACGCTCCTTTCCTTTATGAGTTTGATAAAAAGACTAAAAAACATTTCTAAAAAGTTGTAACGGTCCAAACTCACCACTAGTAGATATTGTCTTCTTTAGGTTTTCTTTGCTGGGACTCTCATTAAGGTCTTTAAAACGCATCTGTTTTTCACTCTTATAAAAATGTTTTGTTCCTATTCTCGTTGGCACTCGTTCCTATCTCCAATTGATGTGGGATCTCACATGTAAAATTAGAAATTGATATATGAAAAGTTCTTAGCATACATTTTGGGGTGGAAAGACAATTTCTTGACCGGCAATATCTTGACCTTTTAACTAGTGCAACCTGATAAATGTATCCAAATATTGTTCTATACAGATGGATAGGAAATTGGGAGGCAGGCTTGTGTTGTAATAAGAAACTAATCAGGTAAATCTCATGGCACAGAGTTCCCTCCAACTGGACTGCCATTTTGATACTGCTTATAAAGAGGTTTTAGGTGTGATGTGATTTTTGTGCTTCTTTCCAACCTCATTATATTAAGGGGAATTTATGTGAGTGGTGTCTAGTTCCTACGAATCATTATAGGGTTAGTTATAGAAGAGTTTAAATGTAACTTAAATTATCAATTTCGCTCCTTAGGTAATAAGAATCCAATTGATAATTAATCAAACTTTTGAATTCTTAAAATCTCTTTTAAAATAGATATCGTATTGATTATCATTTTGACTCCTTCATGTTAGTGAGAGGCAAGATGGTTGAATACGAAATACTATCCCCATTTAAAATGTAACAGAGTGATTCTCTTTATGATAAACAGATTTATTTTATAAATTTATTATTACGGGTAGTTCCTGCAATTGAATGTTTACAATTTTATTAGACATGAAATTTATTAATTCTTTTAAAAAAAATTATAATTTTCAATACTAAACTTATCATTTAATTTAACCCTACAAGAAAGAAAATACATATTAACTAGCAATATTCTCATCAACCTTTCATAACAATTTGAAAACTTCATCAAAATATCATATAAAACTTCATTTCCCATCATTGCAATTTGTCTAACAGTGATGAATGGTCTACTAGTATATATAATAGTAGCATTCACGTGACAAAGTAGATGATAATTGATATGTACTCTTTGTTCTTTGAATGGTCGAAAGTTCAAATCTTTCGTACCAAAAAAGAAAAATACTACTTAATACTCAATGATAATCATAAGCTCATCAAAGAAAGTTACAACAAAAGCTTTCTGTACCGGTCTGCCTCTTCAGCCATCTCCTCTAGGTTTCTATCTTTCCTCTCCTTGTCCAAATCAAGATGCTGCTTCATCTCTTTCTCCTTCTCATCAATCTATATCACAATACAAAACATGAATTAGATTTTTGCTTTCCTATCACAACTCTAAAAGTATTGTGATATATAGAAATGGATTCATCATCATCTTACAGCATCATAAATCTCATCATTTTTCTCAAAGTCACCACCCTTCCTTGGGAGAATATGAATGTGGACATGGGGTACAGTTTGTCCTGCCTGAGGACCATCCTACAAGATCACCCTCAACTAATTACGAGGTTAGGAGAATAAAACACAAATCCATAGCTCTGTCCAGTGCCACACCTACCCGTCGATATCTTTCCAAAGACGATGCGCATTACAAAAACAAACAAATAAACCATGTTGATTCAACAGAGTTCAAGTCACCTCATTCATTTTAAATATTAGAACTATTTGCACAACTCTAAGATTGAGTAGCCTCAATGTGCTTTTGAATGCCTTACTAAACTATGGAACTAACCAAAAACTATGAATATTTGAAAATGCACTTTTCACCCGACTAAAAACTCACTTCTTGCACCACAACACATTGTAATAGGGCATCCAAGGTAACAAACAGAAAGAAAGACATGGCAAGAATCCAGGTAGACAAAGAGTATATTATGACAGTACAAGAAGAATAGTAATTAATGATTTAACATCAATAGAAAGGTTATGATGCTAGGAAACTTCAAATTACTTGACTCCAAAAAATTAGAACAGCAACTGCAATGAAGGCTCTAGAAAGAAATTTTTTTGACTAAAATAAAACAGAACCCAACAAACAAAGTTGATTAAATATCAGGTGCATCGATCAAATGCCAGTCTACTACCAATGAGTTGAAGACAAGTAAAGGAATCAATGTCTAAAAGAAATCTGTATTTATATATCTTCAAAATGGCTTACTTGAATTGCAAATGTGAGTGATGAAGCTTCATGGTATGACTCTAACTGACGACCAACCCGTTGAGCAGCGAGCCATAGGTCACAAGTCTCGTCAGGAGTGAGATCAGCAAAGCGCTGAACTTCACGCTTTGGGCAGACAAGCACGTGTATGAAATGTTAAGTCGAACTAAATTTGAGTGTTTAACAAATTGAACCATAAATTCACATGTATCCTGATGAGAATGTAACTTACCAAAGAAATTCAGGGAAATCTTGGCAGGAATCCATTATATAGGCATAATATTTGCAAATGCTTCCTACCTATTTGAACATATATAATCAACACAAATTGAATTGTTGAACTCCTAACTAACAATACCAGTATACCACCAACATAATTCTTATATCTATACAAATGCATTTAACAATTATATTGGCATGAATATCTTTTGCAATCAAAACATTTGAAGTCACTACACAATGTAAACCTGTTAAGCTTTCCACTAGTAAATATGGACAACCAAATGTGGGATACTAGATATTGTGCTAAGAATTTCCTTGTGTTGGAAAAAGATGAAATGGAAATAAGAGGTGCTGCTCATTATATTGAAAGATGAGTATAGAATAAATTTGAAGGATAATATTGAGAAAAGATAATGCATGGGTTAGAAATCGAAACAGTGTTATCATTGTTAGCTCAAATCTCAGGGTCATGATGAAACATTTGATAAACGACTTCTAGAATCGTCATACAAGCACCTCCTAATATAGTCCAGTAAATTGTGCATCAAAAAGGATATGACCTGCAAAGCCAAAAGCAGTTAATCAAAGAGTAAGAAGGAGAAGTTAGAACATTGAATATAAGAACAAAACTAAACAGGTGCACTTCAACAAAGAGAGAAGCTCTTGCTCTAGAATACTGCACAAAAGTATCTTTTACATAAGATGCTCATACAAAAATTATTATTCCACTTCAATCATCTAAGAATTTCAGCCAAGCCAGGTTGATGATATGTCCTTACGTTAAATATTTTTGCATAAAGTAGACATTTCTACCTACCAATACTATGACTGTACCATGATAAAATCTCATGAAACTTTCTTCCGAACAAGTCATAAAGACCAAAAAAGCCAGTCCAATCAAAGAATGAAACAACGCACACACAAAGAAATAGTCAACACAAATTGAAAGACAATTAGAGACCAAAAGGGCTGATAGGAACAACAGAAGAAAATTATCAAATATGAAGCCTATACAGATTATTACTTAAATCTGCTCCATTACTCTTCAAGATTTCTAAAGTTTAATTGAAGAACATGTCTGATCAAGAGCACAGATTATTACTTAAATCTGCTCCAGATCTCGGTTTTACATCAATCGAGCTCTTTATACAAAAATAAACAGAAAAACATAGTTACTCAAACCGGTTAATCACAGAGAACTACACGATAACGGAAATGGCATTGAAGAAAACTAAAGTAGAGTACCAGGAACAAGAGGACGGAGGTTGACCATGGCGTAAGAGAGACTGGTGCAGTAGAATACTTCCTTCGGGTCAATCTTGTACCGCCCAAACGTGTAATTTTCTGATGCCATCTACAATCGGAAATGGAGGATGAGAAAAATTCGACGAACTGAAAAGGAACAACTACATGTGATGAATTCAAAAGCAAATTTGTGAAAATGAAGAAGAATTACCTTGGCGAAGGATTTTGTTGACGAAGAAGAAATGGAAGTAAACCCTAATTTCAGAAAACAAGAACTCGCAAGGGGAAGAAATGCACGCGAGGCGTGGAAACGCAACACCATAATTTTTTAGTGAAAAAGTTCATAATGAAAATTTAAAATTTAAAGATAAATTTTATTAATAAAAATAAATTTTCGAATTTTTTAATTTAAAATTTTATATCTAAAATTAAAACATAAATTCCTTCCAATTTTTTAATTTTAAAATTTTATATTTTGAAAAATTTTATTAATAAAATAAAATTACAAATTTAAAGATAAATTAAACATAAAAATTAAATTTATTGATAATACTTTTAATTGAATTTTAATCATTTAATTGGATTAATCTTTAAAATTTTATATATTTAGTATATAAATTTTAAAAAATATTGATAATTTTTTATATTTTTAATTTTATATCGTGTAGAACCGATCTCTATTGAAATTTATTACGAGACAGTCGTGATATTAGATACTCTGTTATGCATCTTTACATCTTGTAAAATAGAGTAATTATCATAGCAACAAAGCAAAACGCAAAGAAAAACGACACTTAAAAAACAGACACGAAATCTCTTCCACAATTTGTTGTTGTCAAAGAAAGACAACATTACAAATTTCAACCGAATCTCGTTTTTTTTTTTTAACTATTCGCTCTCGGATTGGAATCGTAAATGTTTTCCTTTGGGCGTCGGTACTCCCTTCAAATGGAGGACGCTCGGTGACACCTCGTCATGGCTCTCGTCGCTAACTTCCTCAATCAGTTCATCTTCACTATCATACACGAACCTCGTGTGCTTCCCTGTAAAATTCTTTGCTTTCCCCTTCTCGTTCACACTAATTATACTAAGTCCCCAACATAGCTCGTCTACCAACCCGTCTTCGTTGTCTTCTTCCTCTTCCTCGTCCTCGATCAGTTCCTCTTCACTATCATACACGAACCTCACGTGCTTCCCTACAAAATTCTCCGCTTTTCCCTTCTCGTTCACACTAATTTTACGAAGTCCCCACTTTAGCTTGTCTACTTCCTCTTCCTCTTCCTCGTCCTCATCCTCGTGTTCGATCAACTCTTCTTCATCCACGTCTTTGCCGTGGCTGCTTGCATTCGCTTGAATCGACCACAGAGAAGAGACGTCGTCATCTTGAGACAGCGACGGCGATAACGACGACAACTTCTCTTGACGGGCGAGAACAGATGAGCAATCTGATGACGTATCTTCATCGATTATCTCGGATTTCTCAGCGAAATCCAACAATAGAGACCGAGTAATCTGATTCTCTTCTTGTTTCTTTGCGTTAAACAGATCAACGTCAATGGGATTATCGTTTGTGATATCGAAAAGATTTCCATCCCGAGACGTATTCAAGATCTGCAGCGTGTTTGTCGGGATCGGGTCGAGAAGTCCCGCCGGCCAGCTATCTAAAGAAAGCTTAGAAATTTCAGCTTCTTCTTCCACTTTCTGCAAAAGGGTTTTCACTTGCCCTCTCAATAAGGCTTCCCCTGATCCGGGAGTCATCATCTTCGGCCGAAAACTCCTCTGTTTCGTCGCAGACGATATCGGTGTCGTCAAATTCACCGCTGCCAAGCTGACAATGGGGGAGTCATTAGTAATGTCGATAAGCGCCGATCGATCTTGCCCTTTCGCCCCAACCAAATCTTGCGAATTTCGACTCCGCTCCCGGGATTTCGATAAGCCATTGCTGTCATAATCCTCAACCGTCCCTAAAAACACGACCAAAAGAACGCATTCACATTAGAGAATCAAAGATTAAATTTACCATAACCCATCAATTTAAACCCGATTGAATCGATCTTTTAGTTTCTTCAAGAACGGGATTTCAAAGAACGTAGAAACGAGGCTCACTGTCATTGACGGAGTTTGCAGCAGCGAGCGTTTGGGATCGAGTTACGCGCCTGATCGATGACGGAGTCTCCATTGAAAGCTCTGAGAAGACGGTGGAAGAATTAGGATTCCGGTGACGGAAACGGAAGAGGAGAGGAGGTTTTATAGGACACGGGAACGGAGTAAATAAAAATATGACCGTTGGAGCGTGAGAGTCCAGAGAAACGCGTTTTTGAAAAACTAGCCGTTTGAGCTTTCTATAAGCAAAATATTTGTTAACTGGAACGGGGCCGGCCGGCGAATTGTATAACTTTGGGGGTATTTTGGTGATTTGAGAAAATTATTGGGCTCGAATTATGGGAATGTATGGAGGGGGTATTAATGTAATTTGGCCGGCGAATTGTATAACTTTGGGGGCATTTTGGCGATTTGAGAAAATTATTGGGCTCGAATTATGGGAATGTTTTTCTAATATAATTATACGGAGGGCATTAATGTAATTTAAAAAATGTCTCGCATTATAATACATATTTGTGAAAATTGTTTAGCATTAGTTAAATAATTTATCCTAATTAATTTCACTAATTTTAACCAAAAAAAATTAATATAAAAACTTTCCTAAATTAACTAACTAACTTTAATACAAATACGTTTTAAATTAGTTTTAAAAATATCCATAATAAATTTCAAAAAATATATTTTTTAATTAAAAAATTTAATATACCTTTACACTTTAAAAAATAATAATAAATACCCTTATTTTTAAAATAATAAATAATAAATAAATTTTAAATTTTAAAATATTAAAATGTTCGGACATAAGGTATTAATAGACAATTTTTATTCATATATTAATAGTAACAATTTTTTTGTATTCTCTTTGAGATAATATTAATGCTACTTTTAAAATTTTATAAATATTTTGTGACAGTAATAATATTTTTAATTTTTTTAAAAAAAATAAAAGGTATTAACAAAAAAAAATTAATTTAAGGGTTTTTTTTTTTAAGATTATTAAAAATTTAAATGTATTTTTTAAATAAAATATAGTGCAAGGATATTTTTTTAAAGACAAATTAGGAATATTTTTATTAATTTAATATTTTAATAATATTAGGTTTTACCAAAAAAAAAAAGAAAAAAAAAGTTAATATAATAATTAAGTAATAAAATTGGAAAAATAAAACGTGACAAATAAATGGGGATTGGATGGTTGGTTTATTAGGTAGGTGACAGATCCTACCTTCACATTCCGCCTCGCTGGGCCCACCTTTAACGGCCTATAAAAGCCACGTCCCACTTGCTTCACTGCAACGAAGCCCGCCATTTTTGCACTCCCCAAACAAATTTCTCCGAATCGAATGGAAGGCCGCTTAACTTCCACTCTCACCGATCTTGCCGATGAGCCAACTCTGCAGCCCGATTTCATCCGCGACGAGGATGAGCGTTCCAAAGTCCCTTACAACCAGTTCAGCAATGAAGTCCCGATCATCTCCATCGCCGGAATCGACGACGTTGAAGGCGGCGGCAGGGCCGAGATCTGCCGGAAGATCGTTGACGCTTGCGAGGACTGGGGGATCTTCCAGATCGTCCACCATGGCGTGGATTCGGAAATTGTTTCCGATATGGCTCGTCTCGCTCGAGAGTTTTTTGCACTTCCGTCCGAGGAGAAGCTCCGTTACGATATGACTGGCGGTAAGAAGGGCGGATTTATCGTCTCCAGCCATCTCAAGGTAATGATATTGAATAAACCTCCTCCGATTCTCCATTATTATGCTCATGGTTTTCAGATCTGTGGTTTTCATTTGTTAAAGTTAAATATCGCAACATTTGGATGCATGAAATTTGTTTAAAACATTATAAAATTCAAAAAATAAACAAAAAATTATTGAAATTAATAAATATACAGTTTATAAATTTTATATGAAATTCAAGTTAGTAATATGTTTCATGGATTCATGTCTCGATCTCATGTGTATCGAGGAAATCGGCTTATTTATATAAAAATTAGGGCTAAATTATATGTAAATCAATTTCAAAACTCTAAATCAGATGAGATGGATCATTGACATTAATCGAAAAGGAAGGACGTGTAGAATTTAATAGCTCGGTGTTGATCGTACTCATAAACTTTCAAAATCATCTTAGCTTACTTTTAAAATGGTTGCTATTGAGCTAATAGGTTACTGTAAATGGTAAATTGACAGGGAGAAGTTGTTAAAGATTGGCGTGAGATAGTGACCTACTTTTCGTACCCGATTAGAAACAGAGACTATTCCCTGTGGCCAGACAAGCCAGAGGGGTGGGCGGCGAAGACGGCGGAGTACAGCGAGAAGATGATGGGATTGGGGCGTAAGATGTTGGTGGTTTTATCAGAAGCCATGGGGCTGGAGAAGGAGGCCATAGCAAAGGCCTGTGTGGACATGGACCAGAAGATTGTGGTGAATTTCTATCCCAAATGCCCTCAGCCGGACCTCACTTTGGGGCTGAAGCGCCACACTGACCCTGGAACCATAACGCTGCTGCTGCAGGACCAGGTCGGTGGGCTTCAGGCCACCAAGGACGGTGGCCGGACGTGGATCACTGTCCAGCCCGTCCAAGGCGCTTTCATCGTCAACTTGGGAGACCATAGCCATGTAAGTCTACTCTTTTTTTAAAGTGCTCACCCATGATTAAAAGTTGCTAATCAACTTTGCACCTTCATCTTTCAAATTTTAAAAATATTTTAGTTTCAAAAATTTCATTAACCCTAGACTTTTTTTTTTTTTTTAATAACCCAAATACACAATTTATTTTTAAATTGGTTCTTTTAATTAACTAACTATTTGAAGAGTAGATAAATAATTTATGTTCATATTTTAACCCTATTCTAATTATAAATAAATTTTAAATATTTTTTTCTTTTTAAAAAAATAAGGTATGGATTTTAAATTTTTTTTAAAGTTTTATAAATAAAATTTAAATATATATATATATATTTCTATTTTAGTTTTAAGGATATTAATAAAACCTAAAAAATTCAAAGTATTTTCCTGTATAGAAAAATTTTAGTACTTGTAGAAAATAGAATTTCACGTCATTTATAAATATTATTTAATATGGTTGCATCATTCTTAAAATGTTAGTAATGTATAAATATTATTTAATATAGTTGGATTTCACATCATTCTTAAAATGTTAGTAATGTATAAATATTATTTAATATGGTTGGATTTCACATCATTCTTAAAATGTTAACGTAATAATCAATTAATGAGAGTAGTACCCACACCATCCTTGAATAAAGATGTGTCTAATTTTGTGTCTAATAACGTAAAATCAATTTTGTGTCTAATATGTTCGTAAGCTTTATAACTACTAATAATATTAAATATACCTTAGACATAAAATTGAACTTTTAGAAATTTATCAGATAATCTATTAAATAACTAAAAGTAGTAATTTAACTTTTTATATATATATATATATATATATAAACTTATCGTAACAACTCCGAGAGTGGAGAATTGAGAAAGTTAAAATGTATGTGAAGTGTGAGGCTTTTATTAATTAATAAATAATTTTAATAAAAGTAAAATTATAATAAAAGTTTAGGTCTTTATTGTATAGGATGTGGATTCAAATTTTCATTCTCAAAGGGCAAGAGAGGATTAAAAGATTTCCCGCTAAATATAACATTAAAAGCTTAAAAATATTGATTACAAAAGTTATAATTTTTTTTCAAAAATTTTTATTTGAGTAACATAACTTTGATTGAGAATACAATCTTAACTAGGAAAACTATGTTGAAATGACCATATATTATTAAATCCTTAATATGCTAAATCCAAATCCTTACTAAATATTTTTAGTAACGGGGAAAAATTTAGGACTCGTAATAACGGATTTGGGTGCTCTAGCCAGCTATTACCTTCTTCATTACTGAGTAATGAATCTCCTGATCTAGCTTTGACCACGTATTATTGATGGTTGCAGCAGTATCTAAGCAATGGGAGGTTCAAGAATGCAGATCACAGAGCAGTAGTGAACTCGAACTCAAGCAGGCTATCAATAGCGACGTTTCAAAACCCTGCGCCGGAGGCTATTGTGTATCCATTGAAGATCAGAGAAGGGGAGAAGCCTGTTCTTGAGAACCCCATCACCTTCAGTGAGATGTATCAGACCAAGATGAGCAGGGACATTGAGCTTGCAAGGCTTAAAAAGCAGGCCCAACAGCAACAACAAGCCCAAAAGCTTGTTGGATAAGAAGGCCCATTTGGTGGAAGCCCAAGCCCAAGCCCATTTACAAAAATCTTCTCTCATCTCTTCTGTATGTCATTGGTTTGTGTTGTGAAGCTAATATATTGCAATAAATAAGAACAAAGCTATAGTAAACTGAATTTTAAATTGATATGCCTAAATACACTTTTTTGAATCTGGACCCAATCAAAATAGGAAAAAAAAAAAAGAAAACAAAAACAAAATGGCCATACCCAAAAACTAATAGCTAGAGATGATAAAGTTCGAAAACGTGATACTAATTGTATAAGATTATAAGATCAGACACGGTATATATTAAATATCTCGATCATGAACATTATAACATTTGCATGAGTTTGAAAGTTCGATTGCCCATTGGGAAGAGTGATGGGGATTGGGGAACATTATAATGTATTAAATAAAACTATTCACGGAACGCGAGAAGCAGATGAATAATCATCCGCTTCTAGAAGAAATCGAATAATTTCTTGCTTAACTAAATCCGAGTAGCTAAACCTTGTAGCGTATATGAATTTGCTTACAGAAACTCAGTTGTTTCAAAATTCAAACTTCTAAAAAAATACGACAAAGTCTAATCTCAAATCTCAAATCTCAACATGGACAAAAAGACTCGGATTAACTCACCAAACAACCCTATTGATCGCTCAGGATATTTATGAGGCCAAATCAATACCTGCGGCTGGATAAGCTAGTACTCATGCGTCTCCCACGATGGTCTACTTTCATTTAATATATCACTTCTTATTGCTCGCTCAATAGGTCTAACAGCGAAGAGATACTGTGAATAACAAGCCAACATAAGAAGCAAACAGATATGGGGTCAGTCCCTAAATCGTAAGAGAAGAGGAAAATTATAGAATCGTTTTAAGTTTCAGATGCATACTTGGAGTACAACAATAAAAGGAATCAGCAACTTTCCCCTTTGATTGGGGTTTGGGCCTGCGATCAAATTTTTATCAACAAAAATAGACTTGGTTCCTTCTTTCAACACAACTGCGGTGATTGTCTCAACCAAGTGAGGAATCCAAGCAATCCCATTTGGAAGAACCTGTTGAGAAAAAGATTAGTCCAACCAATAAGTTGAAAAGATTCTAATGAACATTTTTAAGACAGAGAGAGAGAAGTAGAACCTTTTCATCTTTCTCGTTCTTATTGCACCGTCCACTGTTCTCAACCAAAACAACTGGAATATTCAACGCCTAGAAGGTACAGAATTTAAATACTTTTATCATTCAATGAGCGACAAGTAAATTAAGTAATCTAATCTTCTGTGGAACAAAAGGAAGAAATGGATTTCATCTCATGCCGTAATTCTGATAGATTTTACTGAAAGAAAGATCAAAGACATGGGCAGGAAATCCTTGAATATCTTCAGTTGAAATCTATCAGTAACAGAAAAATTTACTGAAGATATTCAAGGATTTTCCTTGAAATCTATCAGTTTTTTAAATGATAAAACAAAATTTTTTATTGAGAACAAATGGAAGAAAACAGGGGCAGGAAAGATCAAATGTGATGACATGAGTATTATCGACTAAAAATATGTTCACATAGACATATAGGCATACAATAAAAAAGGGTACAGAAAACAAAATGGAACTCAAGATTTGCTCACAATGGCAAACAAAATAGCAAAAGCCACCTGAATATCTTTTTTGTTGGAAGAGGGACCGAATCGGACGGTTTTCAGTAGAGCTTCTGATCGTCTGGAGAAAAATTCTTCATATGGTACTCCATCTGGTGGGGAAAATTGAGCATGAGTGAGGACGACCAAAGCCCTATTCCATATTGCTTTACCAAAGCTGTTTGTTATGGCCTTAATAACCTGCTTTTCCAAGTTATCTACTCTATATGCATCCAAGCGGTCCACATAGAGAAGAATATCTATGGTCTTATTCAAAAGAAAGCTGCTCAAAAAAGAAAGATAAGGAAATACAAAGACAAGACCCACATAATTATCTCGAAAAAAATCAGTCTGAAGTAAAAAGTAACATTAGAAATTACCGTTTTATGATCTCAAGTGTCTGATCATTGATACAACCTCCTTCTATGATACCAGGTGTATCAATGATGTTTAATGTAAATCCAGCCCTTGAGCGAGAAACCATCACAGGCCTTGGCACTTCTGACTATAAACATTTCATTTCTGAAATCAAATCATGAACCTTCTGTGCACTTCAATCAACCAAAATTCAAGTGAAGTGAATAACTAAAGTACCTGAAAAGGACTAACAGAAACAGCTCTTTCACCAATAATGGAATTCACAGTGGATGACTTTCCAACGCCACCCTTTCCCATTACAAGTATGGTCAAGGTGCTGACATTCTGTAGAAAGATATCAAAAGTCAATGAATCATTAGAGATTGTGAAAAATGCAGTGCAAAGGCTTAAATGGAAAAATAAATCACGAAGATACGGATTCGTGACCACGACATATGGGTAAAAATGAATATATGACCTCCAGTTTCAGTCTTCCCAGCAACTCAAGTAATTTGACTTGTGTGGCCATTGCAAAGTTGTTAATCCCAATCCACTCACGGATAACCTGGGATGCCATGAAGCTGTGTGCGCCTGTCATATAATTTCATGTGGAAACAAATATTTGCATTAGTCATAGCCCAGAAATAGACTCCAAGAAGAGGAAACAAATTCGACTATCAATTTGTATGTGTATACATATGTCTACATACAACAGTTGAAGGGATAACATTTTTTAACAAAGAGAACAGCCAGAGATATAGTATCATAGATTGAGCGTCTCAAATCACCCCAAGAAAAGGACCCTCACAATTCCCAAGGAACAACAAATGCAAGAATATGAGTGGACATTGTCCATGAAACTCAATGCAAAATTCAAAGAATGTCAAATTTTAAAATTACATGAGACAGTACAAAACAACTATATGCACCCGGGAATGAATTTTCACGACAAAGAGAAGTCAAACTTCAACAATTCGGCAATAGATGAACAACATGACCACAGGAAAATTAAGGTAAAGCTGCGTCATAAGTCGAATAGGTAACGAATTTATACATAATGATTTTATTGGTGAATTAAGTCGAACACAAGCTTGTTCAATGCCAGCAACCTATTCGAAAAAGGATAATACACATGAATCTAACGTTTAGGAAAACAGGAAGACGTAATTTAGTTACAAAGATTATATATTCGAGCAAGAAATGTTCACAAACGGAGAAATGCAAGGCCTAAATTTACATCAATACGCACAATTTAGACCGAAAATGAACAAAAGAAAAATTGATTCATTCAGTAACTGAGAGAGGGAGAGGTTGCGGAAGACGGAGTGTAAACCTCGGTCGACGAGCAGTTGAAGACGGAGTCTTGCCGGGGGCGACTGCGACGGTGAAGGTGTGCCGCCGTGGGTCGTAGCGGAGAGGGAGTGGGAGGGAAAAGGAGAAAGAAGGCGGGAGGATAAGATTTATAGTTTATTATTTAATAAAAACTTATTTATATTTAATAAATGCAAGAAGAGAAGAAGCTGGCAGAGAGTGGGCCGCTTTTTAACCCCCAATCCCGGTCCGGTCCGGTTCATGAAAAAACCGAACCGGTATTTTTATTTTTACGATGTTTCTTTGGTCGTGTTTTTTTAGTATGACGTCACGTTCATGTCATGTTTTATTCACGTAGATGAAATTACTGTATTTTTACGGGACATCCATGTAGGTCCTCAATTTGGTGGTCAAAAGCCTCGAGTCTGTGGGTCACATTTAATATCGAAAGTCAACCTATTAATTAAAACAATTCAAACCTCTTCGTCGTTTACCGTCAATTCCTTCATGAAAATTATCTATTAATTACCATGAAACTAAATAAATTGGTAATTGTCAATGTTACCGTAAATGAAGAGTTTCAGATTTTTCACAATGGGTAAAAAAACTTGTTACAACACATTGCAGTGTTCAAAAGACCTATAATTCGAAGAACTCGATCAATTCAACTCAATCTTGATTGAGTTGAATTGATCGAGTTTTTAAGATTTATTAGACTGCATTCTGAATTTCGAAACCCGGGCATGGTTCGTTACAAATAATTGAGTCGGGTGGTTACAAATTATTTGTACATAGTATGTGTATATAATTTTTTTTTATTACCTACTAATTTAATATATTAATTTAATATAATAGATTCTATTTTTATTTTTTTGTAGTAATCATACAAATTTATAACATAAAATATGTTTAAAATATTTAAAAAATAAAAATTTATTAGCAAAATTTATATTATAATTTAATTAATTAAGATAAACATATTGATAAGGCAACCTTAATCTTCAGCCCGACCGATCCAAGCTTTTGAAGTAATTAACACCTCAAATTTGTATTGACCAAGAGATAAGGCTATAATTATATTACATTTTAATGTCGAAGATATAGAACCTTGTTCTAAATTGAGTCGCTCCACAATCTAACTTGATCAATGTTGATTGAATGGCTAGGATACAATTCTAGCTCAAGAATGAGCTCAAACTTAGCTCCACAATCTAACTTGATCAAGGTTGATTGAATGTACGCAATTCTACCCAAGAATGACTTGAAACTTAGAAATGGTAAAATGGATGCTGATTGAATGGCTAGGATGCAATTCTAGCTCAAGAATGGCTTGAAACTTAGAAATGTTTGAAACTTAGAAACGTAAAATTGATGCTGATTGAATGGCTAGGATGCAATTCTAGCTCAAGAATGGTTTGAAACTTAGAAATGATAAAATTGATGCTGATTGAATGGTTAGATGCAATTCTAACTCAAGAATGGCTTTAAACTTAGAAATGGTAAAATTGATGCTCGTAAGTCTCAGAACCACAGTCTTGATTGAATGGATAGGATGCAATTCTACCTCAGAATGACTTGAAACTAAAATTCATGTTTCAATTTCTAAAAAAGAACGTCTTGAGATCTCAATTTCATTCATTCACCCATATCATTTTTACATAACATATTGTGTTGGTATTTATAGTTGGTACCAGATTTATTCCTGATCCCCTTTCATCTCCACAAAAGACGAAGTCGAATCCCTTTGAAATTGGTTAAAAATATTAGGAATTAAATTTATTTTAATTTAGACAATAATTTCATGAATAGAGAATCTAAATTTCTATTATTTTATTAATAATTATTTAATATTTTCAAACTCAAATTCGGTTCGAAAATTATATTTTGATGTCTCACCTCCATATTCATGAATCTAAATATTTTTAAATATGGAAATTAATTAATTGAAAAAAATAAAAGTTTTAGAAAAAAAAAAAGAAAAGATAAATTAATTAAAAGCACCAAAATGGGGGAATTAGGGTTTTGGAAACGCTAGAAATACCGTAGATCTCATTTTCTTTCGCCTTCTATATATTACGAAACCCTTTTTCTCTTTTGATTCGTCACCATTTGTGCTGAGAAATTTCTTCCGAACTTTGAAGATGGCGGAAGAGAGATTGACTGGAGTGGTTCAGTGGTTTAACGATTCCAAGGGGTTTGGCTTTATCAAGCCAGATGTGGAAGGCCCGGATCTGTTTGTTCATCAATCCTCCATTAAATCCGATGGCTACCGGAGCCTTGTCGTCGGAGATCATGTTGAGTTTCAGATCGCCCCTGGTGATGATGGGAAATCGAAAGCCATTGAGGTCGTTGCGCTCGATGGATCTTCGGGAAATCGGAGGGATAACTTTGGGGGTGGTGGTGGAAGGGGTGGCCGCGGCGGTGGCGGTGGAGGTTATGGGTTTGGTGGATGGAGGGGTGGCGATAGGCGTAATGGGAGCAGTGGAGCCGGTGGGGGTGGGTGTTATCAATGTGGTGAGCAAGGGCATTTGGCTAGAGATTGTACTCGTGCTAGTAACCGCGGTGGTGGTGGTGGTGGTGGTGGCTGTTTTACTTGCGGTGAAGTCGGCCACTTAGCGAGGGATTGTCCACGAGGAAACAGCGGCGGCGGCGGCGGCGGCGGTGCCGGTGGTGGGGCTTGCTACAATTGTGGTGGTTTTGGGCATTTGGCTAGGGATTGCAATAGGGGTGGGGCTGGAGGTGGAAGTGGAGGTGGGGGTGGTGGTTGTTTTAATTGTGGAGAATATGGGCATTTAGCCAGAGATTGCCAGAATGAAAGTCGTGGCAGCGGCGGCGGAAGATTCGGTGGCGGTGGTGCAAACACTTGCTTCAATTGTGGGAAATCTGGGCATTTTGCTAGGGAGTGTCCTGATGTAAGGAGTGAGACAGAGTAATAGTATATAATTTTTCCTTCAACCTCAATATTGCCCTCGAACTATGTTCATCTTTTGGTGTGGATGTTGGCTATACGTAGCTTACTTTAGAGGTTTTTTTCTTTTAATATTCCATGGTGGTTTCGCTCTTCAGGGGCAAATTTTATTGTTCACACGTGATGTGGTAATTTGGTTGAATGAGGCATTTTGATCTTCTTTTCTTGTTTCATTACTTTTTATATCTCAGTTTCTTCATGTTGTGCGATGTCTGCTTCAATTGTAATTATCCATGTCAACATCTAATAGCCCATTGACATGAATTGTGACTAAGTTCGATTGATAATATACGTCGTTGGCATGTTCTTTGTTTTAGCAATACCATGCCTTCATTTTGTTTACTTCTTTATCATCAATAATGTATTTGTTTTAGATATCATTTACTCTGATACTCGAAATGTTGCTAGCATGTTTGGGTGTACTCTGCTCTGTTTCGCTGACCGTATGTTCTGTTATAAGATCTGTTATGGAAGTGTTTTAGAAGTTGGTTTAGGGTAGTGGTTCAAATCCTGTTTGTCATCTATACTTTCAAGTTTCATTGATTTGACTCGTAGCACAATTTCTAGACTTGTCCAAAAGATTTAACAGAAGAACATGGTAGTACATTGAGGGTTTTAAACAACTGAATTAAAAGGAGGCTAATGACTTCTTCATGCTTTTATGCTAGAAGATGCAAATAAATGAATGCCTGTTAGTGTTAAGTTACTTCCTTTTTCTTGTAAAGGTGGTGTGTATGTGAGGGGGATGCCTTCTATTTATCCATCCATCCTCTTTTTTTTCTCTTCTTCCTGATGAGTTGGTGTTGGTTATGTGGGGGAAGTTGGTGAGGAGCGGTCGTCTGAACTTTCAATTTATAAGCAAGTCTTGGAAAATGTATATAAGTAAAAGATACTAGGAAGTAACGTCTTTTATTTGTTTGAATTGCTAGATTAATGCAAGTGTATTAAATTTCCATCAATATGTAGTATGTGACATGAACACTACAAGTAAATAGCAGTACTTTTGGTCTAGGCTTCACAACTTCTCTACAACTAACCATGAAATGGAACTGTTTGAGACTTTATTCTCTCCTTCCTTGCCCTTTCATTTGTGTGATATGTAAGGTTTTTTTCCATGGTAGATAGTGGCCATTTTGAAATGGTTATGGGGAATGCATTATGCATTTGATCTGTTATCAGTTTTCATTCTGAAGGAGTTTTCTTTTGTGGGTTTTTGAATAAAGAAAATGAGTACTCAGGAGGGTCAGGAAGGAGTTGAAAACTCTAGTAGTACCGTCCTCCAAATCGTTCCTTAGCGATGCGATTGCTTGAACAAACCCCTTTAGAACGGAACATCGTATTATGCTTGTACATTTTAGCTAAGATGCTCTTTTTGTGTTGCATTCTTCTGCTTAATTTTGATATGTTATGCATGTCTTGACCATTATAGTTCAGTTCAAAAAGTTGTCATTGTGATATTTGAAACTTCGTTTGTTTCTGCGTATCTGTGAGAGGCTGATGAAGCTTCTCTCGTTGCTATTGTCTTATTTCCATCAACTCTCTGCTTCTTTTCCTCATTGCCAATGAATTACTGAAAAGCTTGCTGCTATTGAATTACTGGCTTGAGAATTTGGGAGATTTTTAATTTGAATCGATATCTTACTATGGTTGGATTAGATGCCAACTTTTGTTCATCTCTTTCATTTGTTCATGCAACCTTTGCTCTGAAATTGAAACGTCTAGGAACAAAGTCATTTCTGGTGCTCTGAATATGCTTTTCTACCAAGCAGTATGAGTTTCATTCTCTTTTGATAATGGTTTGTTTAGTTAAAGTTGCGGATCATACCCTCAGCATTTAGCTTAGGAATATCATAATCTAGACTCTTTATTTGTCTTCATCTTCGTCTTCAGGAACAGGCTAAATGAAACATTGTTTATTCAATGTGTGTGTGTGGGTAGGATATGGTCTTTAAACTTTCAAATGTGTTACTGAATGTTCAAGGAGTATAGCTTTGTTGTGGTGAGCTTACTTCTCCTAGCTTTTATCTGAGGGGTAGTCACACATCTTTTTTGGTTGTCGAGGTAAACAATGGATAGCTTTGTTGGGGTGAACTTACTGCTCTTGCCTTTGCTCTGAGGGGTAGTCACGCATCTTTTTTGGTTCTCGAGGTAAACAACGGATTCTTATAGGTAACTCTATTAGTTTCGGCATCGAAATCATAGATAAACTCTACTAATGATTGCTTTTAACATCTGGTATTGAGTTTCTTCTTTTTTTAGTAACAAAATGAACTAGAGTTAGCCGCGTAAACACATGTACTCTTTACCTTTACCTGCTCATGGATCCATATCCCATGACTTTACTAGCTGTGTTATATTCCCATCACAAGATTCATTATGACATGAGTTCTGGCTCATGAGCGGAGGTTAATGTATTGACAAGACTGTTAGACTATAAAGAAACTGTCATATCTCATTTAAGTTGAGTTATGGGGTTTCATACTTTGGGGCTTTAATGAAGTTAATAGAACCCATATGAAGTTTTAAACTTTAGTGAGAGGGATGAATATATGCTATCTTCTTTTCTTTCGGGTTTTATATTATGTGATTGAACGGTATTCAAAATTTTTGAAAGTCAGGTATTTTTTTAATCCAAGTATAAAGATCGATTGTATTTTTAGTATATTAAAGGTGAGTACAACAATAGTAATTAGGAATCCAATGCATACGACCCATCTAAATTTCGAAGAGAAATTTAGAAATGTGTTCGGGTTTAGTTCCCTAATTCCCAAATCCCATAAACCTAAAAACTTGGAGCCACCCGACCATCCTCTCATGGATCTCTACAATCATGTGACTTCGTTTTTGTGCATTGTACCTTCTCCCATAGATTCTTTTTGCTATCAATGGGTCAGTTCATAAATTATTAGACGTTTTTTAAATTTAAAAAATATATTAAAAGTCATTAAAAGAATCTTAGATCTAAAGACAAAACATATGAGATTCCCTTTTAAATTGTATTAATAGATTTGAATGGCTCTATGATCAATAAAATTTAATCACCGTCCAAAGCAACATTATGGCTCATTTGTGATGGGGAGACCCTAATCTTCAGCTCTTTCATCATGTGCCTCTGCCTTCCCCACATGCCCATTGCTTCCCCTTCCCCTCTTCTATAAATCCCTTCTTCTTCCTCTAACACATTACCTCTCCTCCCATGGCTTCCATTTCTCCTCCTCTCCTTCCCTTCTTCCTCTTCTTCTTCTCTTCTGTAAATTCAGCTACTTTCACCATTTTAAACCAATGTGGTTACCCAATTTGGCCCGGAGTTTTGTCGGGCGCTGGCACCTCACAACTTTCGACCACCGGTTTTGTCCTGCAGCCGGGACAGTCCAACGCCCTCACCATGCCCCCGTCGTGGTCTGGCCGGATTTGGGGTCGCACTTATTGCTCCCAAGACAATGCTGGTAGATTCTCCTGTGCCACTGCCGACTGCGGCTCGGGCACCGTCGAATGCAATGGTAGTGGCGCTGCCCCACCCGCTACCCTCGCTGAGTTCACGCTCAACGGTGCTGGTGGACTTGATTTCTATGATGTTAGCCTCGTCGATGGCTATAACGTACCCATGTTAATCACCCCACAAGCTAGCTCAGGTAATACAAACGTCGAAAGCACAACATTCATTTTTGTTTATGTTGTTAGAAGGTTAAATTATAAGTTTAGTTGAAAGCAGACGGAGGTAACTGCACGACGATCGGGTGTGCAGCAAATTTAAACACGGAGTGTCCAATGGAGCTAAGAGTGGCAGTGGATGGGCAGAGTGTGGCGTGCAAGAGCGCATGTGGGGCATTTGGTGAGCCGCAATATTGCTGCAATGGCGAATATGGGAGCCCAAGCACTTGTCGACCCACGTCTTACTCAGAGTTCTTCAAGTCGGCATGTCCGCAAGCTTATAGTTATGCCTATGATGATGGAACTAGCACCTTCACTTGCGCCGCCGCCAATTACCTCATCACTTTCTGTCCTTCTCTTTCAACTAGGTAACTCTAGTTATACTCCACTCGAGCATCAGAAAGTCGTATATTTGAAATCGTTGTTTACCTAAGTTCAAAAAGTCGATACAAATACTTAACTAGGAATAATGAGTTTTATATTCGTTGATATGCTTAGCGAGAACAACTAGATTGTTGCATACCATAGCAATATCGGGTTATACGTTCCAAGATGTGAGGTGCAGGTGGTGATGCTCACCTCCGACCCTATTCAAACTTAAGAATTTGGGTGAACGACATTCCAACCTAATACGGATTCCTACCTCCCACAGTCGACCCATCATTTCTTAAGCGGATTTTTAAGGCAATCCCTTACTATTATTTTAGGAGCTCGTAAAAATAAGAAAGTTGGACGTTCAAAAGATTAAATGACCCACTGTCTTGTTCTATGTATTGCCAGTGATTTTATTTAATATATGAAAACGAGAATAAAAAGATTAGATTTTTTTTTTAAGATTTAGGGATTTGTAAAATTGTTTTAAATTTTGATTTTAATTTTGTGGGTACGATGACTATGAATATGCAGTGTGAAATCATCAAACGGGCAGTACCCTCGGGCAGTGGATGTCTCAAAAGCCGAGTATTCGGGCAGGCCGTTAGCGTCAGTGGCCGTTATATTCACCGTGACGGCAGCTCTAAGTCGGCGATTTTTGCGTCTCCTTTAAGCCTTCACCATCGGCCATTTGGCCCATCTTCACAAATGAGCCACTCGGCCCATTATTGGGCCCATTCAACGGAATTTTCTATAGATTCATGCACATATTTTGATTTTAATTTTGTTGTATAGATTTTGAGGGTTTTTTCTTTTTAATTTTGGAAAAATTCCAATTTTTTGGTATCAAAATTGGGTTGTGGCCATAAAGATGAGAATTCTAGAGTTTTTCTCGGAATCATTCTAAAAAAAAATGCACGTTTACGAGTTAAATCAAATAATTCTATTTCTCGATCTTTCTGACTTGCTTTTATAGAACTAAGATTAAAACGAACGAAAAAAATTCGTTATTTACTCGTAATTTCTTCCAAATTAGGGTATTGGTAGACGGTAATTAATTGACGACAGTACGTAACAGACAAAAACGGACAATGGTGTAAAAACCTATCCCTAACAAATGCATTTTAAAGTCGTGAAATTGACGACAGTACGTAACAAACAAAAACGGACAATATCTACTAGTAATGAATTCGAGCTATTACAAAATGAAATTGTACATTTTTCGATTCTCCTAACGAAACATTCATCCAGTAAACATTATTAGATTGGACTCGTCGGTTTATCCCATCTAGGTTTGAGAGGGAAACGAAACATTCCTGGTGTGAAAACCTCTCCCAAACAGATGCATTTTAAAATCGTGAAATTGACGACAATACGTAACGAGTCAAAACAGACAATACCTACTAATGGTGGACTCGAGCTATTACAAAACGAAATTGTACATTTTTCGATACAAATAATTTTCCGAGCTGGGATTCGTAAACTTTTACTTCTCGGCCAGAAAACATACCAAAAACTCGACCGAAATGAACAGAATGAAACCTACCATATATAATAGAGGCTTGTGGGGTTGGATTCATAGTGATGAAGAATTAAATGTTAGTAAAAAGTTTGGTAAAGGGAAATTAAATACAAGTGTATTCAATAATTCATCCTTCAAACTATTAGAAACACTTCTTTCTTCTTTTCCAAGAACGTAGCCCTTTTGCAATTACCAGTCGCGGACAAACGGAGCTGGATTCTTTTGGTTCTTTTGTTTTGATATGATTTCTTTCACTTTCTTCCATGCAGGATCGGAAAACGACAGCGACAACGCATTTCTGAGCTACAGTTTTGAAGCGATGGAGTGGAACCCACTTTGTTCCTTGGCTTTGGAACAACTAATGTTCGGCGTCTTAAATTCTTGACCCATAATGGTCTCTGTTTACGCTATATTATAGACCACCATTTCGTTGCTGCTATTAATGCGATTCATTCTGTTGAAATGGTTATTTTCAGATGATGAAGTGATCGATCGGGCTGCGCTGCGGAAATGGGAGAGGAGGGACGATCCTTGGCCGTGACTCCGACATGGTCGTTTGCAACAGTGGTGACTATCATGGTTTCGCTTGGATTCTTCTTCCAAGGCACGTTGAGACGGATTAAAAAGGTATGATCGGGTCCGATTCTATTTGGAATCTCGTTTTTGATTCATTTTGATTGTGAGATGCTTTTGTTGTTCCAGTGGTTGGATAGGACGAAGAGGAAATCGTTGCTTGCTGCGTTGGAGAAGATTAAAGAAGGTGAGGAATGTGATGAGTGTTTGATTTTGTTTGTTGTTTTTGGGTTGATTTGGTTCTTGATTTGTGAGCAGAATTGATGCTCTTTGGACTTCTGTCGTTGTTGATGGGTCATTGGATTGTTTTTGTGGCAAGAATTTGTGTCAAGTCATCTGTGTTGAGCAGCCGTTTCTATCCATGTGCGTTGGAGATTGATCTGAAACGAGTTAGACATGTTTCTATTGCAAGTGAAAATATGAACAGTTCTAATGCTGGGATACGAGAGTATTGTCCTGAGGTACTTCTTATGCTTTACTGAAGAAGTTCCTTAACTTTGAAGTATTATCACTTAAATTCGCGTTAGGATAACTGTAACGGACCAAGTCCACCGCTAGCAGATATTGTTCTCTTTGAGCTTTCCCTTTCGGGCTTCTCCTCAAGGTTTTTAAAACGCGTCTTCTAGGGAGAGGTTTCCACACCCTTATAAGGATGCTTCGTTCTCCTCTCCAGCCGATGTGGGATCTCACAATCCACCCCTCTTCGGTGCGCTCGTTCCCTTCTCCAATCAATGTGGGACCCCCAATTCACCCCCCTTCAGGGCCCAGCGTCCTTGCTGGCACACCTCCTCATTGACACCTTGCTCGGTGTCTGGCTCTGATACCATTTGTAACGGCCCAAGCCCATCGGTAGTATATATTGTCCACTTTGGGATTTCTCTTTTGGGCTTCACTTCAAAGTTTTTAAAACGCATCTACTAGGGAGAGGTTTCCACACCCTTATAAAGGATACTTTGTTCTCCTCCCAATCGATGTGGGATCTCACAATCCACTTCTCTTCAGAGCCCAGCGTCCTCGTTGATACTCATTCCCTTCTCCAATCAATGTGGGACCCCCCAATTCATCCCCCCTCTTCGGGGTCCAACGTTCTTACTGGCACACCACCTCGTCTCCACCCCTGTCGGGGCTCAACCTCCTCGCTGGCACATTGCCCGGTGTTTGACTCTGATACCATTTGTAACGGCCCAAGCCCACCGATAGCAGATATTGTCCTCTTTAGGCTTTCCCTTTCGGGCTTCCCCTCAAAGTTTTTAAAATGCATCTACTAGGAAGGGTTTCCACACCCTTATAAATGATGCTTTGTTCTCCTCCCCAACTGATGTGGGATCTCACAATCCACCTCTCTTCGGAGCCCAGCGTCCTCGTTGACACTTGTTCCTTTCTCCAATCAATATGGGACCCCCAATTCACTCCCCTTTGGGGCCCAACGTCCTTGCTGGCACACCATCTCGTGTCCACCCCCGTCGAGGTTCAACCTCCTTGCTGGTACATCCCGGTGTCTGGCTCTGATACCATTTGTAACGGCCCAAGCCACCGATTATTGTCTTCTTTGGGCTATTCCCTTTCAGGCTTCCCTTCAAGGTTTTTAAAACACGTCTACTAGGGAGAGGATTCCACACCCTTATAAAGGATGCTTCGTTCTCCTCCCCAACCGATGTAGGATCTCATAATAACTATTTGGAGTTTTTGCTTGTTTTGTCTAGCGGCAATTTAATATGATGTTTGAGCACAAGATTTGAGTCTGAATGAATCGAATAGTTCATCATATCATTCAATATGTTGTTATTTTGCTTTCAGGGTCGTGAATCGTTTGCTTCATATGAAAGTTTAGAGCAGCTTCATCGATTAATATTCGTTCTCGGTATCACCCATGTTTCGTATAGCTTCATTGCCATTGCCCTGGCTATGATTAAGGTTGGTGTATCTCATATCAGTCTGCTTTCAAATTCTTCTGCCTATCTCCATGACCTCTTGAAGCTTGCTTCTTTTTGTTCAGATATATGGCTGGAGAGCATGGGAAAACGAAGCTAAGGCTTTGGCCATTGGGAATGCACAAGGTAAATAAAATTGCACCAATTTGTTATTCTAGTTTCTAAGCTTTGGAACTTGTTTGAGTCATTATAGACGCTTTTAAAGATTCGCATTGAGCGTTTTTTGACCTTCAATTTCATTACTCGAACGTAGAAGAATCTGTACAAGCTTCGTCGACCAGGCCAAAAATAGGGCGACTGTCAACTTTTGTCTTTCACCATACTTCTCACCCATGGAGTCGGAATAGAGTTCTCGTTTGGCTGGTAGTTTCTTTGTTTCCTTTGAGCTCTTGATAAAGAAAGAATTCAAATTTCATGGTTTTTTTAACCGTTTGATTAATCTCAAGAGGCTTGTAAAGCTTCACAAGCAACCATTTGATCACTTTTTTATGTTCTGGAGAACTCAAAAACATATTATACCAACTTGCAGCTCTGTTTCAGCCGCCAGTTTTGGAGCTCTATCAATCGAGCTGATTACATGGCTTTGCGGTTGGGCTTCATTAGTGTATGTTCATTCTGATACTAAGTAGCTTTGGTGTTCTTATGTTTTCATTCCAAAAACAATTACAATAATAAGTAAGTTGATGCTAGGAAGCATAATATAAATCCCATGGAGAGCTGTAGATATTTGAAGTACTTTTTCCCTTTGGGTTTCTACTTTAAGAATCGGTGTGAGATCCCACGTTGGTTGGAGAGGGGAACGAAACATTTCTTATAAGGATGTGGAAGCCTCTCCTTAGTAGACGTGTTTTAAAACCGTGAGGCTGACGATGATAGGTAATGGGCTAAAGTGAACAATATCTGATAGCGGTGGACTTGAGCTGTGACAAATTGTATTAGAGCTAGACACTAGGCGATGTGTTAGCGAGGATGCTTGGCCTCCAAGGGGGGTGGATTGTGAGATCCCACATCGGTTGGAGAGGGGAACGAAACATTCCTTATAAGGTTGTGGAAACCTCTCCCTAGTAGACGCGTTTTAAAACCGTGAGGCTAACGGTGATACGCAACGGGCCAAAGCAGACAATATCTGCTAGCGGTGGACTTGGGTTGTTACAATTGGTGTTGGTCTTTACAAGGAAGATTGAATAATCACAGGGAAAAAGAGAAAAGAAAGAAAAAACGTCATTGCATGCAAGTATAAGAGGATGAAAGTAACACAAAGGAACAAATATATATATGAGCGTTAGATCAATATGCCCGGTAATTTGTTCTTGAATTCCCTTTGTCAATAGTTTTTTTTCATTGCTTTGTGAAAGGAAACTCTATTCTTTAATTGTCCCGCTCAACATGCCTTTACCTATATTCTAACTTTACTCTTTCCTTCTTTCTTTCTTTTTTTATAACTTTTTTTCGTGTTCGTTTTCTTTTGGAATGTAGACTCATCAACTCCCTATATCATATGACTTCCATAATTATATGCTTCGAAGCATGGATGATGAATTTCGCGATATGGTTGGTATAAGGTCGTATATCGTAACTCTATGCTAGAATTCATTATGTAATGGCTCAATAGTTCTTCTTTCCTAAATCACGTTTGCCAAAACCGTTCTTAAAATCTCGACCCAACTTTGAAAAACTAAAAAAACGGTTCTTACAATCTATTTTTTTCCTCAGATTTAGATCCGTTAGTGTTAGTCTATCGCCTGGTTTACCGTGTGCGTTCTTGCTTCTGATGAACTAACCAATACCGTCGTTTCGTCTGCTTGTGCAGTGTGCCACTCTGGATATATGCCATTGCTTGCATCTTTCTCAACTTCCATGGTAATATTTGATCTCCCAAATCCTCAACTAAAAAGCTTTAAAACGTTTCGATCCGTTTCATAAAGTAAATTCCTTCTTGTTGCACCGGCACGCTTCGGTTTCGTGAAAAACTTGATATGAATTCCTTCTTGTTGATGATGAAATATGATTTGTTACTGAACCGTCCTTATTCAGGAAGCAATATTTACTTTTGGGTTTCCTTCCTCCCTGCAATTGTAAGTTCTTTCTGTGGACCTCTGTCTGGTTTCTATGTTCCCATCCAATGGTTAAACCATCCATGTTTTTATTTTACCTTTGTTAACCAAAACTGATAGTTGATTCTGCTAATCGGGACGAAACTGCACCGGGTAGTCGTAAAGTTGGCTGTAGAAGTTGTGGATACGTCTGCTCGGGGATGTTATCGTTTTAACTTAAGGGATGAGCTGTTTTGGTTTGGGAAGCCTAAGCTTCTTTTGTGGTTGATACAATTTATATCTTTCCAGGTTAGTAAATAAAAGATAAGCCAGTTGCTTTTAGAGTAGTACTTCATCCTGCATATGTATGTTTCTTAGAGTATCATTTCTTTTTGCAGAATGCTTTTGAGATGGCTACATTTATTTGGTCCCTGGTAAGTGTTCAATAAGTACGTTATTTCTCTCAAACTCGAGCCCGAAATGCACTACAATTAGAAACTATAGCTTGTTCGGTTTCCCTTATTTGAAACCATTTGGAGCCACTTCCCCAACTTCATATCTGTGAGATCCTACGTTGGTTGGAACGAAGCATTCCTTTTAAGGGTGTGGAAACCTCTTCCTAGCAGACGCATTTTAAAATCTTGAGGGGGAGCCCAAAAGGGAAAGCTCAAAGAGGACAATATCTGCTAGTAGTGGGCTTGGGCGGTTACAAATGATATCAGAGCTAGGTTTCGAATGGTGTGCCAGCGGGGACGATGGACCCTCAAGGAAGGTGGATTGTGAGATCCCACATTGGTTGGAGAGGTGAACAAAACATTCCTTATAAGGGTGTGGAAACCTCTCCCTAGTAGACACGTTTTAAAATCTTGAGGGGAAGCTCAGAAGGGAAAGTCCAAAGAGGACAATACCTGCTAGCGGTGGGCTTGGGCTTGGGCTGTTACAAATGATATGAGAGTCAGGTTCCGAATGGTGTGCTAGCGGGGATGCTGGCCCCCAAGGGGGGTGGAATGAGAGATCCCACATTAGTTGGAGAGGGGAACGAAACATTCCTTATAAAGGTGTGAATACCTCTCCCTAGCAGACGCATTTTAAAACTTTGAGGGGAAACCCAGAAGGGAAAGCCCAACGAGGACAATATCTGTTAGCGGTAGGTTTGGGCGGTTACAAATGGTATCAGAGCCAGGTTCCGAACGATGTGCTAGTGGGGATGCTAGGCCTCCAAGGGAGGTGGATTGTGAGATCCCTCGTTGGTTGGAGAGGGGAACGAAACGTAACTTATAAGGATGTGTAAACCTCTCCCTAGTAGACGCATTCTAGAACCTCGAAGGGAATCCCAGAAGGGCCCAAAGATGCACTTAATGGGGTGGGAGAGGTCATGACATTGTTTGAAATACATTAGGCTCGTGTTTTGTTCTTTGACTTGGTATTGTAATTTTGTTCTTTTTTCTTTCTTACTGACTGAAATCTTAGCTTTCAGTGGGAAATTAGGGAGCCCTCTTGTTTCATGGAGAACCAAACATACGTTGGTATCCGCTTGGCCTTCGGGTATGTGATATCCTCGTCCCGAACGAAACTTATGTCGTAACGGGCGTATATGCCATGCATTTTCTTTACTAAAGACGATGAATCCATTTGGAGATCAGACACAACTTCATTGTTGTTCATTGCAGGGTCATCACTCAGTTTTGCAGTAGCTTCATTACATTCCCACTCTATGTTATAGTAACTCAGGTATGATAGTTTTATCTTGTATCACTCCATTTTCATCAAACTCGGTCCGATTTGAAGTAGTGTTAACGCGGTTGTCGTAGATGGGGTCGAGGTTCAAGAAATCACTCGTGTCGGAGAACGTCCGAAACTCGCTCCAACAATGGAAAAAAAGAGTGAAGACAAGGTCGGGTTCTACTTCCTCGGTTGTAGTTGTGGGTGCAACATCGCATTCATCCTCTGTTTGTACAATGGACGATGACGACGACGATGACGACGACGATGATGACGATGATGATGGTGAGGTGAATGACGACTTTATCGCAAACTGCTCGGAAGGAAGCACGTCAAACGCTGCCCAATCCAGACGTTCCTCTGAGGTCCTTCAGCATGCTTCGTCGGATGACACGGATATACGAATATCTGTTCGTTCTAGTCCTCCAAACGTTACATCCAACGACAACAGAGATGAAGAGAATGAGAGGATCATTGAGGGCAGTGATCTATAGCACAACTATTTGAGTCTCTTTCCACTTTATTTGGCCTACTTTTGAGTTATGTTTATTGAAACTGAAAGAGATTTGGCTCTCTTTTATAGTGTTGAGAGTTTAGAATTTATGTTCAATTAAAATGCATTATGAATTTTAGATGTCAATGACAAGCGTTTATACAATTATGTATTCAAAAGCACCCAAAACGCTAGCACAGATATTGTTCGCTTTGACCTGTTACATATCGTCAACTTCACGATTTTCAAACACGTTTATTAAGGAGAGGTTCCCATGCCCTTATAAGAAGTGTTTCATTTCACTCTCCAATCGAGGTGGGATCCCACAATCCACCTCGAGAAATAGCGTCTTCGCTGGAACATCGTCTGATACCATTTGTAACAGCCAAAACTGACCGCTAGTAGATATTGTTTGCTTTGGCTCGTTACATATCGCCGTCGGCTTCAATCTCACAATCCACCCCCCTAGGGCCTAATGTCCTCGTTACCACCCGATTTTTGGCTATATATACCATTTGTAATAGTCTAAACTCACCGTTAGTAGATATTGCCTACTTTGACTCGTTACATATCGCCAACCTTATGGTTTTAAAATACGTCTACTAGACTAGAGAGAGGTTTCCACACTCTTATGAGGAGTGTTTTGTTTCACTCTCCAACCGATGTGGGATTTCACAATCCATCCCCTGAGACCCAATGTCCTCGTTGGCACACTGCCCGATGTTCGGCTATATATACCATTTGTAACAACCCAAGTTCACCGCTAGCAGATATTGTTAATTTTGGTAAGTTATATAGGTCTTGTTAATTTTGGTAAGTTACATAGGTCTACTTCCCACATTCGTGCGAAGAGTGTTTCATTTCACTGATCTAAAAAAAATTGTACTATTTCTCTATTTATAATGTATTTAAAATTAAAAAAATTAATAAAAATACCATTGAATTTTGTAATTTATTTAAAAAATACCCTTAAATAAGAAAATGCAAAACTACTCTTAAAATTTTAAAAAATATACTTAATTTTAGATAAAAATCGTTAATAATTTATTTAAAAAATAGTAGTTGAGCTTTTAAAAAATACTATTTTATTTTATTTTTTATTTTTCAAATGAGAGGATATTAGTGATTTTTTTTTTTTTAAAGTTTAAATGTATCTTTTAAAAATAAAATATTAACTATTTTTGTATTTTTTTTAAAAAAATTCACACTTTATATTATTAAAAGTTTAAATTTATAATTTAATTTATTATTATTTAACGAAAGACATAGCTCTAAATCGAGTTTTCCCTGATAAAGCAGTTCTTCAGCTCCAGACCTTCCGGCTTACGCTGCAAGAAACCTCAGCCTTCTGCCTTCTCTGCGATTCTCTCTTACTCCTTCGATTTCTCGGTGTTTTAAGTCTCTCAACATGGTGCTCGAGGTAGTCACTGATCACTAATCTCTTTTTCCAAATTCCTAATTTCATTCAATTTTCCTCATTCCTTTGGAATCTCATTTTTCTCCACTTGGTTGAACGATCTAGGGTTCTTATGGATATGAAACTATTTTTTTATTTCTTTTGGGTAGGCGACGATGATCTGCATCGATAATTCGGAATGGATGAGGAACGGCGATTATGCTCCTTCGAGATTCCAAGCTCAAGCGGATGCCGTCAATCTCATTTGCGGAGCTAAAACCCAGGTGATTGATCGCTTTATTTTGTTCCATTATGTTTTCCTTGTCTGTGATGGAAAGAGAAGAAGGAATATGTCCCCTGGTTTTAGATTTTATGTCATGTTTCGAGTAATATAATTTCTTCTTCATTGCCTTTTGGGTTGGCTTTGTTCTATTGCGTTGCAATTTGGGTTATTGGGTGGGGATAATTTTGATTACGAACAACGCCATATTACCTACTTTATTAAAGTGAAATTTGTAAATTAGTTTCTTGGAATTATCTGGTAGTCTCGCCTTTTTCTTTCTTAACATATGATTCTGAAGTTTTGATGAAAGTGTTTCATCGTTTCAATTTTTTCTAACAGTCCAATCCGGAGAATACGGTAGGAGTTCTTACGATGGCCGGAAAAGGGGTTCGGGTTTTGGTAACTCCTACCAGTGATCTTGGCAAGATTCTAGCGTGCATGCATGGTTAGTTCATCTACTTGCCTTTTCTCTGAAGTTACCCCCCCTTTCTTGCTATATAAATTTGAGGCTTCTTAAAATGTTATGAGAGGTTTATTGCATTTTCTGCACCTTATAAGGGTTTTCTTTTAAACGTAGTAGTTGAAAATTTAGGTACTAAGATATTTTCATGTGATCGTTTCTGTATTTGGTTGTCATTTCTTCAGCATCTTAGTATCTCTAATATTAGAAAAATAGTGAAAATTTGGCGAATTTTTTAATCAGCCCTTTTGTTCTGTCACTTATTCTGGAGGGTGACATTCTATGTCTTATGACTGATGATGTTTTGGACACTTCAGAGTGCATTTTATTTGAGATTATTTCTCAACAGAAACAACATTTAATATATGTGTATATATATATATAAAAGATGACTGATTATGTTAATATTTTACGTGTAATTTCTGTAATAAACAACAAAATCTGATAGAGTTCTTGTTTTGACTATTCAAGGTGTTATAAATTAAAACATTGGTAATAATTTTTGTGGCAACTATAGAAGGTGTCTTAAGTTAGAGTATAGGGAATATTTTTTGGGATAATTCTGAAAGCTTAATGGTCTATTCTCACTCATTAGATGTATGAGATGTCATGCATGATAACTCTTACTTTGATCCCTATTGAAGTCGATGAGTTTATTTTTTTTAGTGCTGTTCGTTCATTTCTCCTTGTTGATATCGATGTTTCTCTTTAAATGTTTTTCCCAAAGAAAAACATATATCCCCAAATATTCTTAGGGGTGAGTACTGTCCAGTTTCAAGATGGTACGTACAGCATTTTAGTCATTAGAAATTCCTGGGTCCTTACTCTCTAGATGCATTGGATTAGGTGTATAGTGAGTTCTACAATAAGCCCTAGTGAAGTGCTGCTGATCTTTTTTGCTAGTCTTCCCACTTCGCTTTCTCTACAGTACTTAACATCTTTCTTTTTTACACAATAGGTTTAGAGTTGGGTGGAGAGACAAACTTGGCTGCAGGGATTCAGGTGGCACAGTTGGCTCTGAAGCATCGTCAAAATAAGAAACAACAACAAAGAATTATTGTTTTTGCGGGAAGGTAGGCACTTCTTGTCATTCCTTTTATGCATTTTAATGGTGCCATTCCAGTTATTAATTGTTCTCAAGCCATCTACCTTATGTCATCTTAGTCCTGCCAATCATGACAAAAAGTTGTTGGAGACAATAGGAAAGAAATTAAAGAAGAATAATGTGGCACTTGATATTATTGATTTTGGCGAAGAAGACGATGGTAAGCCAGAGAAGCTGGAAGCCCTTCTTTCGGCTGTAAATAGTAATGACTCCAGTCACATTGTTCACGTTCCCTCCGGTCCAAATGCACTATCCGATGTACTTATTAGGTCAGTTTCACTCTCTCTCTATGTGGTTGGAGGATACTGATTCTTATTGCTTCCGTTTGTTTCATATTGTTTGACACAGTAAAAAAAAAAAATCTCTCTATATGTTTTCACAATGTCTCCTATGTCAGTACTCCAATCTTCACCGGTGATGGGGAGGGAGGAAGTGGATTTGCAGCAGCTGCTGCTGCAGCTTCAGCTGGTGGGGCTGGTTTTGATTTTGGTGTGGATCCCAACCTAGACCCTGAACTAGCACTTGCATTACGTGTCTCAATGGAAGAGGAAAGGGCCAGACAGGAGACAGCTGCTAAGAAAGCTGCTGAGGAGACTTCAAAGCAGGAAAAAGGAGAGGCACAACCATCTGGCTCACAGGATACAACTATGAACGAACGTGCTAGTGCTGAAACTTCTGATGCTCAAAAGACAAGTGATCCAATGGTTGGTTTATCTTAAATTAAATAAGTTCAAATGCTGCTATAGACATAGAATGTCCATGACTTCAAATATTTCCTTCAACGCTCACTTCATTTCTCAGCTTGCTTTCTCCCACCCTTTTGGAGAGGGGGTGTGGGGAATGCTACTATGTATCTTCTACTTCGTTCTTGGCGACATTTTTTCATTGCCTTCACAACTTTAATGAAAGTAGAAGTTTATGCGATGTTTTGATATTCAATCTGGATTTGGGATTTGGTTACAGGACGATGATAATGCTCTGCTACAACAAGCCCTTGCAATGTCAATGGAAGATCCTGCCTCAAGTCAGGACGTGCGGGATACAGAAATGTCAGATGCAACTATAGATCCAGAGTTAGCTCTTGGTAAGGTTCTTTGTTTCAATTTAACCATTCTTGGTTTGTGATGGGTACTTTTCTTCCTTCATCTCATGGTTGGCCTTTTGTCTCTCGAGTAATTCAGATTTTAACTTTATGAATATTTCAAAGGCATATAATTACTGCCGTTGAATCAAGCTCTTATGGAAGTTTCTATCATAGGTTCAGAGAATACGCTGCACTAATTTGCTTGATTGGTTTGCATGAATACCGTACCTGCTAATCTTCGATAGACCTGAATCATTTGCAAGTTGTAACCGCTCAACCCCACCTCTAGCAGATGTTATCCTCTTTGGGCTTTACTTCTCGGGCTTCCCTCAAGGTTTTTAAAATGCGTTTGAGGTTTCTACACCCTTGTAAAGAATGTTTTGTTCTCTTCCCCATCCGATGTGGGATCTCACAATCCACCCCCTTTGGGACTCAGCATCCTTGCTGGCATACTGCCTCGTGTCCACCTCCTTCGGGGCTTAGCCTTCTCTCTGGCACATTGCCCGGAGTCTAGCTCTGATACTATTTGTGACAACCTAAACCCACTGCCAGTAGATATTGTCTTCTTCAGGCTTTCCCTCTCAAACTTCCCTCAAGATTTTAAAATACATATGCTAGGGAGAGGTTTCCACACCCTTATAATAAATGCTTCGTTCTCCTCCCTAACTAACGTGGAATCTCAATTGCAAGTAGTGTGAACACTATCTCCATGAAATTTGACTTCCATCAATATGGATATCATTCAGGCCAGTTTGAATTGAATGTGCATTCTAACTATCTTTTCCATTTTCGTCTAATGCTTGTTGGATGCAGCACTTCAGTTGTCCGTGCAGGAGGATGCTAAAGACTCAACAAGCCAACCTGATGTGAGTAAATTACTGGCAGACCAGTCATTCGTGTCGTCCATTCTTGCATCGGTACGAATTCTACAACCTGTAAATACTCCCCCACAGATCTAAAAAAAGGTGTCTCCAAATATCAGGTTTATGTTTAATTGACTCAAATGGAAAAAATGTTCAACAGCTTCCAGGGGTTGATCCAAATGATCCATCAGTTAAAGATTTACTGGCTTCCATGCAAAGTCAGTCAAAGCCAGAGGTTAGTTGGTTAAAGATCCAAACGATCCATCAGTTAAAGATTGTAAAATTAATTTTGAACGTTGTTTCAGGACAAGAAGAACGAAGAAAACCCGCCCAAGGAAGATGACGACAACAACAAATGATCCATCCATCTTCCGAAGTTGAATAATTCCGCTAGGTAATTCGTATTTCCCTCGTAAGAGAGTTGCATCGTGTTCATCTGCAGAAGTTAGTCACTCTTGTTTTTGCTTTTGATTTGGCTGAAAACAAGAATATGCTTCACTCTGATGTCTAAAAAAGTCTGTGCTTATGATATCATACTCTTAATCTTAAATCAACTCTTGTTTTCTTTCTCTTATTCTGTTTATTTTCTTTGAAATTATAACTGAAAGAACATCCCTCCCAACCTTACCACTATTAGATATTGGTCTTCTTTAGGCTTTTCCTTTCGAGCTTGTTCTCAAGGTTTTTAAAATGCGTTCGCTTTTCTCAAGGTTTTTAAAACGTGTTTGCTAGGGAGAAGTTTCCACACACTTATAAATAATGCTTCGTTCTCTTTTCAACAAATGTGGGATCTCACACATCTAAGATAAAAAAATTTCCATATGATTGAGGTTTTGAATATTACATTTTTATAGTGAGTAGTTTAAGAATGTTTAGGCAGGATCTAAGAAAAAAATTATGTTTTTAAATTTGAAGGACTAAATTAGTAATTTTGACAAGTTTTAGGGACTAAACCTATATTTTTATTTTAATGGTAAAAAATTTCATCATATAACACCGAGTTGTCTTCATTATCTTCATCTTTGTTAGTTCGTATAAGATTTGTTTAAATTTTATGAGGATTTATGAGTTTTAATTCTTAGATTTCAGGTAAATATTATCGTATTTTAAATTATTAAGGTAACATTCCAATTTAGCAATATTATGTCACTAATTAATGGTTAATTTAGCACGTAGATGATTTAGACTATTTTCCTAATTTTTGGTAATAAAATATCTCCTCTAAATGTATTTTAAAATATTTAACGACTTTGTCTTATTCATTTTTTAAATTTATTAGGCAAATTATTGACTTTTGTTTCTAATACTTTACTTTCAATTAAAAAAATGCATAGCTAAAAGATTTATAAATTTATTTTATATAAAATTAAAATTTTAATGATGATTTATTAAGGTGCAACTTTGAAATTAAATTTGTAATTTATAATGGTTTGATATTTGTATTTTTTAAAAATTTAATAGATGGTTAAATTTTAAATTAATAAACAAGTTTTGAAAACTATTTCTTTAAGTTTGCAAAACTATTTGAATTTTGAAAATATTTTTAAAAAGTTATTACAACTGTGAATAATTTAATTATAATTTGACAAACATTTGAATTTTGAAAATATTTCAAAAAAGTTTTATTACACAACAACCCCCTATCAAATTTGATTATTATTATAAGTTTAATTTTTAAAAATAAAAAACTAATAGTAAAAATAGTATTATTAAACATGCCATAGAGCTTTAGAGTGTAATTCACATGTCGATATTTCTATGACCTAATATTTATAAGTTTGATATCAATAAATTAATATTTCAATTATACTTGAAAAAATTGACGAAATATAATTAAATAATAAATTAAAAAGTGTGAAATGTTTATCTAAAAATTAAATATATTTTAAGGATTATTTATAGCTAAAATCATTCAAATAATTAATTTTCACTGAGATTGTATATTGACTAATATTTTTTAAATAATAATTAAATCAAAGTCCAAACTTTTGTCATTATATGTAATTTAACTAAAAAATTATAGATTCAAGTTGTTGTTTGTCTTCCTCATAATTATCCTCCAACCATGGCGACGGAGCTTCGACAGCTAAAACAGATTGTCCATGATGCTACGAGCTATGAAATGGTCCGACTTGGCCTTTTTTGATCATCATTAGTCAACAAATTGGTCTTTTCACATGATCTTCACGCGGGAAACTTTCTCGATTACTGTTGAAATGAACCCTTAAATTCATTAATGTGATCGCATTGGAGTTCGTTTCTTGATCCATTCTTGTTCTTACCAATTTCCCCCCAGTTGCCTCTCCTCTCCGATTCTCCCCCCATACTTTGAAGCTCCAAATCTCTGTTTTCCCCTTCCGTAGCAATGGATTCACAGTACCCTTATCGGAACTCTCTTTACCCTCAAGTGAATGATTCGAACCCCGATGCGCCTTCATCTTCGTTTGTGAATCCTAATCCATCGTCGAGTTCGAATCTTTACCCCACTCTCGATATGAAGGATTTGGTGGAGAATCTGTTTCCCGACGACGTGGATTACCGCCATCCTCCTTCGGCTCCGGCTTCGGCTCCTCCCCTTGCGGCGGAAGAGATTCTCATCAGAGTCCCAGGCGCCATTCTCAACTTGATTGATCAACAGTACAGTGTTGAGCTCGCTTGCGGCGATTTGACCATTGTCCTTATTCGCCAAGGGGAGAGTATTGTTACGGTGCTAGCGCGTGTTGCCGATGAGATTCAATGGCCATTGGCGAAGGATTTGGCGTCTGTGAAGCTCGATGATTCGCACTACTTCTTCTCTTTTCGGGCTCTTAAGGAACGTGGATCGGACTCCGATTCGAGTGACGAGGAAGACCGGAAGAAGAATGGGTTGGATGATTATTTGAGTTACGGGTTGACGATTGTTTCGAAAGGCCAAGAGGGATTGTTGAAGAAACTGGATGGAATTTTGCAGAATTACAGTAGTTTTACAATGCAGAAGGTATCGGAGAGTGCCAAGAAAGTGGAGATTCTGGATGAATCTCTGGCCAAAGAGATGTCGCCGGCGGATTTGAAGACGGAGAAGAAGAAGAAAGAAGAAATGGAGGGGAAATGTGCGGCGTATTGGACAACATTGGCTCCTAATGTGGAAGATTACAATCGAACGGCTGCAAAGTTGATTGCAGCGGGATCAGGGCAATTGATTAAAGGGATTTTGTGGTGCGGTGATGTGACTGTTGAAAGGTTGAAACAGGGGAATGAGGTTATGCAGAAGAGGATGGGCCCCTGTTCTAACACAGAGATCAGCCCTGAAACCCTCGAGAGGATTAAAAGGTTCTTTCCTTTCAAGTTAAATCTGTTTTCTTGCACTCATTTCTGTGTTCATAGCATTTGGTTTGAGCTTATTGGTATCATATTATTGTTGGCAATTGTGTATCACTCTATTCGTAGCGGAGGTAATGAGTTCAAGTCATAGTAATCGCCTAAGATTTAATATCTTACTAGGTTTCGTGATGATCAAATGTAGTTTATCGCACGAGAATAGCCGATGAACTTGCAGATTGGCCCGAACCCTCACGGATATTAAGAAAAACAGTTGCATCTTTATGCAATAAGTGCCAGTTTTTGTTATTTTATGCAGTTCTACAGCTTAAACCCAAGCTGTTATTGTGCTTAAACCCAAGAATTATCCTCTAGAAGCCCTCATTTTTATGAACAATCTCTTACACTTGCACCCCAATGCTTTAAGAAACACTCTGAGTGCATTACATTTGTAGCCACCTCTGGAATTTCACCGGGAACTTGATGAGTCGATCACCAGGAAACACGGCGGTATAGGAACCACGAGCTTACGGGCTTGAAGAGGTTATTGCCAACACTCTAGGTGCTTTACGTTTGTAGCCATCTCCGAAACTAAGAGCTACATAAAAAGTAGATATTTGAGCATTCTTCTGAAATGAATTTCATGTTGCATTCATGAGAGTAGCTTGTTTTTTCTTTGAGCTGTGAAATTCTTGAGCAAACTGCATGAAAACACCTCTCAAGTACTTTTTTGGTCTGAGTTTTTGTTTAGGGTCAAGAGGGTGACAAGGATGTCGGAGAAAGTAGCAACTGGAGTACTCTCTGGAGTTGTTAAAGTTTCTGGATTCCTTACAAGTTCAGTGGCTAATTCGAAAGTTGGCAAGAAGTTTTTTGGAATGCTTCCCGGAGAAATTGTAGTAGCTTCTCTTGATGGCTTTGGTTTGTCGTCAACTCTACTTTGTTTTTCGATCTCCTTTCCTTTTCTCTGTATCTATCTATCGACTCGATTTTCTTATATACACACCGAACTATTTAAAAATAACTTTAAAATGTTTGAGATATGTTACCTTCAGTATGCTAGATACATGAAAATTTTGAACTTATGTTGTTATTTGAGAATATTTCATGGTGTTGAAGAAAAGCTTTCTTAAGCTTGAAACTGCGATGAGAATATAGTTATGTTCGACTTTTACATTATTTGATTATTTGTATGAGAAAGCATGTCATTCCAAAATTTTAAAAGTAGCATGTGATTCCTGTATATATCTTTTGTCCAAATTCAGTCCTTAGATAATTAACAACACAATCATGATAGGTTATAACTTTCATGTTGGTTGCTTCATCCTTCAACTAGTCTTGTGGTTAGCTACTTAGGATCATAGATATACTTTAGTTGCTGAATTTTCACTTTATGAATCCTTCCCTACAAGAACGCATTACTTTTGTAGCTTAGTTGATTACTGATTTCATCTTCTGATAATCAGGCAAAGTTTTTGATGCTGTTGAAGTTGCTGGAAAAAATGTCATGGCTACATCTTCCACTGTGACAACTGAACTTGTGACCACAAGGTAAACTGTCACCGACTGCACCTGTCTTACTATGGATAGGTAAAAAGAACCAGAGAGTATCTAGAATACAGCTCAAGGGAAGTTCGGAGAGTTCCTTTGTAACAACAGCCCAAGCCCACCACTAGCCGAAATTGTCCTCTTTGGGTTTTCCCTTTCGAGCTTCCCCTCAAGGTTTTTAAAACGCTCTGCTAAGGAGAGGTTTCCACGCCCTTAAAAGGAATGCTTTGTTCTCCTCCCCAACTGATGTGGGATCTCACAATCCACCCCCCTTCGGAGCCCATCGTCCTCACTGGCACACCGCCCGGTGTGGCTGTGATACCATTTGTAACAGCCCAAGCCCCACCGCTAGCAGATATTGTTCTCCTTTGGTTTCCCCTCAAGGTTTTTAAAACGCAACTACTAGGGAGAGGTTTCCACACCCTTATAAGAAATGCTTTGTTCTCCTCCCCAACCGATGTGGCTAAGGGCCTTCACATAACATCACACTACATTTACATAATACTTCAGTTCCTCCCCCTAACACGTACTCTTAACCACACTAATAACTGGGGTGAGGGTCTATGACAGGACAGAATGAAACCTTAAATTTGATACACTCTTATGTTAAGAGACTGGTTTAAATACTGGAGATATTTTCAGTTTACTTGCTATACAGATTTCTGGATATCTTCCTGCTGCTTGACCAAATGTTGAAAGAATTTCAATTTTCATGTCAGATGGTGCAGTTCAAAAGCCATTTCACATACTCATGATGCTTTTATATTCTTTTCCTTATTTTGTTGTTGCAGGTACGGGGAGCAAGCTGCTAATGCAACCAGTGAAGGCCTTGAGGCTGCTGGACACGCTGTTGGGACGGCATGGGCTGCTTTGAAGTTACGAAAAGCTCTGAATCCAAAAAGTGCTCTTAAGCCAACAGCTTTAGCAAAATCCGCTGTTAAAGCCGCAGCTGCAGAGGCGAAGGCTAAGAACTCCAAGTAAATTGTTGGAATTATTTGATCTTTAACTAATAGTAGGTATGACTTATGAGCTGCTGTCATAAATTAAGTTGAGCTATTAAAGATGTGAGCCACTTCATCTCAATGCCCTCTCTTGGTTTCTTATCAAAAATATTGTTGTTTAGAATTCCTGTATATACAATTACTTGGATCATGAAAAGAATGACATGATTGGTTTCTGTTTCCTTTCAATAATGGCTCTCTTCCCCATATCAAGATCCCAAAAGCTCAAAACTTTGCCCCTCCGTTGATATAAGGCTGTAAATCTTGGTCACAAGCTACCAGTTTCTAACCAAGTGTCTGCAGGATATTCAATCCCCATTTTGTTCTCATTGACAAATGTCAAAAAGCAGAAACTATGTTTGAGATGACTTCAAAAAATTGGTCCACGTTTTCTCTTCATAACAAGTGTTTGAGGTATTTTTCACCCCTCTCGATTTCATGTGATCAAATCAATGTTTGAGACTTGTAGCTATTCTGTTCTGATCGAATCAATGTTTAAGATTGGTGACTATCATATGATCAAATCAATGTTTGAGACTGGTAGCTATTATGTTCTGATCGAATCATTGTTTAAGATTGGTGACTATCCTATGATCAAATCAGTGTTTGAGACTGGTAGCTATTATGTTCTGATCGAATCAATGTTTAAGATTGATGACTATCCTATGATCAAATCAATGTTTGAGACTGGTATCTGTTTTGTTATGATAGAATCAGTGACTATCATATGATCAACTCAATGCTTGAGATTGATAGCTATTATGTTATGATCGAATCAATGTTTAAGATCGGTGAGTATCATGATTTGAACTTATCAGCTTCAAAAATCTTTGATTCCACTGATTGTTCCACTGATTATTAGGCCAACTTTATGATGGGCAGCCCACTGTGTAGGCAGGACAAAAGAATTCCAAATCAATTTCTTGAAGATAAACATCTCTCAGGATCCTCCTCCATCAGCAGGTACGATTCTTGGCTTTAATATCTTTATTATTGTTTCATAAACATAAAGAATTGAGTTTCTTGTCTTCTTGTGCCAACAACTTGATATGGGATGGCTGAATGCTTGCTAATATAGAATATTTTTCTACATGATTGTGGCATAATATTATAAGATAGTGGGTTTTGGACATCTAGCCAAAGTCTAACACAGCTAATAAAAATAGTATAAAAAGTTGGTAATGCAGCAAAACCAGCCAATTACTAAGCCAAATTCTGTAGAAAATTGGAGTGCTCCTCCATTGCTTTATTTCTTTGTTTCTGGTGAAGAACTTTACCTTATCTTTCTGTTTCTGAAAACGATTACACCAAAACTCTCTTGGTTCCACTTTATCTTAATGTGCTTCTATCTATCTCTTTTAATTGTACACCACAAGTTTTTCTTTTTTCTTTTTCCCCCCTTAAGTTCATATTAGCTTATGTCGATTTCAACTAGCCTTACCGACCAATTGTTTCGTAGATATTTAATACCTTAGGTGGGTGGGTCTGACCTTTGAACTTTTAAGATTGTGTTTATTTGGTTCATATATTTTTAAAAAGTAGATTCTTGAACTTTTATGTTTGTGTCTATTTAGATTCTATAGTTTAAAAGTGTGAGATCTCACGTCGGTTGAGGAGGAGAACGAAACATCATTTATAAGGATGTGGAAACCTCTCTCTAGTAGGCGCGTTTTAAAAATCTTGAGGAGAAGCCCGAAAGGGGAAACCCAAAGAGGACAATATCTGCTAGCGGTGGGTCGGGATGTTACAAAATGAATTTTTATCACTGAGGCTTTGTTTGATAATCATTTGGTTTTAAAAAATTGTGCCCATTTTTTTATCTTTCCTAATATAAATATTTGAGTTTTTAGCCAACTTCTATAAACAAAAACAAGTTTTTAAAAGCTTTCAAAACTTGACATAGATTAGGAAAGTAGATAACAAACAAAGAAACTAGTGTTTATAAGCTCAATTCTCAAAACTCAAAACAAGAAACGAGATGGTTATCAACCGGGACCTAAATGTTTAACCTTGACCCAAGTTAACGACGGTGACGTATTAGACATAAGAGTGAAGATTAGAGGCTTACTAAAAATTAAAGTAGGACCAGTTGTCTAACCTTGACTCAAGTGATAGAAGACGCGTTTTAGACACAAGGTTAAAAGTTTAGAGGCTTATTTAAAACTCAAGTAGGATCCAAATGTTTGACCTTGACCCGAGTTATGACGGTTACCTATTAGACATAAGAGTAAAAGTTTAGAGGCTTGTTAAAAACTAAAGTCGAACCAAACGAACACGATCTTAAGAGTTCAAACACGTGTAAGAATTTTTTTAAAGCGACTATACTAGAGAATGAATTAGCTACCAGTTGTATCGAACTTATGATTGGTTAATTTTATTGCATCTTATAATCCTTTGCTTTATACAATACTTTAAGTATCGAATCAAATGCTCCTTTCCACAAGAGGGAAACAACTAACACAAAGACTATTCTTAGCCACTAAAGAGCTAAGATTCTTTTTCTTTATTTCTTTGATTAGTAACTTTTGTTCTTCCTGTAATGTGAAGATTTTGAGTTAGAAATGAAGTTATCCCTTTAGGATTTGGGTAATCTCTTCCAAATCAAATCAACTTATAGGGTATTTGGAATCATATCTCTTGATGTTACTGTCATACATTTGATGAAATGAACCTTAGGGTGCCCCTTTTTCTCATTCTCCTGTCTTTGTTTGCTTTTTTACCAAGTTTTTAATGGAGATTTATTCTTATAAAACGATTGTTATATATATATATACACGATTGTTATATATATATATATATATATATATATATATATGCATACATTCATGCATATACAAACAGGTGAACTTGGAGTTTACTGTTTCAAGATGGACCCATAAAGTACATCATTGATTGATAAGAGACTAGTTGTTCATCATGGTTGCTCACAATTGAACCAATCATACAATTTCATTTGGCACAATCTAGCTCAACCATACCAATTTGTTACCTGACTTTATCATGGGAACCACCTTGATGAATACTAGAATGATCTATGTTAAAAGGTTCAAATGATCTCTCTTTATTTTGTAGGTCACACTAAATTTCTAGTTTCTTCATAAATTCTATACGTGAGATCCCACATCGAAACATTCTTTTTTAATGTGTGAAACTTCTTCCTAGCATATGTATTTTAAAAACTTTGAGGGAAAGTTCAAAAGGGAAAACCTAAAGAGGACAATATCTGCAAGCGGTAGGTTTTGGCAGTTACAAATGGTATTAAAGCTAGACACCAAGCGATGTGCTAGCAAGGAGGCTGAGCCTTGAAGGGAGGTAGACACGAGACAGTGTGCTAGCAAGGACTCTGGGCCCTGAAGGAGGGTGGGTTGGGGGGTCCCACATCGATTGGAGAAGTGAACAAGTGCCAACGAGGACGCTGGGCCTCGAAGGAGGTGGATTGTGAGATCCCCACATAGGTTGGGGAGGAGAACGAAACATTTTTTAACATTCTTTAAAGGTGTGGAAACCTCTCCCTAGTAGACACGTTTTAAAAACCTTGAGAGGAAGCTCGAAAGGGAAAGCTAAAAAACGACAATACATGTCAGTGGTGGGTTTGAGCTGCTATACTATACATATCGATATTTAAGAATTAAGCTATAATAATGTTGCCAAAATAATAGTAATTAACAGGTACTCTTTCTATTGGGATGGGAGGTTCAAATACTCATCATGGCTCTTACCTGGAACATGACATGTGTCGTGTTTGGAAAGAGAGAAGTCAAAGACTTTACCGGCATCTCCTCTGTCTACCGTATAGATGTCTTTGAATTTTCAATTTTGTGTCTAAAAGGTCTCGAGCTCTCAATTTTGGTATATTAGGTATAAATTTGAACTTTATGTTTAATTAGACTTTAAACTTTCAATTTTATTCATAATCTATCTTCAAATTTTAAAAGTTGTCGGGTAGGTCAATAACCTATCTAACGAAAGATAGAAATATCGAGAATTTATTGAACACAAACTTAAAAGGCTAAAATTATAATTTTGATTTAACTTCTTTTTTTTTTTTTTTTTTTAAATGATTATACAAAAAGGGAAGAAAAAAGAATTGGTGCTAAAAAAAGTTGTAAAAGGTATAGGTACTAAACATGCACCATAGTCCTTTCATTATCAAACATTGCCCACTTCCCTTTTTCTTAAACATCACATTGTGTGCCATTGTATCTCAACATCACTAATCTTTTGATTAAACCCTAACATTATAATTAATATTTCTTATAACAATGCCGAGCCCATCAAGTCCAAAAGGACGATTTTAAAATATTCATCCAAGTGGCTCAGATAAAAGATAGTCACGTTATTCATCGACGAGTAAAGCAATACTAGGTCAGAAAGGCTTTTTTCCCAGAAGGAGGTTCAGAATTTCATTGACTCTCATGTTTTTGTTCAGGTTCAGGATTTCACCCACAACTTCTGTCCACAAATGAAATGGATGAAAAAGCCACTGTTACCATCAATTATGAAGTTGCTTTGACTACAGAACCATGTCTGTCTCTTGGAGCGATCGGCGCAACAAAAAGGCGTCGGAGAGATGCCCTGGATTTGACATGTCGCTTGCTGGGTATCAAACAAATCGTGACGAATCAAAGTTTTCCGCTTGGCTTTTAACAATAGTGGGAAGTAGAGAAAGATAAGATAAAAGAAAAAGAAAAAAAATGAGTCATAAGCAAAATGGGGAGAGGATTAAGCAATGGAGAAAGGCATGAAAATAAAGAATAGAAGTGGAGCACAAAAATGGAGTTCTAGAGGCTTAGCTTTGCCTAGTCAAGCCACCTAAATAGTGCACTCCCACATACCATTAAATTCTTTAATACAAATTTTAATCAATATGTCTATATCAATACTATGAATGCATTACTTCCAAAAGTTATGATTAACCTCATTAATTACTCACAAAAAAAAAAAAGTGTATTTTTTTTCTTAAAATATTATACGAGCAACGGTGAAAAATTATTTAAATGCTATCGTCGTTGTCAATAATTACGGGATATGAATTTGATATTTTATTTTAAAAATATTCTTAAATCTTCCGAAGATTTATGAGAATGTTTGCATAATCCACTGCACCTAAATGATGTGAAAGTTATTTTATTTATAATCAAATAAATTACAATAAATAAAAAGATTATGTTCTTATAATAAAATATCAAATATAATATATATGGTAAACTATAATTTAATATTAAATATCTTTTAACAATTTCAAAATTTTAAGAGTGTTTCAAAAATATCTTTGAACTTTCAAAAGTTTCATTAATACCCTTTAAAAATATTTAACATGAATGTGTGATGGATGACGGTTATTATAGCTTGCGCTTGCTTTTCTTTTTCAAAACAACAATCTCTCTTCGAATCATAACACACGGCGCTCAAAGAAACCTCAATGAATATAGACGAGCACAATGTAGGGGCTCCCTCTGCGAGTCGAGAAGAAGCCTCGTTGCAACTAGATGCTTGATGGTGGGGACAATTCTTGATTTTTAAGGTTAAAGAGTTGATGCTACTTTTAAAATTTTACGAGTATTTTTTAATCATGATACTAATAATAAAAGTAAGTTTAAACTTTTAAAAATTTAAAACGGATTTTTAAAACAAAATACAATAATTTTTATCCAATACTAATCGTAATAATATTTTTGAAACATTTTTTTAAAGTTTAAAAATATTATTAATCGCAGTAAAACTATAAAGATATTTTTGAGACAATATATAAAATTTAGAAATATTTTTATTAATTTAATATTTTTCTATGCAAATTTAATGTATTTATCAAGCAAACCATACATTCCACTAAGAAATTTAAAATATGTATAAAAAAATTAGGTCATAAAGGACCATCCATTGTCATTGTAGTTGAATAATGGGTATTATTCAAAAAGTTGTTTATATATATATATATATATATATATAATTTTTCGGGTTCTTTATCTTTTGAGTTGTTCTGTCGGATCGGTCGTTCAAAACCTTTGGTCTCTATCTGAACCTGATGAAAAAAATGGGATTACTTCTTATGGACTTGTTGAGAATGATTCTGATCTAGTTCATGGCCTATTAGAAGTAGAAGGCGCTCGGTTGGAATTGGAATCCTCACGGACAGAAAAAGATTGCAGTTAATTTGATAATGATTGAGTGACATTGCTTCTTCGACCTTAACCCTAGAATCCCTTAGATATGATACAAAATAGATTTTGTTCTATTGTTGATCAGAGAACGCAACTGTCCTATAGACCGTTTTTTGATTTTCATTAATGATATGCTAAGACATTTACATACGATTACGAGTGGCTCGAAGAACGGGAGGAAAATCAAATAGATAGTGAAGCTTGCGAGGATCGAACTCAGTCTCAAAGATAAACTTTCAATCACATTTAAGCACATAACAAATTGATGCATTGTTTTATTTCAAATTATTCCTCGCAAACGGATTGCCGCAGTGACAGAATCGCAAGCATTATTGGGCCTTACAAAAAGGGAGAGGAAAATGTGAAGAAATCTCGATCGATCATCTTAGGTAAAAAGTGATTTGGTTTCTTTTTTCTTTTTTTTCTTTACTTCATTATGATTCTAGATTGCTCAAAGTTCTTCCCCAAAGTATGATCCAACGGCGATTCTTAAGCATCACGGTGCGATCCTTATCTTTTCCTTTAAAGTCTAAAGTTGTGTGACTGAATCAACCAAATTTGAACCCTTCTTTGATGATTTCTTTTTGTGGATTTAAAGGGTGGATTGATAATCGGACACGTATGTTGTTTGATATTCCAGAATCTGATAAATGCCAATGGCTAATTTGGTTTCGAACAGGGAACGTCCTTTTTTGGGCTGTAGAGAATCATTTCAATGAATACTGTTCCTTTTTCTTCATTGTTTATTTGAATGGAGACCTTCTGCTTTATCTTCTTCACTTTGTGGCCATTAATTGCAATTTTGTCTAAGCTTTTTCGGTTTTAGAAGTGTGAGATCTCACGTCGATTAGAGAGGGGAACGAAACATTCTTTATAAGGGTATTCTTTATAAGGGTGTGGAAATCTTTCGCTGAAACCGTGAGGCTGATAGTGATACGTAATTGGATAAAGCGGACAATATTTGCTAGCGGTGTGCTCGGATTGTTACAAATGGTATCAGAGCTAGACATTGGACGGTGTACCAGCGAGGACGCTGGGCTCCAAAGAGGGGTAGATTGTGAGACCCCACATTGGTTGGAGAGGGGAATGAAGCATTCCTTATAAGAGTGAGGAAACCTCTCCCTAATAGACGCATTTTGAAATCGTGAGGTTGATAATGATACGTAACGGGCTAAAACGGACAATATCTGCTAGTGATGTGCTTGAGTGGTTACAAATAGTATCAGAACTAGACACCGGATGGTGTGCTAGCGGTGACATTGGGACTCCAAGGGGGTGGATTGTGAGATCCCACATTGGTTGGAGAGGGGAACAAAACATTACAAGGGTGTGGAAACCTCTCTCTAAGAGATGCGTATAAAAATCGTGAGGCTGACGGCGATACGTAATAGGCTAAAGCGGACAATATCTGCTAGCAGTGTGCTTGGGAGCTAGACACCGAGCAGTGTGCCAGCGAGGACGCTGGCCCCTAAGGGGGTGGATTGTGAGATCCCACATTGGTTGGAGAGGGAAACAAAGCATTTCTTATAAGGGTGTGGAAACCTCTCTTTAATAGATGCGTTTTAAAATTGTGAAGCTAACGGTGATACGTAACAGGCTAAAACAAACAATATCCGCTAGCGGTGTGCTTGGGAGCTAGACACCGAGCAGTGTGCCAGCGAGGATGCTGGCTCCCTGAGGGGGGTGGATTGTGAGATCCCACATTAGTTGAAGAGGGGAACGAAGCATTCCTTATAAGCGTGTGGAAACCTTTCCTTAACAGACGCGTTTTAAAATCGTGAGGCTAACGACGATACGTAACAGGTTAAAACAGACAATATCCGCTTGCGGTGTGCTTGGGCTGTTACAAATGGTATCAGAGCTAGACGTCGGGCGGTCTACCAACGAGGACGCTGGGCCCCTAAGAGGGGTGGATTGTGAGATCCCACATTGGTTGGAGAGGGCCACGAAACTTTCCTTATAAGGGTGTGGAAACCTCTCTCTAACAGACGCGTTTTAAAATCATGAGGTTGATGGCGATACAAAACGGGCTAAAGCGGACAAAGTTAATGAAGTGTTTGATTTTGAAATATAGTAATAGGATAAAGAAGGGATAAGTGGCAGTGGAAACTGTGGGATGAGGAATAGAACCCACCACCTGCTTTGCCACTTTGTAGCTGATAGATATGCCTCATGCCTTGAAAAAGTGGGAGATGACAATGGGAGCAGTATATTTAAAAACCTCCACCCATTTGCACACATTCTCTTCTTGATTTACAACAAAACCAGACCCCTTTCTGCAAAAAAATGCATATTTCTGTAAAGTTTCAGTATTAATGGCAGAAGAGGATACCCCCTCTGAACCTTCTTCTTCTTCTTCTTCTTCTTCTTCTTCTTCAGCTCTCACCTCTACAATGTCCACTCCATTGCGGAAGGTGTTCTGTAGAATTTCAGGTCTTGCAACTTCTCTGAGAAGAAACACAGCCCCTCACAGCCGAAGAATCTTTCACAGAGATGTTGAACAACAAGAGTTTCAATATGCAAGCTCTCATTGCCTTTCTTCTTATTACAGTGTCTTTGTTGCTCGCCTTGCTATAATGGTTAGTCTTTGGGAATGATCTGATACTCATTCAAGTTCAAAATTAATACCACCCACTTGTGAAATGATATCAGTGCCATTCAGCTTGATATACATCTTGACAGTGATGATTATTACATTATAATACAGGTGATGCTAGCTATTTTGATTGGGATGCTGACAATACTCACATGGCACTTCACAAAGAGCTACACGGCACAGTCGCTCGATAGCTTAGCGTATGGTCTTCGACATGAACTGCTGCAGCGCCCGATCTTACGGATGTGGAGTGTCTTGAATTCCACAGCTGAAATAACCACAGCTCAGGTTAAGCTTTCAGAATATGTAATGAGGAAGTACAGCAAGCCAGTGAATCAAGCAGAGCAAGTTGAGGTTATTTTCTTATCCTTGTCTGATTTACCCTTCGTACTGTGATATCGACGTTGGTTGGGGAGGAGAACGAAACACCCTCCCCTTTATTAGGATGTTGGAACCTTTCCCTAGCAGACGTGTTTTAAAGCCTGGAGGGGAAGCCCGAAAGGGAAAGCCCAAAGAGGACATGTTTCATACTTTTAGCTCTGAATTCATGTTTCATGTCTGTGTTTTTTTGTAGCTGTATGAAGCAATGAGAGACGTTACGTGGGCGATGTTTGCGAGTCGAAAAGCTCTTAATGCCATAACGATCAATTACAAGAATGGTTTTGTCCAAGCGTTCCATCGAGATCATAGAAGCAACAATACGTTTTATATTTACTCGGATCTTGCAAACTATTCCATCACTGCCACTCAATCATATAATATAAATCGACTTTCGTCGGGTGAAGGGTGGTCGGAACCACCCATACATGGCAATGTTTCTGCCAAATGGTACCGGGAACCGCTTGATCCGATTAGTGGTGAGAAGATGGGGAAAGCAAGACAAATCCCACCGGAGGACTTGATTAACATTCCTGGCATTTCACAGGTAGCTGATGGTGTTGCGTCATGGCATGTTACTGTCAGCAAGTACATGGATACACCATTGCTTTCAGCAGCCCTGCCTGTTTCGGATGCTTCAAATGAAAGCATAGTTGCGGTGGTCGGTGTCACGACCGCACTTTCGAGCGTCGGTCAACTTATGAAGGAGCTTGTTGAGTTCCATAGTGGACATATTTATCTAACCTCTCAAGAGGGCTACTTGCTTGCTACTTCAGCCAATGCTCCCTTGTTAAGAAATACATCGACGGGTCGGAAGCTTATGATGGCTGTCGATTCCCAAGATGACGTGATTCGATTAGGAGCCGAATGGTTAAACAAAACCTATGGAAATAACTTTCCTCCTGGTCATGAGGTCCATGAAGAGAACGTCAAGCTTGGTGGTCAGCAGTACTACATCGACTCGTTTTTTCTTAATCTAAAGAAGCTTCCCATTGTAAGTTTCGTCATCGATCCATCGACTTTCTTTTTATCTAATCGTTACGAACATAACAAGATCCTTTCGGTTTTTGTAGGTGGGGGTTGTCATCATTCCTAGGCAATACATAATGGGAAAGGTAGATGAGAGAGCTTACAAAACATTGGTTATACTCATTTCTGCCTCTTTGTGCATCTTAGTTGTTGGATGTCTATTCATTTTGATTCTGACAAAAGGAGTATCTAAGGAAATGAAACTAAGAGCTGAACTAATAAGCCATCTTGATGCAAGAAGAAGAGCAGAGGCATCTAGTAATTACAAGAGTCAGTTTCTAGCGAATATGAGGTACGTTCATTTAAAACGATGGACGAACAACGTAACGACTTGGCGTGTGTGTTAAGAACAGTGTTAGTTTATACTTTATTGATGTTGCAGTCATGAGCTGAGGACACCGATGGCTGCGGTAATTGGACTGCTCGACATTCTAATGTGCGATGACTGTCTCAATAACGAACAGTTTGCGACAGTCACTCAGATTCGAAAATGCTCAACAGCTCTACTCCGACTTCTTAACAACATTCTAGATCTAAGCAAGGTATAACGAGCTCGCTTCGTTGGTTCTACGAAATTTTGTTCTGTTTTTTCGGTTATGGTGTGAAAGATCATAGGCTAATTGTTATCATTCGAATAATCACTTAGGTTGAATCTGGAAAGCTAGTTTTGGAAGATGCAGAGTTTGATCTGGGACGAGAACTCGAAGGGCTTGTTGATATGTTTTCCGTGCAATGCATTGATCATAATGTGGAAACTGTATTGGATCTCTCTGGTACGTTTTCCGTTCACGAATTGATTACACTACAATTTATGCAATGCTCTAATACGATGCTATTGTTTTAGATGATATGCCGAGATTAGTTCGAGGAGACTCCGGTCGGGTTGTTCAAATATTCACGAACTTGATTAGCAACTCTATCAAATTCACTACTAGTAAGTGATCTTGTTTATCACCAGTGTTGCTTATCAAACAATTGATTAACCGTTTCGAATGTTTTGCAGCTGGTCACATCATTCTTCGAGGGTGGTGCGAGACGTCGAATACGCTCAAAGAAATGGGAAAGTCTTGTATGGATCAGAAGAAATCACGGTTTCCTAATCGGACAAAGATGAAACAACACGGAGACCACATGAAGAACGCGTTCAAGAAAGATAACAAAATGACCTTATGGTTTGAACTTGATGACACTGGCTGTGGTATGTCAAAAGCCAACCAGAAGAACACTTGATAATTTCCTTCGCTTTCTAGATGCTAAGAAGTACTGTTTTCTCCGCTCGTTGCAGGGATCGATCCTAGCAAATGGGAGTCTGTTTTTGAAAGCTTTGAGCAAGCAGATCCCTCGACAACCCGAACGTAAGTAATTAAAACAGTTAAACATGCTGTCAACAGTTTTCATAGCTCAATATCTAGTATAAAGATATGTTACACTTTTCAGGCACGGTGGCACGGGTCTTGGACTATGCATCGTTCGTACCTTGGTAAGTTCGACCGATCCTTTCCCACCACCACCCCCCGCTCGAAGCTTATAGTGTTTCTATAAGCATCTCATTAACCGAGGCTAATAACAGGTTAACAAGATGGGCGGTGAAATCAAGGTTGTAAAGAAAAACGGCCCGGGAACGCTAATGAGACTTTATTTGGTTCTCAGCACACCTGTAGACTCCATAGATCATCACTCTCAGTTTGATTTCGCAAAACATAATGCAGTGGTAAGTGAAGAAATGAATCCTTGAGTTTGTTTTCAGACATGGCTCATTTCTTAAGACAGAAGTCCCGAGCTCGTTAATATCGATGTTTTTGTGTGCAAACGCAGGTACTTCTTGCACTCCGTGGCAGCACGAGTCGATTAATCACGTCGCAGTGGCTTCGTAAGATCGGACTGTTCACTTTAGAGGCTTCAGAATGGAATGAACTAACTCTAATCCTTCAAGAACTCTTTCAAGCGAGAAAGTTTGAAAACAAAAAGGGATTTAGTCCACAGGATTCCCTCGGTGAACCATTACGAGCCGAGTTAACGAGAATTAAGGACATGAAAAGCCAAATGTTCATCGTCGTTGCCGATATCGGGATACTGGACTTGAGCACAGATATTTGGAAGGATCAACTTTACTTCCTTGACAAGTACTCTGGAAAAGTGAAGTTTGCGTGGATGTTAAACCACGATACGTCCAACGCCATGAAGACAGAGCTTCGGGGAAAAGGACACTTTATAGTGAACAATAAGCCGCTGTATAGGGCAAAAATGATTCATATTTTGGAAGCTGTTATGAAGGACAGAAATCTTGAGATTCAGAGGAAAAATGGTTTAAGAAATGCATCAAAAGAAGGGGATTTTCATGAATGCCTTGAAATTGATTCAACTCAGTTTGAAACTGCTAGCTCTGATGATTCTGATTTAGCTGAACTTGACAAGTCCAAGTCTCAGTGTGCAACATTTCAAGAAGAAACAATGCCAAAACCTTGTCAGCCGCCATTTTTGTCCCTTAACGATAGCTTAGTTGAGTTAACTCATGTACGTTCGACTGCGAGTAACGCAAGGACCGGTGGTTCATGTGACATGAGACAAGACTCATCCAATGGACTGAACTTAGGAGGAAACTATCCTAAAAGCCAAGAAGAATCAGATTCTAAGAATGTTCACGGTAAGAAATCTCTTGAAGGGCTACGCATTTTGCTTGCAGAAGATACACCGGTTCTTCAAAGAGTAACGACGATAATGCTCGAAAGAATGGGAGCCACGGTGATCCCTGTCGGAGATGGGCTGCTGGCTGTTGAAGCTCTGACTGCAATGCTTAGTGCTGAAGAGCAAAGAAGAGAATGCCCCACGAGATATGATTTGGTCTTGATGGATTGCCAAGTAAGTGCCAACTTAACGTTACACTCCATGAGCCAAAATTGAGATGATGCTTTCTTTGCACTTTAGAGTTGCTTTCATAATGAACCTAAATCACTCCCGAACTATAAGAGTCCAAACTCACTGCTAACAGATATTGTCGTCTTTGAGCTTTCTCTCTCGGGCTTCCCCTCAAGGTTTTTAAAATGCGTTTGCTAGGGAGAGGTTTCCACACCAAGGAATGTTTCATTCCTCTCTCCAACCGGTGTGGGATATCACAATCCACCCCCCTCCCTCCCCCCCAGGACCGAGTGTCCTCGTTGGCACTCGTTCTCTCAAATCGATGTGGGATCTCACGATCCACACCCCTTCAGGGTCCAGCGTCCTCCCTGGCACACCGTTCGGGGGTCTATTGTGAGATCGCACGTCGGTTGGAGAAGGGAACGAAACATTCCTTATAAGGGTGTGGAAACCTCTCCCTAGCAGACACGTTTTAAAAACTTTGAGAGAAAACCTGAAAGGGAAAGCCTAAGAGGACCGTATCTGCTAACGGTGGGTTTGGGCTAGTACACAAACCAACTGCTAACTTCAAATCACATCGTCTTTGATAGTTGAAAATGAAACATGATGCAAAGTTTCTTATGATCTAAATCCTATATGTACTTACGAAGCGTAAAAACTTTCTTAATATTTGAAACAGATGCCAAAGATGGACGGCTACGAAGCAACAAAAGCGATTAGAAAGCTAGAATTAGGAACGAGCCTTCATGTACCGATCGTAGCATTGACAGCCCACGCAATGTCGTCAGATGAAGCCAAATGCTTGGAGGTAGGAATGGATGCATACCTAACAAAGCCAATTGACTATAAGCTGATGGTATCCACCATACTCTCCCTCACTCAGAGAAAAGTCTAAGAAACGTTGCTTACGATTCTCGAGCTACACTACGTGCTAATGTTTTCGGTTTTGCAAATCAAAACGGTCACTTTTTAACCGAACAAAAAGGAGACGAGAAGGCATTTAAGGGTTGGAACGGGGTGTATATTCAAGAGACGGGTTTAATGCTGAAGAGTGTAAATTTGCTGCCATAAGTAGGTAGGTTCTTTGTGTCCATTGAGCTTTGTACATATTGTTGTAGGGCAGATGAAAGGCTGCTTAAGTTTTCCCACTTTTTGTAATTAGTAGTGAGATAACAAAGTTAGGTATTATGATGTAAAGAACGTTCTAACACTGCAAGTAAAAGTAAGAATAAGAGGGGAAATGAGCTCTTCTCTTCGTAATCATTTAACCATCCCTCGGTCCTCAGACCTAAGCAAGCTGCTCTGTGGCACATGCGTGTCACAACGTGGGTGCACAGTACGAGTGTCTTCCTTTAAAAAATGTCTTTCAATGACAGTATCAGGCAGTACAGTTGTGCTGATATCGCGTTCCAGCCCATGTGTCGAAGGTTGGATTATGCACCTGTTATCTAGAATGTATGCCATGAATGGTTTCGCATGGACATGGGAGAGTCCGATGTTTGAGAGAACCCAAATGGATGGATGTTCGTGATGTCTTGATGAGATGATCGACACATAGGTCAGTTCCCTACGGATGTGTCCGAGCGAGCCTAGATAACCGATGTGTCCCGAGACATGGCATCTGTCATGAGATGTGACGTGATTGTGTCACACACAATTGAATATGCACGCATGAACGGATTGTGTTGCGGGCGAAGGCAAACCTTATCTAGAGGAAAAAAATTAAAAAGAGAAAAAAAAAACACTTTGGAATATATATATAACAACATAAACTTGTTGAGAAAGAAAAAGAAAGTGCAAAAGGAAGTGAGATCTCTTCCGAATGCATAGAAACCCAAAAGGGCAGCTGAGAGCTTAAACAACTTGTTCATCAAGTTCCAAGCTTTCTTCGCAGAGAAAATCAGAGCTAAAACACAAGAAAAATGGCGAGATACGATAGAGCCATTACGGTATTCTCACCGGACGGTCATCTCTTCCAAGTAGAATACGCTCTCGAGGCCGTCCGTAAGGGCAACGCCGCCGTCGGGGTTCGCGGTTCCGACACCGTCGTCCTTGGCGTCGAGAAGAAATCCACCCCCAAACTCCAAGATTCTAGGTCACTCTCTCAATTTCTTTTCCTCTTTAACGAATTCATCCTACTTCTAGATTGTTAGAATCAGGATATTGAGTTACTGTCAGAACCTCGTATCGAGTTTGATTTGATTTGATTTGATTTGACCTAATTTTTGGGTTGGAAGTTTCTTGTTAATGGTCGAATTTTAGGGTTATTGAAATGGCGATTGTTGTTTCTATTTGTTTCATATCTGATTTACTGTTTGCAGATCGGTTCGGAAAATTGTGAATCTTGATGATCATATTGCACTTGCTTGTGCTGGACTCAAGGCAGATGCACGAGTTCTGATAAACAGGGCTCGTGTTGAGTGTCAAAGCCATAGGCTTACAGTTGAGGATCCAGTGACTGTTGAGTATATAACGCGATACATTGCAGGGCTTCAGCAGAAGTACACACAGAGTGGTGGAGTAAGGCCATTTGGGCTTTCCACTTTGATTATTGGGTTTGATCCTTACACTGGTGCTCCATCATTGTATCAGACAGATCCTTCTGGGACTTTTTCCTCTTGGAAAGCCAGTGCAACCGGGAGAAATTCAAATTCGATTAGGGAATTTCTTGAGAAGAACTACAAGGAGACTTCTGGGCAAGAAACTGTGAAGCTTGCTATCCGTGCATTGCTCGAGGCAAGTTGTTATAGCTTTTCTTGTTTTCTTTACTTGCACGTTGTAAATAGGGCTGTTACAAAGGGTATCAAAGCTAGACACCGGGCAGTGTGTCAGCGAGGGGGTGGATTGTGAGATCCCCACATTGGTTGGAGATGAGAACGAAACATTCCTTTTAAAAGTGTGGAAACCTCTCCCTAGTAGACGTGTTTTAAAATCGTGAGGCTGATGCGATACGTAACAGGCCAAAGCAGATAATATCTGCTAGCAGTGAGCTTGGGGTGGTGTGCCAGCGAGGACGCTGGCCCCCAAGAGGGTGGATTATGAGATTTCACATCGGTTGGAGAGGAGAATGAAGCATTTCTCATAGGAGTGTGGAAACCTCTCCCTAGTAGACGCGGTTTAAAACCGTGAGGTTGACGGCGATACATAACAGGCCAAAACAAACAATATCTGCTAGCGATGGGTTTGAGCGGTTACAAATTTCTTGCATAGCCAACCTATTCTACTGCAGAATGGATTTTTCAAAGTTAATTGCTTGCATTTATCTCTGTTCCTTGTTTCCAAAAGACATATGGTTTGCATGTAAAGTTCTTTTGGATGATAGAACCTTTGTTTGGTTTCTGAAGTCAAGTAGTTGTTTGACCATGACTTGTAATGGGTGTTTGGTATTTCCTTGATTGAATACAGTAGTTTGTTTACATGAAGCTGCTTTAGTATTTGGTGTGGTGATTGGTTTTGAATCATCTGTGATGCTCGATTATATGAGACTTTTTTACTATTAGCACTCAAAATAAAACTCTGAAATCAATTGCATTGAAAAACAAAACAACTTGTGGCTTTTAGACCTTACAAACAGATGAAATTAGTAAACGATGAAATTAGCATACTCTAAAAATAATAAATTACCACCCATTAAATGATTTAGTGGTCCTAACATTCCTAAAGAAATGGTCTAATACGATCATCTTTAACAATTTCTCTCCTAAACTGATAGCTGAAATGCTTTCAGTTTACTCGTGGTACTACACACAGACTCACGCAGTTTTATGAACGCATCCAGCTTCAGTGGTTTTGTCATAATATCTGCAACTTGTTTTTGTGTGACACAATGCTTCAGCTCAATAACTATCTCTGATCAAATCACGCAAGTCAATGTGTTTTTACTCGGTGATGGAGTTGTGTCTTGGTCCTCAAGAGAAATTGTTAAAGATAGTCATATTAGACCGTTTCTTTAGGGTTGAAATGGTTAGATTAGACCATTTCTTTAGGGATGTTAAGACCATTAAATCATTTAGTGGGTTGTTAATTTATTATTTTTAGAGTTTATAATTTTTACAAACTTCATTTGTTTGTAACGCCTATAAAAGTCGCTAAGTTGTTTTGTTTTTCAATGCAATTGATTTCAGTGTTTCATTTTGAGTTAGTTTGTGTGTGTTCACAACATTTGGTATCAAAGTCATGCCTTTAACTTAGTCATGTCAATAGAATCCTCAAACTTAGTCATGTCAATAGAATTCTCAAATGTCGAACAAAAATGTCGAACAAAGAAGTTGTGAGCCTCGAAGGTATAGTCAAAGTGACTAAGTATCGAACAAAGGGTGTACTTTATTCGAGGGCTCGAGAGAAGGAGTCAAGCCTCGATTAAGGGGAGACTGTTCGAGGGCTCCATAGGCCTCAAGGGAGGCTCTATGGTGTACTTTGTTCGAGGGAGGATTGTTGGGAGGGAGTCCCACATTGGCTAATTAAGGAGAAGATCACGAATTTATAAGTAAGGAATACTATCTCCATTGGTATGAGGCCTTCTGGGAAAACCAAAAGAAAAGGTATGATAGTTTATGCTCAAAGTGAACAATATTATACCATTGTGGAGGTTCGTGATTCAATGTACAAAATGGAAAATAAGTTGTGGTTGTATCATATGACTAATGCTTAATGGTAGGCACATAGCTTGCATGCTTTTTGGTATTCCCTCTCTTGGTTGGGCTGATTTTTGTTTTTGTGGCTCTCCTTTGAACTTTCCTCTGTACTTTCATCCATGGTTCATTCATCGAAGAAAAAATGAATGATTCGGTTACTAAGCACTTAAGGGCACTTAAGGATTTGGACATTTCTTGCTATACTGCGCACATTCTTTGGTGTAACGGGTTATTCCTTACCCTAAGAACCAATTTGATCCTTTGGTGTAACTGGTTATTCCTTTACACAAAAGCTTCTTTGGATCATTGTTTAATCTTCATAGGGCTTAAAACATTAGACGGCAAATGGAAAAGTCATTTTAGAAACAATTCCATAAGGTTTTGGAAAAAATAGGTCACTTTGAGAATTGAGAACACACCCCCAAAAAAAAGAAACAACCTTAAAAAATGAGTACAAAAACACCTTCCAAATCCAAACAACTAGAAATGCCAAAATAGATATAACTATTGCTTTGCATTGACCTCTTCTTGGTTAATTTAGCTGATCTCGAGTAATCGAGCCAACGGCCGTTATGAATATTGGTTCGTGATTTAATGTCCTAAGTTAACATATTCGAGTTTACAATTATTCCTTCATTCTTCAGAGGTATTGCCATAAATATACCAAACGAGTTAAGTGAATTTCTTGAATGTTTATCTGTGGTACTTGGCGATTTACTTCCATCGACTCGACTCAATTTGTAGGTTGTCGAGAGCGGAGGAAAGAACATAGAGGTTGCTGTGATGACAAAGGAACATGGGTTGAAACAATTGGAGGAAGCTGAAATTGATGCCATTGTTGCTGAGATTGAAGCAGAAAAAGCAGCGGCAGAGGCTGCCAAGAAGTCCCGGCCGAAGGAAACATGATCACTTCTCTTGTAGTACTCACCGACTTGGTCTGGTTAAGTTTATATCTTTTGCAATGTGCTTAAACTTCGAACCTGGAAAGATTGTCATGGAATTGGACCCACCATTGAAGCATTGCAGTCAGCTTCATGCACCCAATGAACACCAAATTGAGTTTCCTTTATAGAGATTTGCTATATATATTATCTTATGGTTTTAGGGAATGAGACTTTAGCCATCTTCCTTTCGAGCCCGTTGGAATTAGGGTGCACACAAGTCGAGGTAGGTAGGAAATTTCTTTTGAACCAACTCAAAATTCTGGGTTGGTTGGATTGGTGACTCGAACAACTTTGAATAGAGTTCACAGTTCAACTCAACCCTCTATTTTTTAGTTAGATTGGGTCATTTTTTATTCGATTAGGTTAGTGAGTGGATTATTGTTTATGCACGCAATGCAGCTGAAAAATGTAAGCTCCTTTTTGTTTTTATTTATTAGTAAGGATATAGGTCGGGGAAAACTCCAAAACTAGGGTTCCAAAAAGTTGACCTTAGAAACAATATCCGTTTTCGAAAAAGGCATCCCTACGACACCCCTAAACTACAAGCTAGCTGCAACGGCTTTTCCACCGTTGCTTGCAGCTTGCAGGCTCGAAAATCTCTCTTTTGCGATCTAATCCTACTTTCATAGTTTGGATAGAGGAATTCGAATTAGTGGAGTTTTCTATTATAATTTTATCCTTATTATTTAAAGTCTAATTTTTTTTTTTTTAAGTTCGATTAAAGTAGTAATATAGTTTAGTGAAGAATATACTACGTCATACATAATTAAATATTTATTTAATTAAGTAGAAGTCAAAGCAAGCATCTTTTATCTTTAAGATAATTCTTTAAGATAATTCCAAGAGAAAAATGAGAAAATTAAGCTTTTTTAAGTCAATAATGAAAAGAGAGGCAAATTTACAAGTAAATTAATGGTTTCGTGTTATATGTTTATATTTTCAATTATCATAATTGTTTGGTGTAATCAACTCTACGTTCTAAACAATATTTTAAAATTATAATAATAATTGAATTGATTAAAATATATATTGTCGAGGCTAGATCAGCATTTTTATAAGATTAACGAAATGCATTTTTATAGATAAACTCGAGTCACAAACAACCGAACAACCGGTTTGTCTTTTTTAAATTTAATTATAAAAATATGATGATAAATAATTTATAGACATCATCCATGTTTTATAAGTCAATGATCAATACTTAAGGGAGAGATTAAATAAGAGAAACTCGATAATCACTACATAGCATAGAGTTTCAAATCAATGGCGGAAATCCAGAATTCGGAAGCGCCAAAAATTCTCACAATGAACCAAGGAATCGGCGACCAAAGCTACGCCACAAACTCAATCTCACAGAGCAAATACCAGTCCGGATCCCGGCCTCTGCTCCGCCGCGCCATTGCCGCGTTATGCGCGGCCGATTTGCCATCCGCCATTGCCGTTGCCGACCTCGGCTGCTCTTCAGGACCGAACGCGCTCTTCGCGATCTCCGAGATCGTCGGCGTGATCCGCGGCTGTTGCGGCGGTGAAGCGCCGGAGTTGACTGTGTTTTTGAACGATCTGGCGGAGAACGATTTCAACTCTGTTTTCAGGGGATTGTCGAACAAGAAGAACGGTGGATCGTCGGCTATGGATGGGTGTTTCGTCGCTGGAGTTCCAGGATCTTTCTATGGAAGATTGTTTGCTTCTAACAGTCTTCATTTTGTGCATTCTTCTTCCAGTCTCCATTGGCTTTCTCAGGTTAGTCTCTATTCAAATCTTCATAATAGTTTACATTCATGTAATTAACACAAAATAAATTTAAATTTGAAATTTAAAGATTAAAATAAATATTTGGAAGCCATTTGAATTTTACACTCTTAAACACTTTTGAATGTACTTGGTGACCAAATTGTTGGTAACTATTCTCTGGTTTGGGCTTTTACTTATAACTTTCCTTCAAGGTTTTAAAACAGAGATGTTTCCACGCCTATATAAAAGATGATTTGTTCTCTAACCGATGTGGGATCTTATAATCCACCTCTTTTCGGGGCGAGTGTTCTTGCTAGCACTCGTTCCTCTCTCTAATTGACGTGAGATCTCACAATCCACCTGCTTCAGAGAGCGCAGCATCCTTGCTGGCACACGACTCACTATCCTATTGTGAAATCCCATGTTGGTTGGAGAGGGTATAAAGCATTTTTTATAAAAGTGTGGAAAGCTCTCCCAAGTAGAAGCATTTTAAAATTTTGAAAGAAAGTTCAAAAGGAAGAATCCAAAAAGCACAATGTCTACTAGTAGTGATGGGCTTGTACTGTATAACAGTACATCAAAATCTCAAAATTTAGGGGTTAAACTTATATTGTAACCTTCCTTCCGTATATCAAACCGAACAGAAACAAGAAACAAGCATTGATGAATGAATGAAACATGAAAGTTGAAAACAGGTACCTGAAGAGCTGAGTGAGAAAGGGAAGGGAATAAGGAACAAAGGGAAGATTTTCATATCAAAGACAAGCCCAAGTGAAGTAATAGAAGCATATTATGGTCAGTTCAAGAAGGATTTCAGTTGTTTTTTGAAGTCAAGATCAAAAGAAGTGGTGTGTGGAGGGAGAATGGTTTTAACTTTCAGAGGAAGAAGGCAGCCAGATCCATGCCCTGATGAAACTTGCCTTCTTTGGGATTACTTGGGACTAGCCTTCCAAGCTTTGGTACATGAGGTATATCTATATATTATATATATTCAACCCATCATCTTTATAATTTCGAGACTTATTATAACAATCCAAGTGCCCACGGTTATTAGATATTGTCCTCTTAGACTTTTCTTTTCGAGCTTTCTCTCGAGTCTTTAAAATGTATCTACTAGGGAAAGGTTTCCACACCTTTATAGGTGTTCCGTTCTCCTCCCCAACCGATGTGGGATATCACAATTCACCCTCTTCAGGGCCAGCATCCAGGTTTCCACACCTTTATAGGTGTTCCGTTCTCCTCTCCAACCGACGCAACCGACGTGGGATATCACAATCCACCCCCCTTCAGGGCCAGCATTCTTACTGACACACGGCCTCTTGTCTACCCCCCTTTGGGGAACAGCCTCTACGCTCGCTGACACATCACTTGGTGTCTGGCTCTTATACCATTTGTAACGGCCGAAGCCCACCGCTAGCAAATATTGCCCTCTTTGGGCTTTCCTTTTCGGGCTTCTTCTCAAAACTTTAAAATGCATCTACTAGGGAAAGGTTTTCACACCCATATAAAGGGTGTTTCATTCTCCTCCCCAACCGATGTGGGATATCACACTTATTCTTGCACCAGAGGTAGGTCGAACAACAGAAGGAGGGGTGCCAATGTCCCAGTCTCTCTGTGGTTGTCTTAGATAGTCGTCCTTGATCTTTCAGGTTTTTATGTTCATTTGGTTACTGAACTTTTTAAAACACCAAATAACTACTCCTTTGATGTTCAATTATGTACCAAATTTTTTCGTTAAAACTTTCAATTTTGTATTAAGAGGGTCTTTATTAAATATAGAAAATTGAAAGTTTAGAGACTTATTAGACATGTTTAGAGACTTATTAGACATGTTTAGAAACTTGAGGAACCGAAATAAGATAATTTTCTTAGTCAGGTAACCCAAATTATTTATATACTTATTTAGGGGCTTATTGAGGAGGAGAAAGTAGAGAGCTACAACACTCCTTATTATGAACCATATGTGGAGGATGTGAGAAGGGAGATAGAGGAAGAAGGGTCCTTCAAAATAGAGAATTTGGAGATAATTGCTTTGGCATGGGATGGTGTGAATAGAGATGGGGAAAGCACTGAACGATCAAAGACAACCCAACAAATGGCGAAGGCCATTCAAGCTGTGAATGAATGTATGATAAGAGCCCATTTTGGAGGAGATATTATAGAGCCATTGTTTAAGAGATTTGAAGAAATCATGGTGGCTGATACTAGAGAGGTGGAGCATGTTAGTTTGGTTGTTTCTTTGCTTAGAAAATAATGATAATATTCTTCATTAACGTTACCAACTTGTTAGCGCTTCAGGGTTTCGATGGGTATAAACGAGTTGTCGAGTCTGGAAGTTTTGTTAGATTTTAATGGGTATAAACGAGTTGTCGAGTCTGGGAGTTTTGTTGGATTTCGATGGGTACAAACAAATTGTCAAGTCTGAGAGTTTTGTTGGGTTTCGATGGGTATAAACGAGTTGTCAAGTTTGGATGGGTATAAACGAGTTGTCGAGTCTGGGAGTTTTGTTGGGTTTTGATGGGCACAAATGAATTGTCGAGTCTGAGAGTTTTGTTGGGTTTTGATGGGCACAAACGAATTGTCGAGTCCAAGAGTTTTGTTGGGTTTCAATGAGCTCAAATGAACTGTCGAGTTGAGAGTTTTGTTGGGTGTCGATAGGTATAAACGAGTTGTCAAGTTTGGATGGGTATAAACGAGTTGTCGGGAGTTTTGTTGGGTTTCAATGGGCACAAACGAATTGTCGAGTATGAGAGTTTTGTTGGGTTTTGATGGGTATTAAATAAGTTGTCAAGTTCGGATGGGTATAAACGAGTTATCGAGTCTGGGAGTTTTGTTGAGTTTCGATGGGTACAAACGAATAGTCGAGTCTAAGAGTTTTGTTGAGTTTCCATAGACATAAACAAGTTGTCAAGTTTGGATAGGTATAAACCAGTTGTCGAGTCTGGGAGTTTTATTGGGTTTCAGTGGGCATAACTAAGTCATTGAGTCTGAGAATTTTGTTAGATTTCAACGGGGTTTCAGTGGGTATAACTAAGTCATTGAGTCGGAGAATTTTGTTAGATTTCAATGGGTATAAACGAGTTGTTGAGTGTGAGAGTTTTGTTGGGTTTTGATGGTACAAACGGGTGGTCGAGTCTAGAAGTTTTACTGGATTTCGATGGGTATAAACGAATTGTCGAGTCTGGAAGTTTTATTGGGTTTCAACGACAGTTTAATGGGTCCTTGCATGTTATGTGGGCCCATTCTGTTTTATTTTATTCTCCAACTACCCATTCTTAAATATTTTCCAATAATAATAATAACAATTGTCAACGTTTTTTTATTACTAAATTTGGTTGTTTCTTACCATTTTTTTAATTTTTTTTTTAATTTGAATCAACTAAATTACATAAATAATATTTTTATTCCAAAAAACTAAAATAAATATTTAAAAGCACATCAACCAATTTTGAAATTTGAGAAACCAACATTTTTATTAAAAAAAAAAAATTGAGAACCGAAACCAATTTCATTCACATTTCTTCGGTTTCGGTCAAATTCTCATTAATATATCACGATATATACAGTATAATCATAAATTATCGCGAGATATTGGTCACTTCCTTACCAACCTCGACCCGCCCCCACCTAACCCGCCCGCCACCACTGAATCGAACGACGCCCGCCTCCCATCTCTCTTCCCCTTCTTCTTCGTCCCAATGCCTCAAACTCTCCACCAACTCCTTCCATTTCTCCGCCGCCGTAAATCTCTTCCACCACGACCTAGGTATTCTGATTCATGGATACCATCCCAAATTCTCTCTGTCTTTCTCCCGCCTCTGACCTCACTGTCAAATCCTCCGCCGTCCGCTGCTTTTTCCCGATCCGCAATCGCTATTCTGTCAATTTCCGTTCGTCTCCAACTCGGATTGAGTTGAATCGAAATGGATTTTCTGGTTTGAGTTTGAGGCCGATGAGAGGGAAGAGTTGGGCGAGATCTGCTCAGATTATGGATCAGTCAGCGAGTAAAACTGATTCCTCTGCTCCGACGATTGTTGAGGTGGATTTGGGTGACCGGAGCTATCCGATTTACATTGGATCCGGTCTTCTCGATCAGCCTGAGATTCTCCAGAGGTATGCTAATTAAAATGAATTTGTGTTTGTCACGTAAGAACTCGAAGTTAATTAGTGGAAATGAATTGTTTGATGGTTCATTGGCTTCTCTCCTTATCTGTGCTGGTCTTACTAAATTTACAGGCATGTTCATGGGAAGAGAGTGCTTATAGTCACGAATGATACTGTTGGACCATTGTATTTAGATAAAGTTGCTGAAGCTTTAACTGTTGGGAATCCTAATGTTTCAATTGAAAGTGTGATTTTACCAGATGGTGAGAAGTACAAGGATATGGTGAGTAGTTTAACTTATCTTCCTCTGCTCCCTAAATGTCATTGTTAAAATTGAAAGATTGCATGTATAAGAAGTTGGAATGTAAAAACTTCCCCCTCCCTGTAAAACTTTTTGGCTCTTCCAATTTCTCCCAAGAATTGAAACTAATCACTATCTTGAATTAGTAGGACACACTCATGAAAGTATTTGACAAGGCTATCGAGTCGCGGCTCGATCGGCGATGTACATTTGTAGCCCTTGGAGGTGGTGTCATTGGCGATATGTGTGGTTATGCTGCTGCTTCTTTCCTCCGAGGGGTTAACTTCATTCAGATTCCCACGACTGTTATGGCACAAGTATGCAGCTTTTCTGAAGTGTTTTTTTTAGCTTTTTTCTTTTTAAACTTGAGATGATCCTTTGTTTAACATTTCTTGTTCTTCTACCTGTGTGTTCTAGGTGGACTCTTCAGTTGGGGGAAAGACAGGGATAAATCACCGTCTGGGGAAGAACTTGATTGGTGCGTTTTATCAACCTCAATGTGTCGTTGTAGATACCGATACATTAAACACACTACCTGAAAGGGAACTGGCTTCTGGTTTTGCGGAGGTCATCAAGTATGGGCTTATTAGGGATGCCGAGTTTTTTGAATGGCAGGAGAAGAACATGCCTTCATTGATGGCAAGGTGCGTGTGTAAAATGTTATTGATTTATGTCCAATATGCTTCTATTCTGCTAAAGCATTCAAATGAAGTTAAATTGACTGTCATAAATGAAAATTGCACCATTAGAGCCAAAAGTTTGAGTTTTTAGTAGGCGACTCGAATATTATTTTCATTCATGAAGCTTCAATATATGTGCTATTAATATCAAATGAAGGAGAGGGAGATAACATAGTAAGAATTTGAACTTTAAGGACCTCATGCTCCTAAACCATGTCAAATCAACACGAAACTCAAAATTTTGATGCGTTACATTTTCATTTTAATCTATTTTTTTAACTGAAGCTGAATTTATATATGTTCTCCTATTATTCTGTATTTTAGTTTGATATCTACAAGACTATAAATTTCATTTCGGCTCTATAGAGTCCTTCCACTTATAGTGTTTTCATTAGATATACACTAGCTTTCCTTGTATGAAGGGCATTTTTTCTCATTCAATTACCATTTTGTTCATCTTGTGTTTGGTTAAGCTGCTTCTCTTTCTATCTCCTGATATTTATTGATAGGAGTATTATTAGATTGAATTCAAGTATTAAGGATATAATAGTAATCAGTTAGAGAAGTTGTCGTTAGGAATTTGGTTATAAATAAAGGGAGTGAGAAAGTAGGAAGGTACCCGATTCTTTGTTGGATTAGGGCTTGAGTCATTCTATTTAAGAGAGGGGGTTCCAAGTACATCAAATACTTGGGTTATCTTGTAGTTTTGTTGTCATTTACATGGATGTTTGATTGAAATTGTTTAATCTGTTGGCTCGTTGTAGGGATCCAGCCGCCTTAGCTTATGCGATAAAACGCTCATGTGAGAACAAGGCTGAGGTTGTTTCATTGGATGAGAAGGAAAGCGGACTAAGGGCAACTCTGAACTTGGGTCACACATTCGGCCATGTAAGATGGGTTCTTTCACTCTGTTAGCTGTACAACTTGATTGTAAGGCAACGAAGAATATATTGTTTGAACATACCAATTTTGATTATCAAATATTTTCCATTTCCCTTCCTACTTTAGACGTAATGGTCCAAGCCCATCGCTAGCAAATATTGTCCTCTTTGGACTTTCCCTTTTGAGCTTCCCATCAAGGTTTTTAAAACGCGTCTGCTAGGGAGAGGTTTCCACACCCTTGTAATGCTTTGTTCTCCTCCTCAACCGATGTAGGATCTTATAATCCACCCTCCTTGGGGGTCCAGCGTTCTCATTGGCACTCGTTCCCTTCTCCAATCGATGTGGGACCCTCCAATCCATACCCCTTCGGGGTCCAACGTCCTTGTTGGCACATTGCTTTGTGTCTACCCCTTTGGGACTCAGCCTCCTTGTTGGCACATCGCTCGGTGTCTGGCTCTGTTACCATTTGTAACGACTCAAGCCCACCACTAGTAGATATTATCCTCTTTAGGCTTTCCCTTTCGGGCTTCCCCTTAAGGTTTTTAAAACGCGTCTACTAGGGAGATGATTCCACACCCTTATAAAGAATGTTTCGTTCTCCTCCCAAACTGATGTGGGATCTTACACTAACTCGTCATACTATAGAAACAATTTATATTTCTAATATGATTTGTTTCTCAATTCCAATCCTCTCTGTTTGTGCTGGGCCAAATCATACCTTGTTCGTTCCCGTAGTCTGCAATCGCCGAAATCGTCTCATGGCTTGCTTGCTCGAAGAATGTATTTTTTTTGTTCATGAATCATGTGTCGCTTTCGTCATGGAGTACTTTTCCTTTCTTATTAGCTTCTCATTCTGTGCAATGTTCTATAGGCAATAGAAACTGGGTTCGGGTACGGCCAGTGGCTCCATGGAGAAGCTGTTGCAGTTGGCACGGTAGTTGCATCACTGAGTTCAAACCGTTTCTGCATTCTACTTCATATATACCAATTCTAAATGTTGGGTTTCTTTGCCAATTTTCAGGTAATGGCAGTTGACATGTCATATCGTCTCGGATGGATTGATGATACAATTGTGAGCAGAGTTCTTGCCATTCTAAAACAGGCAAAGTTGCCTACTGCACCTCCTGACAGCATGACGGTGGAGATGTTTAAATCGATAATGGCAGTAAGTGATTTAGGGTGCTCCTCTCTACTCTCATGTTATTGTCTCTCAGGTATTCTAAGCTCGATTTGCATGGCAGGTCGATAAGAAGGTTGCTGATGGGCTACTAAGGCTAATTCTCCTTAAAGGTCCTCTAGGAAACTGCGTTTTCACCGGCGATTATGACAGGAAGGCATTGGACGAGACGCTTCATTCATTTTGCAAGTCTTGATTCAATGATCTAGAAGAGATCGTTCCGAGGTGTGCGCAAGTTCTGTACCATACGTTTATGATATTGCTCTGGCTCTCTGCTTCTCCCGTTTAGCCTTAGTTTTTCTTTATATTCACTAGAAAATCCATGTGATGAGTGATCTGTAATCTGATAATGCTATGTTTTTTAACACCTGATCCACCATTCTAGAGCTGTGAATGAACTACCGAGAGAAATAAAGTTTTATCTCTTTTATCTTTTATTTGGTTAGAAATTGAATGTCTCGACTTCATAGTCAGAGTATATTTGAGCAAGTCGAGAGTATATGAGTTAGTTGAGCTATGTTCAGGTTGCCCAAACAAACCGCTCGATTAAAGGTTTTCAATGATTTTTTTTTTTTTTTTTTTTTTTTTTTTTTTTTTTTTTTTTTTTTTTTTTTTTT
>NW_019268551.1:284719-304095 GCF_002738365.1 Cucurbita moschata | reverse complement strand
TTTTTTTTTTTTTTTTTTTTTTTTTTTTTTTTTTTTTTTTTTTTTTTTTTAATGAAGCTAAAGTTTCATATATGTTTTTCTAGACTGAACAAATGGTTATGGAAAATAGAATTGAAATGCAATCTGTATTTTTTTTTTTTAATTGAAAAAATAATGTTATTTAAGGAAAGAAAAATAATATTTTTCTCAGTTTCAATTTTTTTAAAAGAACAATGATAAGATTATGGTTTACAACCCAATAGGTCAGCAAAATCCATCCTCCAATATCCAGTCCACTAATGCCATATTAAAAATTCAGTTAAATTGAAAAAGAACCCCACTTCATGATCTTAAAATTTTTAATTTAATTTTTATATTGGGTTTGGTTAGATTTTCAAACCCGACTCCAATACTCAACCAGCCTGACTCACTTTCAAACCCGACTCCAATACTCAACTTGAATACTTTGGGTACTCTAAATTCAATCACTCGAGTACTCGATCATCAAACTTGTTTGGTTCCTTAACTTTTAAAACCACTTATCAATTATTTGACTATTCTTAAACTCATCTTTTTATTTTTAAATTTATACTTAACAGGTCACTCGATTATTTTTTTTTTTTTAGAATCCATTAAATCTTCCAAATAAAAATTTAAAATTTTATTAGACGCCTTTAATTTAATTTAATTAAAAAAAACACCAACCCCATAAAAAAAAATTAAAAAAAAAAAAAGAAAAAAAAGAACCAAGGAAGGTTTGTTGGCGAAGATTGGTTTGGTGAAGGAACGCTTCATCGGCAATATTTCCCGGCGTCAAAGGTTTCTCTCTCTTCCTTCTCTGCAACCATTCCCCCATTGATTCTCTATCATTTTCTTCCTTTGTTACTCTCTTTCCCTCTTTCTCCAACCCTTACACTCTTCCTTCTTCTCTTCCCCCCCTTTTAGGGTTTTCTCCAATTGCCCCTCTTCTCGTGTTTTCCCCCCCTTTCACAACCGCCGGAGCACGGAGCAACTGGAGCAGATCAACCACGGCCTTTTTAGTTTAGCAGCGGTGTTTCTTTCTTTTGTCCTCAGGTTCACGATCTGAGGCCGGCCACCCCCTCTTTCTGGCTTCTCAACAATGAGCGCTTCAAGGTTCATCAAGTGCGTCACCGTTGGAGACGGAGCTGTTGGCAAGACTTGTCTCCTTATCTCCTATACCAGCAACACCTTCCCCACTGTCAGTCTCTCTCTCTCTCTTTTCTTACATTTACGTTGCTGTTGGCTAGATTGTATGATGCTGCTTGGCTTGATTGGATTGTTTTATTTCTTTCTTTTTAAGTTATCATTCATTATCCATTTTGCTTTCTATTGCTAGGATCCACGTATATGTCTGAGAATGTTTCATGATAATGTCTTGCATTGTATAAACAATTGGCTTCATTCAGGCGAATCATGGTGAATATGGGATCTATAATTTCCTGTTTTTTTTTTTTTTTTTTGTAAGACTTGGTGTTAGAACTCTGGTCTATGATTGCGTTGCAGAAATTGAATCCATGTCTTCTTTTTTCAAATTTTAAATTGATATGATCTTTCCATTCTTTCTTTCTCAAGCAATGTTTTCTTGGTTTTTTCCTGTTGTAAGAAACTTACATTTTGTTGTTCTCTTCTGAATGTGCTGGAATGTAGGATTATGTGCCTACAGTTTTTGACAATTTCAGTGCAAATGTGGTTGTAAATGGGAGCACTGTTAACCTAGGGTTGTGGGATACTGCTGGTATTTTGCTAATCTTAATCTATTCTCTTTCTTTTTTCTAGCTTCTACATTCTTTCGATGTTGAATTTGTTGTTGTGTGTAACAGGACAGGAGGATTATAACCGGCTAAGACCTTTGAGTTATCGTGGGGCAGATGTTTTTATATTGGCATTCTCTCTCATTAGCAAGGCCAGTTATGAAAATGTTTCTAAAAAGGTAGAATAGCAGATGTTTTCCCCTGGTTTTGAACATTTATTAGTTCCAGGATCATAGTTACTAAAGATTTGTTTCAATCTTTTTGGCATAATGTTCAGTGGATCCCAGAGTTGAAGCATTATGCACCAGGAGTACCTATTGTTCTGGTTGGAACTAAGCTTGGTAAATTATTTTTCTTATGTTCTTTGAATCTTGTCGTTATTTGCTTCTTGATGGGCTTTGGCTTATTTGTCGTTGCAGTTTCGATATTGTATGTTTAGGCCGTGCCATCATTTCTCATTTTGAAATCTTAAGAAAGTATTATCTGACTGATGAATACCTGCCTTGATAAGTGATGTATGCTGTTAACTAATAACACTTAATCTTGATTGCTCACTCAGATATCTATTATAAGTAATTGTATTTGATGGGAGTGGGAAGATTATAGGCAAGTATAAACGATATATACTGCTAGAAAGAGCGGCCAGAGGAGCCGAAACTTCAAAAAATAAAAAAAAAACGCACCCTCAAAGATGAAAGGCCTGCATGCAAGAACTCGGACTACTAGTCAACAATTTTGGCAATGAAAGGAAAAAGTGTGTAAAAATGTCAGTTAGTAGTATAGGCTCTAGAATGAATAAATCAAGTTCATTTAACTTCAAATCCCAGACCCATCTACCACCGTATCACAAGGAAATCTCTTGTTACACTCCAACACACTATAGTATGATCAAGACTGAAATTGTGAGATCCCACATCGGTTGGGGAGGAGAACGAAACATTCTTTATAAGGGTGTGAAATCCTCTCTCTAGTAGACGTGTTTTAAAAACCTTAAGGGGAAGCCCGAAAGAGAAAACCCAAAGAGGACAATATCTACTAGTGGTGGGCTTAGGCTGTTACAGAAATTGCCCATGGAGTCTTCAGTAAATCCTCAATCCTCTGGTGATTGGCTGTAAAGCTCATATGGAACAATCTGCACCAAGTACTTCACGAAATTGAGAAACGTAATAAAGTATAATCCATATCCTTGAGGCCTTCTTAGTTTATCTCACATATGTAAAAGAAGAATGTGAGTCAAGTGTTGGGGGAGCGTTTGCTCATTTTAGGAATCTGCCCTTCATATGCATTTACATTATCTTTGGGCTTCCTACCCAGTATTTTTGTTTTTCGTCATTGTTATTATATATTGCGCATTTAAACAATCTTCCCTTCTTGTGCTTATTATTAATTTGGGATGGTGTTTATCGCCTAGTATCTTCATGCGTATTTTCAGCAAGCTTTCAACGCTTGTTAGTATAGCACCGGTCAATGTGATCAAAACAGCATAAACACTGCTGGTGCTAGCTTGTAGAACAGTTTGTTGGTATACTGTCTTCTCTATTGAGATACAATTAGGATCCTTCTGCTCTTCTTTTCACAATTTCTAGTGTGAAGTTAAAAGGATAGTGTATTTTTAACCCCCTTTTTTTTATTGTCTTGAAAAAGTCGTTGTTCACACTAAAAGGAGAACCCTAGAAAGGATACACCATACTGACACTTAAAAGCACCATTTTGTGAGGTTTTATTATAAAGAAAACCCTATAAATGACACTGCTGCCTTGCTGTCTAAGTTGTGTGGTTCGTCTTGTTGACAAGTAACATGGAAGAGTTCGGTCACTGGATTTCATTTATTAGCTCAGAGAAAGCCTAGCAAGCCTAGACTTCGCTTGCTGCAGAGAGAGAAACTTTCACTAAAACTTGTAGGCTGGAAGGTGAAATGGAATTTTGATCTGTTAGTATAGTGATGGTGACAGATTTGTGTTTCCTTTTACTTTCGTGCAAGCCTGCATGTACAATTCCTTCTTAATTAGATTGTGATATCCATAATGAAGTTACTTAGTACAGCTAACTTAGATGGATTCTACAAGTTAATGGTATTATCGTGTCTGTTATCTTCTCTAATTCGGAGATGGGATCTATTTGTGTGATATTCATATTTATGCTTAATGTGCTAACGTGCGGTGCCACGTCGGCTGCCCTGGATTACTTCTCACTGATGTTGATTTTTTACGAGCTAGATCTTCGAGATGATAAGCAGTTCTTTATTGACCATCCTGGCGCAGTTCCTATTTCAACAGCTCAGGTAAATGATTGTCTTTATTGGTGTTTTATTTTCAAGCTGTTCTTGTTGTGATAATATAACTGGCTCTCATGTCAATGTCAAGGGCGAGGAGCTTCAAAAGCTGATTGGAGCTCCTGAATACATTGAATGCAGCTCAAAAACTCAGCAGGTATTCGTGTTGGTACGAGTGAAGTAGTGTTATGGAATTGCAGTTGTGGATTATTAATGTGCTTTTGAACATGATATAACCACAGAATGTGAAGGGAGTTTTTGATGCAGCAATTAAGGTTGTACTTCAACCTCCAAAGCAGAAGAAAAAGAAGGCCAAAGGTCAGAGAGCGTGCTCGATATTATGAGCAGAGCTGTAGTTGTGGAAACATGACACCACCCTTTGTCTGCCTGTATTCTCTCATTCTTCTTTTTTTCTTTCTTTCTTTCTTTCCTTTTGATTCTGTAGTGGCCTAAAAGTCTGATTTATTTTTCTGTCCCGGAATACACGCAATCTCTGTGAAGCATCATCGGGTAGTTTGTTACCTCTTTTCCTGGGAATCACGTGGTATCGAATTAGAAGACGACATGCTCCTCAGTCCTCACCTTATACTACTAGCCTTTGGTTCTAAATATGTACTGATAGAGTATATGGATAACTGGAATGTGAGGAGGAGTATGGTTGAGAAGGGCATTAGGAGTATTATGTATGGAGGGAAGAAGTGGGTGCTTGCTTCAAAGAGGAACGAACATTGGTGGATTCTTTTATTTATGAATTTGCATTCTGACTTTGACAATAGTGGTTTTGTTTGTGTAGCATAGAGCATAAATAGTTCTTTGGAGTTGTTTTTACTTCAAATGAAGCTGCCAAGCTTGAGTTGCTTGGCCTTTTCTTTTCAAGTTCCATTTCTTCTCAATCAAAACCTTCCTCGCAAGCTTAATAAGATAGTTATTCAATGATTGAGATAATATACAAGGCTTGAGGAAATGACAATATTTTAGTTCCATCAATTTGAACTTGAAAAAGAATTCAACATTTCAGTTGCATATTTGGTATATTTCTTTTAAATTTGGTTAAATTATACCTTTATTTTGGTTACAAACCGGGGATTGAAAGGCATATATGAAATTCAAGTTTCAAAAATTGAATAAGTAAAGTGTAGTGTAATCTTGTGAGTGTAATTTGTGAAAACAGTGAGATATAGACCATACAATCTAGATATTGTCATTTTTAGGCTTTCCCTTTCAGGCTTTCCTCAAGGTTTAAAATGCGTATGTTAGAGATAGATTTCCATACCCTTGTAAAGAATGCTCCGTTTCCATCGATGTATCAATCGTCTACCCCCCTCCCCTTCGAGACCTAGCGTCCTATGCTCCGTTTCTTTCTACCGATGTATGATCGTCTACCCCTCTCCCCTTTGGGACCTAGCGTCCTATGCTCCGTTTCTACCGATATATGATCGTCTACCCCTCTCCCCTTCGGGACCTAGCGTCCTAGTTGGCACTCATTTCCCTCTCTAATCGATATAGGATCTCACAATACACCTTTCAGGACTCAACATCCTCACTGGCACACATTCCTATCTCTAATTGATGTAGAATCTCACAATCTCTAATTGATGTAGAATCTCACAGCATAAGCTAATCGAATCCAAATGTATAGGAATCTCACAGCATAAGCTAATCGAATCCAAATGTATAGAAATCTCACAGCATAAGCTAATCGAATCCAAATGTATAGAAATCTCACAGCATAAGCTAATCGAATCCAAATGTATAGTGCCTATGTGATGTTCTATAAATTCAAGTAATTAGATTTGCTTGTGATGATATAAGCTGGTTCAATAAGATTCATTAGATAAACCTAAAGCTAATCTAAGACCAACGAAAAACTCTATTTCAAGACAAATATGGAAGGCATAGCTCATCCAAGACTAGTCAACTGCAAATGGAAAGGCAAGTACAAGGGAAAACCAGCATCAATAATGGTGTATCAAAAGACATTATAGTTTCAGGAATGCAAGATTTCCAAAACGTAGACCAGTCTGGAATTTATTGTTACTGTTCGACTTAAGTCGAAACTGAAGCTTAGTTCAAAAATATGCACAAATGCCTCGACGGGTCGGAATGAGCACGCCAAGTGTATTCAGTCTCGCATTACAGAATAGAGAAGTGATGAAAGTCATTTTTTACTGTTGTCTCACATCCTACAGAACAGGGAAGCTTTTACTCTTTAACTAGAATCTTGGGACATTTAGTGTAACAAAGAAGCAAGACGCTAACTGGAAACCGAACGAGCAGAATCCAGCTAACTGGTTCCTTCAGATTAAAAAAAACAGACTGAATTAACCCTCAACCTATATATATGGTGAGAAACTGGTCGTAATACCGTCGATCTCGGCAACAATCAACTATGCATCCAATTTAAGTCACTAAACTTTTATGGGCTCATATTTCTCACCCACTGCACCACCTTTCTGCTTTTGGAACTCAATGTACCGGAGAGTGCTGGCGAAGAATGCATCTGCCGATGAATCTGGACTAGTAGTGTCGCTTTGCATTTCAGTTGTGATCAATTCAATTAGGCCCTGGATGGTAGCGACCGTGATCTGCGGGTTGCCCTTCTCGAAAAAATACAAGTATCTGCGAGCGAACGAAACAAAAATGATCCATCTACCAGGAGAAAACCTACACTTTTATAAAGCTCAGAACAATCTCAGAATACAGAAATTACTTGTTCAGTATCTCAATGAAAAGCGACACTGGCCCAGTGCTACCCCTTGTTGCATTAGACATTTGCTGAGCAGCATTTGCTATTCTTAATGCACGCTTTAGGCAAAGCATCACCCTGGTTCATCAGGAGATAACAAGTTCAATATTTTTGAAAGTTCATTATAGGAAGTGCCTAGCTATAAAATCCACAACCAACAAACACGCATAAAACCATTAACAAAAACTGGCTGTAAGTTCGTAACTCACCTCTCACCATCCTTCATATTATCATGATCATCAAGCCAGAAGAGATGCGAGCAAGCATAAACAGCTCGGCATTGATCAGACTTTTTTAAAAGCTTTGCGGAGTACTGCACCATAAGGTAGCTTTGTTAGGGTCTTCGCCCAAAAAATATTCATATTTATGAAGCCGCTCACATGCCATCTCGCAGACAGATATAGTATAAACATGAAAAGGACGTGAAAATAAAGAGTCAAAATTGAGTATTATATGTAAACATATGGGCATACAAGCATTTTCATTTGAAAGGTTTGCAATGTAGAGACTTAAGAAGAGGTTGCAATCATAAGCACAAAAAACGCACTTGCAAAACAATGCAACATTCTATCTTTTTTCTTTTTCTAATTTACTTCTCTAATCCTTGACATTCCAATAAATGTCTGACATGTCCTGCATTTTTTGTATCCAAACTAAAAAGTAATAGTACTATTAGATTTTGATGCAGATTCATATTCATATTCGAAAGTCGAATACAAACAATATAATGCCAGGACTTTGTAGAAAGTACCCCAGTGGCTTTGTGGGTTAAAGTATCCCTGTTTTCAACGCCAAAAACGTGCATCTTCTGAAGAGTGCCTATTATTAAATGTAATGCAGTAACTTGAGCTTTTGAATCCTGTAAACGAAAAGTTGCACGACATCGTAAGCAACAAACCTTAGTGATAGAAGAAACAATTAACACGAACACAAAGGATCCAACTTACTGAAATTTCTTCTTCATAAAGAATGTATGCTTGGGTAAAAAATTCGTAAGCAACAGGTTCTAAATCACAATCATTTGCAGCCTGATCAATTACAATGCGCGTTAAAAATTACAGCTACATATCATAATATTCCAAATTACAAACCAAATTTCTTGGCATACCTCAGCACATTGTAGATACAACCGAAACGCCAATTCTGGGGCTGGAACACTTGAAAGGATCTCAATGGTCTGAGGCAACACATTGGAACATTACAAATAATCAATTCAATATGAACAAGATTATACAAGTTCTTTGAAACATGCATAATGCATCTGTAACATATTAGGGCCACAGAAAAGCAAGCTAGAGGAACAAATATATTTAGAGAAAAGAACCTCCAAGTTAATCACGATTTGACAGTTAAAACAATCTTGAAGGATGGACACCATGCTTACACAAGGAATACAATCTCCCACTCCCTTTAGGTAGTACCTGAGTTAATAGCTGAAAATTTTTCTTCGGGTTAGTTGCTGTCTCATCTCCAAAAGGATTTTCTTCCTGGCCTTGCAATTGCCTAACCAACTGCAATTAATAAGCAATTCACAGTTACTACATTTCCAAAACATGATATCACCTAACGAGACCATAGCAATCATCACTGTCATAATCATTCCTACTTAACCCATAAATAAATAATCTTTTTATGATTCACTCCAGCGATTTTCTTCTCGATCTTCACACCTAGTGATTGTCAGGGATGAAGTCTTCAATACTCGGAACACTTCAAACCTCCACTATATTTATTGGACGGGACAAAAACCCACTTACTCCAGTAGCTCACAAGGAAAAGTTTATGACACCAACTACTATGAAAAAGCTTTGATACTCACAGTAACTGATCTCATATTATTAAAACAACAATAAACTCATAATTATAAGTTGCAACAATAAAACGTTATTTTAAGAATAAAAAAAGAATCGACAAAAGAGTAGAAATCAAGAGAGACAAACCTTGAGAGATGAAAAAACAAGGGCAGGAACGGTAAATGGCAGACGCTTTATTCCTCCAGTCAGGATATGCTTCTTGACAGTACAGATTATCTGCAATTAATTAGAGTACAGTACAGGTTAGGTTTCCTCGTGAACATCACCCATCCAGAAGAAACCAGAGAACACCCCCTTAAAATGATCTTACGAAGTATGCAGCTACTAATAATTATTCAGCTTTTTTTTCATCCCGAAGGATGAATCCATCAAGCTATGGATGGCGGCTACCAATGGTTAGCCAACCCCATAGTGTAAGTTGGCTCAAGATGTGAAACGTAGAAGTTAGACATCAACCTTAGTTTGGTGCTCAGGATAGAATTTTATAAATGGATCGATATCAAGTCAAATCCACCCTCACAGTTTCTAATGAGAGAAGATGACAAGCCAAATAATACCCTATGGACCCACAGCCAACTCAAAGTGGTCCTCAAAGCCATACTACTACTACCATTGACGATAACAAGTCATTAGCAAAAGAACGGGCCTCAAAACAACAGCTAGATGAACTTGCCCATCTATCTACCATCTACACTACAAAGTAATGTGACTAATGGTCCAACGAATGGTACACCCAAGGGTGAATTAGATACAAGACCAAACCTCTTCCCAAGGCAACAATAATTCTAAGTAATAACTGAAACTTCTGGAGAACTAAGGAGTGCAACTAGGTAACAAAGTGAATGACCACCACCACCAGTGATGGCATGATGACGATCAAGCCACGTCAATATAACCAAACAATAGTGTCATGAACTTCAAAGGGTAGACGACAAATGAAAAGTCAATAAAAGATGACCAAAATTGAAATATTGCTAGGATGGCCACCAAACAAATAAATAAATCAAATGCCTCGATCAGTTGATAAAGATAAGGATTGCATTCTGACAATGCCAAGAGAATTGTTTCAATATAGGAAATTCATTCTGTAGGAAGCACGGTACCACCATATAAGCTTCATTCATACATTACCCAAATGATTCGACAATACCAATCAAGTACGCAGTATATCTCATTCAAAAAAGAAAAAATTAATAGAACACTGATCCCGTATTCAACTAAAGCTGTTCATTGCCTTTTATCAAGCTCTATAAATGCCTTCCAGAGATAAGATTGAAGATGTATTCACATATCCATGAGATAAAACTTGTATAAATAATCTATAGCACCCCAGTACCTTAAACATTTCATCTGGGTCGTCGTTATACAACATCTGAATAAGACGAGCAACAGAACTTTGCTCCTCCTTGAAATCATCTTCATCAACCTAAAGAATTGAAGTGGAGGACGAAAAAGGAATAGATAAAACAACCTCATCATGAAACATTTCGGCTTAAATTTAAGAAAAAGAAAAGAACGATAGCGAAAAGGATTTAAGATTATCTAAATAAAGGTATAAACCATTATAAGAAACAAGGGTTTCCAGAAAAGGAAAGAGAGAAAGAGAACCTCATCAGGAGGAGACCCATCTAAATCCTTGATAAGCCCTCTTATCAATTCAAATAATGCCTCAACCTACATAAAAGTAATCCATATAACTAGAAAGCATAATTAATATTAAGGACAAAACAACAAAAGGGCGCGTACATTTTCGGCAGTAGATATTTGAGTTTTATTCTTCGTTATGCTTTGTACAATAACTGTTGCCATCACTTTGATCGTTTCACCATCAAGGTACTCCATGACATGTGAATAGTTTGATAGCTTCAATGTAGTGACAATGTCATTATATTTTTCCAATGGCGCACTCAAAAGGGCAACAATCTGCTTTGTTGCCTTGCTGTCTTCAATTTTCCCTTTACCAGAGAGTTTCTTCACACATGCTCCCTGAAAAACAGATGATAACCCTAACTTATTATTATGAAAGTCATCCTGCAAGAAAGTTCAGCTAGGAAATTTGATTGCCAGAAAATCCAGGGTTTAACCCTTCACTTTACAGCACAGTTTCAAACAGCCATTCTGTTGAGGTGTGATCAAAAGGCTTATGAGGTTGAGATGATAGGTGACTGTATTTGTGAACATACAACTCTGTAACTTTAATAAATTAATAGAAAGCAACTTGCCGAGTACAATTGTTTCAGCATGTTTTTACCAGTTTATTTTTTTTTATTATTATTATTATTTTTTTTTTTTTTTTACCTCTAAAAGATTTCAAACCAACTTCCAAACAGATCCCTAGTTTCTTACCTAGAATTACATGGATTAAAAACTTCAAAAAAGCAATTTATTTTTTAATCCATTGTCTTAGCTACATTCAGATGATTGATATAGAATAGTTGTCATTAATTTTGAAGTGGGTGGCAATTTCGATTATCTTTTCACAAAATAGCAGGCTTTACATCGAAACATTTAAAAATCAAATATTACCAAAACAAGATCTGCATAGTCAAGACGATCTGGATGAACATGAAGTGTAAATGTGAGAAGTGCTGAGTATAAGGTTACAACTCCCACTGTAGGCATATCAGCCTGTGCTTCTATCACCTGCAAAGTGAATATTGCACATATATCAAATTTAACTAATTAAGTGATCTTAAGAAAATTATGAACTTAAGAAAATTAAGAAGAAATAAAGTAAATGTCAACTAAATCGCCAACCTAGAAGATGTCAATGTCATGAAGCAATATCTTTTTCTTCTTTTTTTTTCCGTAAGAAACAAATACATATATTCCTCAAAAGAGATTTCTTTGGTTTCTAACTTTAATCCATCCTTCATAAGAAAGGAGGAGCACATCTTTATGGAAAAAGATAGTTAACTATTTTGGGAAACAATTCTCAACGGAAGTTCGGTTTCTTATATAAAATATCTGTGTGTGTGTTAGAAAATTCATTGATGAAATAAATAAATCCTTTAGTTGAGTATACAATTAATGTCTGGAGTTTGGTTTATTTTGATTAAAAATGTGTTGCTTTCAACATTTTTTTGTTTTGTTTCCCAAAATAAAAGGTTGAAAAAAGTAGCAAATTGTTGATCAAAAGAAACCCAACTCCAGAAAGTAGTTGTATCCTCAACTAAAGAATTTATATATTTCATCTAATTTCTAAATACGAATCTCTAAGGCTAAAAGAAAAGAATTACCTTCCCAATGGCTTTGCTCAGTTTTGAGAAAGCTTCAACTTGCAAGAATTCTGGTAACACTTCTGCACTTGAAGCAGCATAATTTGAAAGTCTTTCCATTAATTGGGACAACACAGTCTTGATATCAACAGATGGCTGAGAAATAAAAATCATGAAAGGGGCGTATAAGGCTAAATAACTTCCAAAAATATAAAGTGAAACAAACAACATTTTCTATTATAAGAATAATATAAAGCACTTGAAAAATCCAAATGCTGAATGAGTTGCTTCTTTTCAATATAACTGAGTAAGAACAAGCCCATCTAAATCTTAGCTCTAAACAATGCCTAAAAGTCTGTGGTATGCCTTAGTATGCCTCAATGTGCTCTTAGTAGCACAACTACCTGCTTGTTGATGCCTTCCAAGAGGCTCAAAACATCCAACAAAATAGATGCATTACAAATAACGTCCTCACAATTAGATATGTTACAAAGAAAAGTCTCCATTTATGCATTAAAGAAACCAAGATTTTTGCTTTTTTTGTAAGAAACCAACCTTTCGTTGAGGAGATGAAAGAATATAAAAGGGCATGCAAAAAAAATAAGCTCAACAAAAAGGGAGATGCAGAAAAGTTACTATAAGGATCTCCAATCCAAGCAATCAAACTAAGATCATAATTACAAAGGCCCAATTAAACCTAATCACACAACCTCTCCACCACTCTAAAATGTTATAAAAAATTTATTGTTTCTCAACAACCAAACTCTCCACAAAATAGCAAAGAAACTAGGGTGCCATAAAACTCTCTTTTCCGGAGAAGGAAAGCTCAGGAGCACCTCCTCAATCATTGTGTAACTGTCCCAATTCTGAGAGAAACTAATAATCAAAGCATGTCCCATAAACCTAACCAAGCCGTTTTGCATATAGCATTCATGATGGTACAACATTGATGGATAGACCCAACTAACACCCAACACAAAGTTGAAGATGCACCAGTATAGAGAATACACTTGATCTTAAAGCGCCTTCATCCCAACGATGAGAGTAAGAATAAAATTGTGAACATTGATAAGGAAAAAACCAAAAACAAGAGGAGATGAACATGAAAACAAGCCTTCCCTGGGAACTCCCAACGGAATAGGCATCCAGTCTCGCATCAACTTTTGAGAAGCAAACAAAAAATTAAATAATTAAGCAAGATGATACATGTAAAATAGCCCACTAAACTACTACATCAAAATAAAAAGTCTAGAAAATGAAGCTCATCATTCAGTACTGGAAAAAACTTAAAAACATTTGCAGTACCATAGAAAATGAATTTTTAAGCAGTAACACAAGTGATGGTATTGTCCCTCACCTGAAGTTGGGGGCAGGCACCCAACAAAATATCCAGGGTTTGTAAGTGATACTCATCAGGAAATACTTGAATAATGCATTCCATCAAATAAAATTGAGCAATTTCATCTTTACAATTAACAACCTGTGAAACATAGGAATGATCATTAGAGTGACAGTGAAAAAGTGAGGGACTGAAAAATAGTAAAAGAAAATTGAACAATTAACACCTGCTCTAAGACTCTAGGAAGTACAATATCCTTGTACATATCAAGGTCAACACCCTCCACCTGACTGAGAATATGCAGATTCTTTCCAACCTAATGACAAGAAGAGGGAGGGCAAAAATTGTATGAGCGTACATGGAGAATGTACACAATGCCATTTTAGTGAAAGTAACCAGTCTCAGAATTCTGATGTTACAAGATCACGTAGCTCGCTCCTTTCCTTCTCCCGTTTCTCCTTGTCCCGGGCAGGTCCCTGCAGACCAGAAAGCCCGACAGCAAGCCTCAACACAGGGTCAGCTAAGAGTATGTATGATTCACAAGCATTATAACCTGCATGATCATAAATCATGCACTCAAGAACTATTTGTACCCTCATGACATGCAGTCATCCCTGTACCATGCATGTTCAAACTGAGAGTAGGTGACAATATCGGATGACTGAACCCACCTGATGCTGCATTCGTACCCAAAGTTTGTTCATTTCTGTGAAATTTTGGAGTACAAATTCAACTGCATCGTTCACAGTGTCTGCATCTCTGTGGGAATCAAGGAAACATCCACAGATTAACTCAATAGAAATGCCTGTAATGCTTTTTAGTTCAAACATAAGGATCAAGCAAAGGCCGCTATCATAAATCACATTTTGTGACAAAAATAAAAACAAAAGTTTGTCTGCTAGTGATGCATATTATGAAGCGCAAAATGTTGAATATTTTGATATACACCAATGTATCATTAGAAATAGATAACAAGTCTCTTCAACTGCTTGAAGTATTTGCATATTCTTATATATTCATTACTTCTTTTGGAAAATATTACCCCCCTTCAATCTCAAGAATCTACATTTTCAACCAAAATAATTGAAGGTCGTTAAGTTATGAGATGAGGGACCTTCACCAGCATCATCAATATTCGATCCTATGGTGTAGACCTTTTCTTTTTATGAAATATTTAAATTTCATTGTGATAAAAATGAAAGAATGTGCAGGCTCACAAAAAAAGAGAAACAAAACATCCACAAAAAAGGAGTTAACTACAAGAAGGGACTCCAATCAAGTAAAATAAGACATGGCGAGTAATTACAAAAAGGCCGAGACACCAACACCAACACCTAGAGAGAAATAGAGAATCTAACAAAAGACCAAACATCATTATTGAAGCTCTCCCTCCACTGAAGCTTCTATTGCTTCTCTCGCCCCACAGGCCCCCAAAAAATAGCGCAACACAGCCTGACACAAAAACAACCCTTTCTCACAAAAGAGCAGATTGTGTAGTCCGTTTTTTTTTAGTTTGATTGCTAAGTACGCATTCATTATGTTGCCAATTAAGTAATCCCAATGGCTTATTGATCATCTTAAGCCAATGAATACATGAATTCCTTACCCTTCATACTCTGAACCAATATCAGGTAGCTTATCCCTACTGACTTGAGAAAGATAACTCCTTAAAAATAACCCACGTAAGGGATGCTGAATACCGCGGCACATCTCGACCAGATCTTTAAGAATATCTTTTGCAGGAGCCTCCTTGGACTTGATATACACTGATCCCACAGTACAAAGAAGGTACCTGGAGAGTTCCATAAATCAAGAAAAGGTTCAAAAATAGAACATATATAATAGCAGAATGCTCAATAGCCAAAATATACATTTCCAAAAACTGATGATAAATATAACTCAAGTGAACTTCGGCTGTCTCATAGAGATCTTTGAACCTGATCACTTGTGGACTCCAAAACGGTCAATGAGAGAAACAAGACAGTCAAACCATGAACTAAAACATGCTTGTGTAGTATACATAGCATTGATCACTGAACATAGGTTCAGTTAATTATATTGCCAATCAGTAGTAAATATCACTGGTACATTTGGTGCTTGAAATTCTTTGAGATTAAACTATACTTTTTTATGACTTATTTGGAACAAGCATTTCATTAATAATTCCATAGCTAACGGTGGGGTGCATGCATCTTTCAGACTTCAAAATGAGCAGCGATCCAATGTTAAGAAGATAATTGGCCCAGTTCCTTCCCAACCTCTCTGCTAAACTTTCCCTCATTCCATGCCATCACGATTACAAACAGAAAACTAGTATGAGATTTCTGGAGAGCTGAGAAAAGGCACTAAACTTGGGATTTTGACCTCAGACGAAACCTTTTTTTATGGAAAGCCATAAAATTGGTCAGATTTGCTTCTATGCTAGAGCGTAAGAATATTAATCAAACAGAGTAGTGTCTTGGGACTCTTGACTACATAGGAAGGCTCTCCTTCAAATCTGCAAAATTCTACCTATAGATGCATCAACCATCACGTTGGAGAGATTACTTGCAAAGAAAATGTGGTATGGCAAGATAAAACCATAACATATTTCCTATTGGTAATTGACCTATAATAGCTTGAATACCCAGGATAAGATTTAAGAAGAACCCACCCGTTACAGTCTCTCTCTCCTAGATTTGTTTGAATTGTACCTTGAATTAGGTACTGACTATTTGTTCATTCGTTGCAACTTATCCGAAAAATACTACTTCACTTTTCAAGACTTGGCCTGGCTAGATGTTATGTAAAGATATTGGTGGCTGGCTTCCAAAAATTCTCTTGAGTCGAGAAAAGCAAGATTATTGTCCATAATTCTCCTAGAACTCTTGTTGAGATCTTACACAATACCCTTTTTTATAGTTAAAAAACTTAACCTTCATTGAGAAAAAAAATAAGAGAATATATGGAAATACAAAAGGGAAAAGACCACAAAAAGTAGTCAAACTACAAGAATGGCTCCCGTCAAGAGAAACAAGTCCTAGTGTATAATTGCAGAAGAGCCTGAAAATAGAGGTCTAGAAAGCATCAGAGAATCTAACAAGAGACCAACACATTGCTAAAGAACTCTCACCCCCTTTGAAGATTTTGTTGTTTTCTCGCCCCATAGTCCTCACTAAATAGCACATACTCCAGCTTGCCACAAGAAACGCCCTTTATCACAAAAGGGCAGATGGAGGATAAGCTCCTCAATTGTCTCCCTACAACTCTGGGAGCTGACAAAGCTAAAATCGAACACCTCAAAGAAATCGCGCTAGATTGCATGAGCAAAATCACAACTCCATAGGATATGATCCAGGACCTTTGTCGCTCTCTTGCAGAGAATACAACAATGCGTCCCAACCACCAAGGACCCTCTAACCGAAATTCAACCTAAGGTCTTAACTCTTTCATGCAAAATCGGCCATACAAAGAACTTCACCTTCTTGGAAATCTTTACCTTTCAAACTAAGGAAAGAATAGCACCAACCATTAACAACCGATTGAATATGGTGAGTCTCCCCTTTGGAGAAGAGACTCTTCTAAAAAAAGGTGAGCCTCTTGCAAATCTTCCCAAAAGGAGAGATCTCTAAGGAAGACCTAAGTAGGACGAAGGGAAGACCCCTACCTCAGTACCCACCTAGTTGGACGGCTTTCCAGGAAAGTCCTTTACTGCACTACTTCTGCAATCAACTTATTGAGGATCTTTCTTTAATCCCTCTCCTTGACAGAGGAGTGTATCATCCCCCTGGCCTCTAGGTCTTTTTTCTTTTTTTAACTAAAGTTTTGTTTATAGACCATGGAAGTAATTTCAGAAACTCTTCTGAGGCAGAAACATAAACAAGCAATTTCGGCTTCAATGGCATTAAGGCAAATAATTTTGGCTTTTCTTTTCAAATAACATCCATCAATAACCATGCCAGAAAAACCTAAAAGTCATTTCTAAAGAAACTCAGCATCCAAACTAAGCAACACTAAATCAGGTTTCAGGGTAAAAATAACTCACAGTCTGGGCAATATGTTGCCAGCATGCTGCACAAGTTCGTACAAGTCGATTATTGAGCAACCCCGCTTCGTCTCCTCCATAAAGAAAATTTCTAGCTTCCTCAACTCGTCAAACGCTCGCATGTCTGGAAACGTAAAAAAATAAAAATCTCACAAATTATATTGATTTCTTGAATTCCAAAGGCCAAAACACAGTTACTCAGTGACAGAGAGAAAAAGCTCACATAAATCGTAGTATTTATGAGGGGAAAGCTTCGAAGTCCGTAGCTCAGACAGCATCTGCGCAGAATACTTCAGGGCATCTTTGAGATTGTTGGAGTCCTAGGGCATCACCAAACCGAAATTAGGGTTCTAACGGAAAACCCCATCTCTGAATCAAGCCATTTCAAGCTTTCCCAGGAATTCCTCCTTGATCTATACAGTCCTTAAGAACGAAATATACCCGAAAACAATAAAATTAGCAAGAAATGAATAACAATACCAGAGATCGGTGCATGTAGAAGGCATTCTGCTGGAGGCCGGCGATCCCAGCAGCAAGCCACTTCTCTTCGTCTTCAACTCCGTCAGTAATCATTCTCGTCGCCGTTTTCGTCCCTCTCTGCACAATTCTTCCTCGGCAGATCAGTTCCGATACGATTCAACCTGAACCCAGCTATGGCTTCCAAGATCACCTGACAAACGTCGTTCGGGTCAGCCAAAGAAATCGAATGCCTTTCAGGTTAACCTCGCAACGTAGATGTTGGGTTTCATTTCATTTTTAATTAATCTTAAATTTAATTCAACTTTGTAAATTTCAATTTTAAAATTGAAAATTATTTACCCATTATTTTTATGTTAATCTTTAATATAAAAAAAACTTTATAATATAGAAAAAAAATACAATTAATTATTTTTAATCATTTTAAGAACTAAAATAAAATTAAGCTTTAAATAAAAATATATAAAATATGTAAAATAATTAATTTTTTTAATTTCATGAAATATTGCGCCATAAATAAGAAAGTAAATTATATATTAGTCTTTTAAATTATTGAATAAGTAATTATCTAAATCAAAACAAATGGGCCGCTATTAGTTTTTGGGCACAATAAGTGGGCCAATACCGATGAGGCCCAATAATATAAATCTATTGGGCTTCAGGTTCGGGTTCGGGTTTGGGCTCGGATCGGGTTTTTTAATTTTGCTTAGATCCATAATTGTTTTAAAATTAAAATTTGCAACTTTTTCAGTGCAAGGGAAGTTATAGATGTTTGAACCAAACTCCACTCACATGTAGTTTTTTATTTGTTTCCTAGTGCAAATTCTAGTCATACCCTACCCACCTTTTAAAATATTCTCAATTTATTTTTATTTTTTAATTATTATTTATTATTTATTATTTATTAATTCTTTTTGTCTGGTTGGGGTCTTTTGACAAATTAATTAATTAATATGATTTTTAGGTAGTTTGTGTTATGGTAAGGTAGGTGTATTAATTTAATAATTCATCTAGAAACTAATTGTGTAATATATCATTGAAAAAATTATTAGAAAACTTAATTAATTTATTTGTTTGGTTTAATAATTACGAGCAAATTCGAACCAGCAGTTAGGGGTGTACACCAAATCTAAGAATCCAACCAATCCAACTCGAACCATATGGATTGAGTTGAGTTGCATAGAGTATTGGGTTCGGTTAGGTTATTGTTTTTTTTTTTTTCTTTAAGTTTTCAACTTCGAAGAGACGAAATTTGGCGGGTCCACTTCAGGGTTTTTTTCTTTTTTTCTTATTCTTTTGGCATTACCACCAAACCTATGTTGTCCGAGCACCACTACTTCACACACCCATGTCCACGTCGTCATGCCTAACCTACTCACAGGCATAGGTTGTTTGGTGTCACGATCATGTTTGTCTAAAGTGTACTGTTTATGGCTGCTTGTTGGATGTCCGGATCATGTTTGTCCAGGACATGTTGTTCATGGTCGCTCGCCTGTCCCAAACCTCTTTTACATGCTTTCAACTTAGACAAACTTTTACTATTTCATGTTGTGTCAATAGGGGGTGTATGACTGTTACCAAAATTATGTCTAGACTCGTCAGAGTTAAAATGCCCCAAAATGTATTATAGGGGATGCAACTAGTGGTCAATTTTTCATACCCTGAATTATATGTTACTTAAGTCGGGATGTTTTTTTTTTTTTTTTTTTTTTTTTTTTTTTTTTTTTTTTTTTTT
>NW_019268551.1:227966-284489 GCF_002738365.1 Cucurbita moschata | reverse complement strand
TTTTTTTTTTTTTTTTTTTTTTTTTTTTTTTTTTTTTTTGTTTATAGCCATATAACGTTGTTTTTTTCAATTTTTTCAAATTGTTTTCAAATGTATTTACTCACTCACGTTTTCTAAAACATTTCTCGCAAACGTGACTCGAGGTTCGAGCATACACCAACATTGTCCACGAAGTCTCACGGAGACTTGTTCGCTGGGTTATAACGAGTGTCGCACAACCGTTGTCTCGTTGTCGCAAGAGTTTCGATAGTGACACTTGGCCTGCAATCACATGCTACGCTACTCCCTGTCTTCCTCATTAGCACATTGCTCTTCCTCTCGCTCTTAGTTGCATTCCCAACCAAATAATCAAAAGTAACTAATCTAAACCTTTCTTTTGAACCTGAAAGATCAACCAACCCAACCCGAAAAATAGCATGTTGGATTATGAAACCATTTCAGGTTACTTATGTCAACAACTTAACCCACTCGAAATTTCTAGTTGGCCTAAAAACTGTCTCCAACTCAACTCGTGTACACCCATATCGTCAATTTTTAAGACGGTTATTGATATTTTATCAACAAAATTATGGTTAAATAGACAATTAACTATGTGAATGCATTCCTTTTGTTATTATTTATTTAAAAATAATACGACCAATCCTTGGAGACTGGTAGTCAAATCGCCAGTTCAACTAAAAACCAAAATTTGTCGGCTGTAATTTAATTCTAATAAATATTAAATGCTAATAATAAATTATAATTATTTTTTAAACAAAAAAAAAAAAAAGTCACGGGGGAACGGAACTTTAACGGCTGTATTCGGTTCCGTCTCTAACTTCTCTTTCCGATTTTGACCTTTCTATAGATAAGATTTTGGTCTTTCATTGAGACCCTTTTAATCTTTAAATTAAAAAAACAAAAAACAAAAATTACAATTATACCCAAAATAATAATAATAATTATTATTATTATAAACTATTAAAAAAGTAATATTAAAAAGTTTAGAGATAATTGTCATTGCTATTTTTAAATTTAGTATATTCTTTAACGATAATACTAACGGTAAAGATATTTTAAAAAAAATAAAAAGAATATTAATGAGATTTTTAAAAAATTTAATGTTATTTTTGAACCAGTTATATTCTTTTTTAAATAAAATAAATCTATCTAAAATTATATATATATTTAAGTTTAAAAATATTTTTGAAATAATTGTTGGAGAATTTGTTGGAAGTAATTTAGAAAAGGAATGATATGGGAACCCACATGAGCCATATCCAAACACATCCTATCCCTATCCGAAGATTACGCCAACCCTTCCGGCCATAATTTCCATAACCAAACACCACTGTTATCCAAAAGGAATAATAATAATTAAAATTAATAATCTTTAAATTAAAATCTGGACTAGGGTTTTATCGGCCTCACGGTTAAAAAAAAAATCATTTCTTCAACTAACGTGGGAAATGAATGCTTCGTTCTTCTCTCCGATCAATGTGGGATCTCACAATCCCCACCTCTCTTAAGAACCAACATTCTCGTTTGCGCACTGCCTAGTGTCTGACTCTGATACTATTTATAACAGTTCAAGCCTCTAGCATATATTGTCTTCTTTGAACTTTTTCTTCCGGGCTTTTCCTCAAGCCAACCAATGTGAGCTACCTAGTATACGCGTTTTCAAAACCTTGAGGGGAAACTCGGAAGTGAAAACATAAAAATAACTATATCTACTGGCGGTAGGCTTGAACTGATACACGTTCATTAGAGAATGAAAATATATATGTGATATAAGCAATAACGATTAAAGCTAGTTGTTTTTAATAAACTCGTGATGGGTCTAGTCTATGTATTTTAAAATATTTTAATATTAAAAAAACACGAGTAATTAACAAGAAATATTCGAAGAACATCTTATCTTGCTTATCAACAATCTTGCAAAAAACTCGTCGAGCTTTGTTTCAGGTGAAAAAATTACGGGAATAGTCCCTAACGTTACGATGAATTCGATACGAGAAAAATAAATATTAATTATACTATAGTTTATAAAATATAAATTAAAGGTGATAGGTGACAAATTTATATATTGAAGAAACTATATGTTTGAATTATAATAAAAGCAAAACCTTATAACTATAATTGAAAATATATAAATATTACTTTTAAGTCTTTTTCTTCTTTTTGGTAACCACTTTATTAAAGTAACTTAATTATCTTTTTGAATTTAAAATAATAATTTTCGTTCTCTCCTCTAATCGACGTGCGATCTCAAAACCTATTTCTTAAAGGTCAGCATTCTTGCTGACAAATCGCTCGGTGTCTAGCTCTAAATTCATTTGTAATAGGTCAAACCCACCGCTAGTAGATATTGTCCACTTTAGTCCACTACATAGTGTCGTCAACCTCATGATATTAAAGTGCGTCTATTAGGAAGAGGTTTCCACACTCTTATAAAGAATGTTTCGTTACCCTCTCCAACCAACGTGGGATCTCACAATCAACCTCTCTTGTGGGTCCAACATCTTCACTGGTACGTCACTCAGGTCTAGTTCTGATACCATTTGTAACAGCCTAAACTCATCGTCAAATATTTTTTTTACTTACAAAATATTAGCTCGCCGACACGCATAATTAAGAAAATAATGGAGATCGTCGAGATGATATGTCGGGTAATGGTTAAAATTGAACTCTACCATGGTTAAAAATGATGGAGGGCATGTGATGCATGATGAGTGGCAGAGTTAGTGGTTGGTTTGATTGGACTGCCTCGTCATCATAATAATAAAACATAAACGAATGTCCCATTAACAATTACAACTCATTAACCCCTCATTATTCTCATTACAACATGCTTCCATTTTTAGCATTTTTTTTCATTCATTATTCTCAATCCCATGTTTTTATATTAAATAATTAAATTTGTCGAATTGTGTTTTTTTAATTATTTAAAAAAATATTATTTATCCACGTATATTATATTAGCAATAAAACTCAAATATCAAACCTCCACGAGTTACACACCGATAACAAACGTCAAAATTTCTTTAAAAGTAGGGTAGTGGTGGATTGTGTTACAACCCTATTTTCGGGTTAGTCAGTCGATTTGACTAAAACAATATCAACCCATAAACCAACCCAATTTGTTGGTTTTCAAAAAATTCAACTAAAAAAACAGTTAATGGTTTGGGCTGTGTAGTCTAGATTGGTCGGGTTATCGAGTCATATGTATATACCTACAATAAAACCAGCACTCGCACCGGTGTGGTACGATACCTAACACATTTTGAGTCATATGATTAGTAAGTTAGAATTAACAACACGAGAGACATGTGTTTTGGGTCGGTCTATGTCTCCCTAACATTAGGCGTTTTATTTTAAGTTAGTCAAATTTCATCATCGACTCGGGCTCAGTGATTGGTATAAAACCATTTTACTTTTTCTAGATTCTTGGGTTGGATTCAGTCGAGATTAACATACTATATTAACGTTTTTGCAATTATAATTATATTAATAAATGTTATACCTTTTTCTTTTGTGAAGAATACCATATTTGCAATCAACTACATGTACTTAGACTTGACTTTATTTGTCTCATGTGGACACAAAACCCACATTTTTTTTTTTCAACTTAAAATAAATTATTTTTTACGTTTAATAATAAATGATATAATTATTTATTTATTATGTCTTTTATTAATACAACGAATAAAGTCGGGTATAAATTGACCATACCTTAAAAGTCAAATTGAGTACGTATCGAACGTTTTTTACCCATTTTAAAATTTACGTGTTTTTCTGTTTTATTAAATCCTAATTTCCAACGAAAAACGTCATGAGTCATGTCTTAAATATAGTCATGACTCAATAGGATGATTTGTAAGATCTGACCACCCACGTGAATTAAATTAAAATTAATTATTTAAAAATTATAAATACCTAATAAAAATTAAAAAATTCATAGTTTGCTCAAGAAAAAAAAAAAGTAATATTTAATTAAATTAAATATAGAGTTTGACAATTAACATTTATTTATTATTATTATTTTTTTTTTTACGAAAATGAAGTATTCAACACCATCCCTCACCCCATGCCTGTTTTAGCCCTAAATTGGGTAACTGGTGGCCCACTTTACAGCCTGTAAATAAATTAATTTACCCATTTATTATTTATTATTTATAATAATTTTTATTAATTTTCCGGGAAAAGGGTAAAATCGTAAATTGGGATTCACATGGAGGCCACTGCACAGCCCTTTCTTCTTCCTTGTCTGTAATCGTGTGAGAGTTGTCACTGTGCTTCAACCAGACCTCTCTCTCTTTCTCTCTCCTCCGACAAACCACACCGAACCTGAAAAAGTGAACCAAACTCGGAGAGAGAGAACCAAAGAGATTTTTCCGAATTTCCACATGGAAGACGAAGAGGAATGAGAAGAAACACAATGCAATTTTCCGCAAAGCAATGCTTGACCTGTGACCTCTGAGTTGTGACCATTCATCGTCTCTCTCTGGTAATCAAACAAAAAATCTCTTGATTCTTCATCCATATATGGATTTTTTTTTCTCCATTTTTTATTCTGATATTGCTCTCAAGGTGAAGTAGTTGTAATGGCGGAGGAGTAGAGGTGTGAGAATTTATTGCTGTTTAATGTTTTGCGTTGTTTGCTTTGAATGCTTTTAATACTTTCTTGCAGATTGAAATGCAGTTTGTTTTTCTTTTGAATGCTATTTTTTCTGGTCAATTTATTACGTCGAAAAAGCGATACGATGAAAGGAAAAAGGATATACTAAAGAGGAAGGAATAAAGAGTAAAGAGTAAAGAAGAGTTCATCTTCTGATTTCTAGTACTGTGAGTGATGATGTCTTTGTGGATTCTTTTTTCTGATTTGTATGTTTCTTTTTTCTGTTGTAGTTGACATACGTTGTGGTGAGTTTGGGGGCGCCGACGTTGAAGATCTTGCTCTTGGTCTTGTGATTCGGCTTTGTACTAGTACCGATTTTGAAGATCCATTACTGACGACGAACGCCTGAGGAACTACTCGTTCTCTTATAGCATCGTTGTAATCGGTGGCGATGATCTGATATTTCGAATTGTCTGCCAGGGATTCCGAGCTTTGCTGATTTATATGGACTGAGTTGGAGATCATCGGGAAACTTTGTTTTTGAGCTTTTGAGTTTTTTTGGGGAGTTCAAGTTTGATTGAGAGTTTTGAGAGGCAATTATGTCTTCGTGGGAAACGCTTGGGGATATAGCCAATGTGGCCCAGCTTACGGGCCTTGATGCAGTTCGCTTGATTTCCATGATAGTGAAATCTGCAAGCACTGCACGAATGCACAAAAAGAACTGCAGGCAATTTGCTCAGCACCTGAAGTTGATTGGAAACTTGCTCGAGCAGCTCAAGATCACGGAGCTTAAGAGGTATCCTGAGACTCGGGAGCCTCTGGAGCAGCTTGAAGATGCTTTAAGAAGGTCGTATATATTGGTCAACAGCTGCCAGGACCGCAGCTTTCTCTATCTGCTTGCAATGGGATGGAACATTGTGTACCAATTCAGGAAGGCCCAGAATGAAATTGACAGATATCTGCGCCTTGTTCCTCTGATTACCCTCGTTGACAATGCTCGAGTCAGGGTATTTGATTCTCTCACAACTGTTATTATCTATTTGTTTATTAGCACAATAGGGTCTTGATAGACGCATTTCCACAGCATTTCCCCATGCATGTTGACTTTCTTGCTCTCAATGAAAATGATTTCCTTAATTAAAAAAGGGGAACTTGAAAAGATCACGGCATAGGAATATATTCAAATTGGAAATAATTGCTAGATGGTTGTGAGCTTTAGGAAGTAAAGCCTGTCATTGAAGAATCACCATAGGGAATTCTACCTCTGCCGTTTACTTACTAGTTGAATGTGAATAGTTCATCCAATTTACTGCCTCTTGAATTTGAAGTTTTGCTCGAGATACACATGGTGCCTTTGCTTATTTGATAACATAATCTTATTATTAACTTCAAATTCGCAGGAGAGACTGGAAGACATTGAAAAGGATCAGTGTGAATATACTTTGGATGATGATGACAAAAGGATTCAGGATGTAATTCTTAACCCGGAACCTTCGAAAGAAGAAGCAATGGTGTTGAAGAAAACTCTTTCTTGTTCTTATCCAAACTTGCCGTTTAACAAAGCACTACAAAAAGAAAGCGAAAAGCTTCAGGTAGAACTACAACGGTCTCAAGCTAATCTGAATGTGGGTGAATGTGAGGTTATCCAACGTTTGATAGATGTCACTGAATCTGTAGCTGCAACTTCTCTTCCTGAGAAGAATTCACCTGAAAAATCCCATAAAGTAGTGGAAAATACTTATGTAGATGACAACAATGGACCTTCATCTGATGAAAGTTTCTATAAGAATACTGATGCTCGGACAACCTCAAGGTCTGCTATTTTCTGTTTTCAGCTTTCCAGTAACACGGAGTTACTCCTGCATTTTTGAAACAAAAAATGCGAAGATGCTAAATAATTGAGTGTTCTATAAAATTTCCATGTCACAAAGATACTAAAAGTTGTTTCCTTGATTTGGAAAATGTTGTTAGTAATTGTCCTGCCAACCAAGTTTTCTGGTAAAAAAAAGTTTTTCTCATCATTTTAACCTTTTTAAACAATTACCTCCAAATTGCCGCTAAATTTCTCTATCATATAATGTACAACCACTTCTGTATGCATGTCATGAATTATCAAAAACTACATGGTGGCTCATCGAGCTTGATATTGCTGTTTTTTTATTTGTTGCAGAAAGAGTTCTGTCTCATCAGGACGTGATCTGCTCTCAACCAGAGGTTCTGATCGATATGGTGAATGGCACACTGACTTACTCGATTGTTGTTCAGAGCCTTCTCTGTGTATGTTATCCTCCTCACTTCTAATTTTTAAAGGTTCATTGATAATGGGTTCTAAAGGAAAGGGGCTGGTTCATTGGGCATAATTCATACATATTCAGTTGGTATTATGGATGACAGAATTGATGCATTTGACATCGAATGGTTCAAGAGCTCGAATACATTAGACTGATGGTGCTTGAAAAATCTTTTCTCTTTAATCGCAATGTTTCAGTGCAAGTTACATCACTCATTTGTTTTCAGGTCTCAAGACTTTCTTCTACCCTTGTGGGACTTTTTCAAGGATTGCTACTGTTGCAACTAATAGGCATACATGTAAGTTAACTTTCGCAATTAGAGGTGGAACAAAATGTTCTACCCAAATTTATATTCATAAGTATTACTTATTGTTTCTGCCTTTTCCTGAAATGTTTTATTTGAATGAACCATCAGCACCAGCAGAAGCATGTAATGATTTGATGGCATATACATTGATACTATCGTGCTGTTGCTATACTTGCTGTGTTAGAAGAAAGCTTCGCAAGATGCTAAACATCACGGTAGTTCCCTTTTCTGCCTGATTAATTAATCTTCTATTACATTGACAGTTTAGTTGCAGATTAGAGAGGTGTTTCTCTTGTTTTGATCCTTATTCGATTCTATTATTTTACATTAGATTTTGGTTTACAGGCATCCAACTTCTAAAAACCTGAATGATTGCTTAACATACATAGATTTAGGATTCTACCGACTTAAGGGCATAACTCTGATACCATGTTAGACATCACGTCTCTCCACAATGTTATGATATTGTCCACTTTGAGCATAAACTCTCGTGACTTTGCTTTTGGTTTCCCCAAAATGCCTCATTCCAATGGAGATAGTATTCCCTACTTATAAACCCATGATCTAACCCTTTAATTAGCCGATGTGGGAGTCCTCTCCCAACAATCCTCAACATAAACTCGACCCGTCAATTGATAAGATTACATGCATAAAAAACTGAATAGAAAAGACAAGGACTGAGATCTGTGTGGCTAATTGACAGGGGGGTTTTGTTGACGACTTTCTCTCTCATGTTATGTGCTGCTGCTGCGCCCTTGTCCAAGAATGGCGAGAAGTCGAGATACGCGGGGTTTACGGTATGGTGAAAGACATTTTTCTCATTATATTCTTTCTGGATGTGGAAACTTTCTGTTAATCTTGGAGTCTTTAGTGTTTGATATAAGAAGGAAAACATGCAGGTCCTGAAAAGACTAAAACAAGCCCTCCACCCTCCCAATACATGGAATCCTGAAGTACAGTCAAGACGCATATTCAACGGTTCGTTCGTAGTCTCCGAATAGTTTCGATTCGTGATAGAGTTATGTAATGGATACAGGTAACTCTAGTTGGCATGTAACTGGAAGAGCATACATTGGCATGTTTTTATGTTATTACTTATTATACACACCCCCTTACCTATTGTATAGATTTGTTTTTAAATCTTTTACGGTGTTTCTAGTTGATTGTGCTGAGTTCAGCGGTAGATTTTGACCAAAGTTCACAATTGCATATCAATGGCCTGCTAGTTCCCTTTAGCTTAGTGTTTTGGTCATTTCTCCTTCTCATGACCATGCTATTATTGATCATATTCTCTCTTCATTATCTTTTCAAGTTTCTGATTGCGTGTGTTTCGACTTCTCTCTTTTCTCGGTTGATTTAAAGATGAGGATTCAAACCTCTGACCTTTTGATCGATAACATATGTTTTAGTCTTAGTTTATTAAATTATGCTTGACTTGCAAATTTAAAACTAAGTCAATCTTGAGACCCGTCTCTCAGCTACTGAAAAGAGAGTCGGGGGTAGCACGTTCTTTTTTGGGATTTATGTGCAGGCAAGGGTAAACTCGGACTCAGATAAGATAGAATTGAGGCGGACTGGGACCAAGAAGTGCCTTGATGTGCTTCACGTGAAATATGTTTGGTGTCAAGTATATGAATTAAAAATGTGAATGGTAAAAGAAAAGTATAATAGTAATTTTAAAATAACTTTAATTTTTATAAAATTTAAAATATATTAAGTTTTAATTTAGTTATTAAATTTTACGAATAATAATAAGCGTGATGGGCTGATTTAACTTAAATATTTGAGAGTTTTCTATTTTCTATTTAAAAAATATCTAACTTTCTAAAATATTTTTTAAAATAGGTAATTAAATAGATATAAATTTAAATGTAGACGACTTAGAACCTTATAATTAAAAATAAAAAAAGAAAGTGAATTAAAATAACCGCCGGGCAGCGGCTGGCCCTGTGGCAAGAATCTATATAAACCGGTTCTTGGAAACCCAAAGTTCTCCAACTTTTCTTCTTCGTCCTCTTCTTCACAAAAATCACCATCAATTTTTCTGCTAATCCAAATCCATGTCCTCCTCCAAGAAGATTACTCTCAAGAGCTCCGATGGCGAGTCTTTTGAAATCGACGAGGTCGTTGCTCTCGAGTCTCAGACCATCCGCCACATGATCGAGGACGATTGCGCCGATAACGGCATCCCTCTTCCCAACGTCACTAGCAAGATCCTCGTCAAGGTCATCGAGTACTGTCACAAGCACGTCGATGCGTCCTCCGCCGATCCCCGCGTGTCTGAAGAGGATCTCAAGGCCTGGGACCGCGATTTCGTTAATGTCGACCAAGCCACTCTTTTCGATCTCATTCTGGTAACCTTTTCTTCCTGATTTAGATCGATCGACTCGATTGTCTAGGGTTTACCTGGTTCCTATGGTTTTTTTTTTCAAGAATTTGACTCGGCAAACAATCGCTTTGATCTTCTTTGTCGCTGATTACTATTTTTCTTTATCTGATATATCTGCATCGACGTTTGTAATTCTGCTAGGGCTTGTTATTGTTTGATGTTTTGGAAATGGAAAGTTCGTTCAAAGGAAAAGTTCTACTGGAAATTGTTCAGTATTGTTGATCAATTGGTATGGTGCCTAAGTAATGGATTAAGATTCAATAGGACGAGCATGGTCTTTTCACTTTGATGATTGAAGACGGTGATGCAAAATGCTTTCGGCATCATTATCCTTTGTCCTTCATGTTGAGATTGGGGTTAATGGACATCTGTATTTGGCGTCATATTGAAATGATTGTTGCTTAGGTTAATCTTCGTGGTTCTATATTTAAGCCGTGTTCTTGTTGCAGAGAATTCCAAGCTGCCTGGGGCTTCATTCTTGACTATTATTATTCTTGATAATTTCTTGATTTGGCGCCATATAAAATTCTCTCCTATATTCTACTCTGCAGGCTGCAAATTATCTGAACATCAAGAGCTTGTTAGACCTGACATGCCAGACCGTAGCTGACATGATCAAGGGAAAGACCCCAGAGGAGATCCGAAAGACCTTTAACATCAAGAACGATTTCACACCTGAGGAAGAGGAGGAAGTTCGCAGGGAGAATCAGTGGGCTTTTGAATGATTTGAAGTCTCATAAGAGTGCTCAAGGATCTTGATCAATAAGGTCTGTACATGGTAGTAGTATTCGATCTCTGTTGTATTCACATAGTTTGTGAAAATGGTACTGTATGAACCTAATCATAATTGTATCATGATCATGTTTGTGTGAGGAATGCATTGACTACGTAATTGTCTCATACCATCATTATGTTAAATTTTGATAGTAGCCTATGCTCTAGTTATCTTGTCTCCCCATAATTGAAGCCTTGTGAGGGAAGGGAGGAAGCCATGTTGCCTAGACTCTCTTCTCAATTCTCACTACTCGACTTTGTTTTTGTGTTTCTTGTTGCTTGATGCTCTGTTCCACTTTCGTCGACTTATGTGCTCTGTGTTTGTCATCGGACTTCTTTATTATGTGTTTGTTGTTGGACTTCTCCGCTCGTGCGCTCAGTTGTCCTTAGACTTACTAGCTCGGTTCAACATTTGTCTGCTTTGGTAATTGGTTCTGCCTTTGCCTTTGGTTCTTGATTTTGGGATAACTCGGTGTGTTGGGTTGGGTTGAAAAAATTTTCAAGTTGGGTTGAGTTACCAATCCAACCCACCCAACCTAACATGAATCACCTCTAATCTATTTTGTCAATTTTTGACCAATTGCAGTGGAATGCTATAACAACAACCACAATAGAGATGTTACTCTTGGGTTTGAAAATTTGTTGAATTCATTCATCGTGTCTTTAACACAAAGTTAAGCATACTTGTATGAACATCCAATATCAAGGATTATTTGTGGGACTCATTCCCCCTTTCACAAGTCTAGAATGTATGTCTACACCAATGATTTCTACACAGAAATTATTTGCATCAATTGTGCTAATTCACAAAGTTTCAACCAAGCTTGTATCTTAATCTCAAGTAAGAACTTTAAGTGAATGACACAAATGATTGTATGATCTAGTGTAAATCACGGTTCAAGTTCACTACTAACCATAGATATTGTCTTTATAAAGAATGTGTGCTATGGAGAAGTTACACCCTTATAAAAAAATGTTTTGTTTTTCTCTCCAATTGAGGATGGATCTCACAATCTATTTCTTGAGGCCCAGTGTCTTTTATTCTTCTCTTCAATTAATGTGAGATTTCATAATCCACCCCCTTCCGAGGAACGTTAGTGTCTTTTATTCTCTCTCCAATTAATGTGAGATCTCATAATCCACCCCCCTTCGAAGAACGTCTTCATTGGCACTCGTTCCCTTCTCCATTTGATGTAGGACTCCCCCAATCCTCCCTCTTCTGGGGGCCTAGTGTCTTTGTTGGCACACCTCCTCGTGTCCACCCTCCTTCTGGGCTCAGTCTCCTCACTGACATATCGTTTGGTGGGCTTAGCCTTCTCATTGACATATCGTTCAGTGTTTGGCTTTGATACCATTTGTAACTGTCCAAGTCCTTTTGGGCTTCCCCTCAAGGTTTTTAAAATGTTTCCACACTCTAGAGTAAAGTTAAAGTTAGAAGTTCACGACAAAACTAACAACAAAACTATGGTATTCAAGTCTTAAAGTGTATGAAGAAAGAGAGAAAAAAAAGAAGTTTTGAAGAAGAATGGAGCCCTTCTTGTTTCCCTTTTATGGCTGCAAATCTCGCCTCTTCTCAAATAGTAAGGCTAAGGCAATCAAAGCAGTTTGGTGGTCAAGTTTCCTTGAAGTTTGGGTAATCAAAGAAAGTAGTGGAGATTGGTGGTTGATGCCAATGTTAAAGCTTACACTAAATGGACCTTAAAACCAACCAATAACACATAACCTTTATTATTAGAAAGCTCAAAAGTAACTCTCCTGTTTAGGTGGCAACCACTTTGTGTATGACCCTTTACAATCCTCCTCCTCCTCCTCCTTCTTCACCGATCCAACCACTCCTAACCCACGCAACATGTATGAAACACACTTAAAAACACCCAGCTGATGCATTCCAATTCTCTTCATTGATGACACATGGTTTTCAACAAGCTCTTCTTCTTCTTCTACAACAACCTCATCGGCTTCCGAACCAGCCCGACACTCAAGCAAGAAACCCCGCTTCCTTGTAGTGCCGATTCGAGCCTTCGACCTACGACACCTGATGATTGTGTCGCAGCTCTTTCGAGTCCTGAGAAGGCGTTGGAAGGCGAGACATGTTGCGTATGCTTGTCGTGTATGGGGAACAAGGACAAAGACGAGGGAATTGGCACGAGTGTTCTTCCTTGCTCGCACGAGTTTCATAAGATATGTCTCGATCGATGGTTCGAAGAGTGTCGGAGAACTTGTCCGATATGCCGATATTCAATGGAAGGAGGGAATAATCATGAAGATGGGAGTAATGAAATGCTAACGGATGAGATGGTGATATGGTTTTCTTCTTTCCACACCTCTGGTTTTTGAGCTTCCCTTTTGAGATCCCAACAAGGTTTAAATCAATATGATTTGACCAATGTGAGTTGGATGGCTCTAACTTCACAATATATCACTTAAAGTTTGTAATTTGTACATAACTTAAAACAAGTGGAGCCATTCAAATACATGTCAAATCTGTTGGTGTTATGGGTGATGGGAGAATCATAATTTAGCTCAAATTCCCAACTTTTTAAAGCAATTATGCCTAACTTTTGGTGGCTATTATCAACAATCGTTATTTTCGGCTCAACGGGTAGAAGATTGAACGATTGGCTTTTAAAATAGTACTTAACTATGACTCGAATGACGTTGGTTTGTCTAACTAACACTATTTGAGTATGTGGACTAGTTAATGTGCACACCTCGATCGATCTCAAAGAAATACAATTATTTGACCCTATAACATTTCGTTATTAAGAAAGTCGTAGAATTATATCCCATGTATTGTTTTTTTCAAATATATTATGAAATGTTACTAGCCGACTTTTAGTGTGATTGCGACATGCGACCATTTTTGTTAGTTTCTTTCGTGTTATAAAATAAATTAGGTTACATTAGGTGGATAGGCTTAAACTTTGAAATTTGCTTTAAAAATTACCCTTTTTACTTTGAAATTGATCTAAAAGTATGGAAGATTAAGATCACTACTACAATTTATTTCATTTGAATGACGTTGTAAATGATGTCATGTATGTCTTTCATTTCGTAACAGTTCAAGCTTACTGTTAGCCGATATTGTCTTCTTTGCACTTTCTCTTTCGTGCTTTCCTTCGAGCTTTTTAAAGCTCATATGTTACAGATAGGTTCCTACATCTTTATTCCGTCAAATTCCATCTTATTTTAATGAAAAAACCTCTACAAAGATATTTTTTAAAACAATTTCATATTTTTTGAGGTACTTGCATTATTTACACATGAAATTAGAACGGTGACCGATGAGATTTGGTTCGACTAAGTTTAGCGGTTCGATTCTCACTGAACCGAACCGAACCAACTTGGTTGGTGGTTTGTCATTGTTATTATTTATCGCACTTATTGTGGAAACAAAGGGAATAGCATAGGAATTGCTTTCTCTGCAGCATGGCTTTACCTACGCCTGTGGCTGAGCATTTCAGCCTATGATTCACATCAAACTGCCTATTCTCTCTCTCTCTCTCCATTTTTATTGAGTGTTTTCCTCACTTCGTAATATGTATTTAAGAAAAGTAAATCAACAATTAGACAACCTTTTCAGCATCTTTAACGGGTCGAGAGGACTCGAGAACGTGCAAAAAGGGGTTTCGAAAGAAAGAATTTTGAAAACCATGTTTAGGATACGAAAGTTCGAAATTTAGAATTCGTTTTCACGTGCAAGGGTTTGCTTCAACATGATTAGTATCACGAACAAGGTACGATCATGTCTATCTCTCGAATAAATCGTTGAGAAAACAAAGTAAAAAGGTTGTTTTTTTAGGTTTGTAGAGGAGGGGGACAAGGCTTTTCAGCTTAGACATGAGAGGAAAACAAAAAGAAATTAGAATAAAGAGAAGGACAATAATAGAACCACCTAACCTAATAGTGACATAACAAAAGTTAATAAAGTAGGGATGACATACTAAATTATTTTCTTACATTTCTCTATCTCTATCCTCTTTTTTTTTCGACAAAGGTACGATAAAAAATTTATATTTTATCTCGATTGAATTATTTTTCGACATTAAATTTATTCTTTTGTTCCCTTTTGGTGACGTGATACAAAGTTTCTTCACGAACAAAGTTATAACAATTTAATGTGATATTCGAGATCGAAGATACGTAAGTATGAACGTTAAGAACGACTTAAAAAATCGAAAGTTATTACTTATATGATTATACCAACAAGGTACATTTTTTTTTGGATGGCCACCTAAATTTTTTTTCTTAGAAGCATGTGAATGAAGACAAAACATGTTGAGATGAACTGTGCTGGTTGATGGTAACAAGCTTCTCTCTTGCAAGCTGTTCGAGACAAATAAGACCACGTAGCCAGGTCGTGGGGATGTAAGGGAACGCTTGAGCTATCAAGGGTCAATGTTAGGTTATAAAGTATGATCCAAATCTTGAACTTGAGACGTTGAACTAGAGATTGATTCCAATAAACCCAAAACCTGAAAATTACCACGTGACTAGGTTGTAGGGATGTAAGGGAACGCTTGAGCTATCAAAGGTCGATTTTAGGTTATAACTTCTGATCCAAATCTTGAACTTGAGACGTTGAACTAGAAGTTGATTGCAATGAACCCGAAACCTAAAAATAAGACCACGTGACCAGGTTGTGAGGATGTAAGAGAATTTCCGAGCTATCAAGGGTCGATTTTGGATTATAACTTGTTATCCAAATCTTGAACTTAGAAACGTTTGATCTAAAATCGAATCCGAGTAAGAAATAAAGTGGTGGGTCATAAAACACCCACTAGGGGTAAAAAAGAAGGCTCAAAATCTTTAACCCACAAAGATCCAAATTGAATTGAGTCAAATCAAAGAGGGAAAGCACACCATTTGATGCCCTGCAGACATGTGTCTCACTCCTTTTCCCACCATGTAAAGTGCTCAATCCAATTCATTTCAACTACTAATTAGCCTCACCTTATCTCCACCAAGTGATTTCCTAAAACCCTCTCTGCACATCTTGTCATTTCTTATGCTCCAAGTTCTTGTGTATTTGTTCATGTTGACCCCAATTTGGTTGTATCCTCAAATGTATTCCCTTCATTTCCCCATGAATCACATAAACAATGAAATAAGTGTGAGAGGTAAATATGATATTGAAGTCTATTATAACTCTATATGCAAACAATGACCAAATTATCAATCTAATACGACCTAACTAGGGTAGTTTATCGTCATCCTCCCACATTTATATGAGTAACCCTAAATGAGTTACAAGAAACACGAACAATATCTAGAACAAAACCCATGTGTTGAATTGTGAGATATCACATTAGTTGGAGAGGGGAAAGAAGTGTGGAAACCTCTCCCTAACAGACGCATTTTAAAACGGGAAGCCTAGAAGGGAAAGCCCAAAGAAAAAAATATGTAGTAGAAATGGGTTTGAGCTGTTACAAATGATATCAGAGCCAGTGACTAGGTGGTGTGCCAGCACGGACACTGGGCTCTCAAGCAGGTAGATTGTGAGATCTCACATCGGTTGAAGATGAGAACTTCCTTATAAGAGTGTGATTGTGAGATCCCACCCTCATCAGTTGGAGAGGGGAACGAAACATTCCTTAAAAGAGTGTGATTGCGAGATCCCACCCTCATCAGTTGGAGAGGGGATCGAAACATTCCTTAAAAGAGTGTGATTGCGAGATCCCACCCTCATCAGTTGGAGAGGGGAACAAAACATTCCTTAAAAGAGTGTGATTGCGAGATCCCACATCATAAGGGTGTGGAAACCTCTCAGTAGCCGACACGTTTCAAAAGACCTACATGAAGTGTGCTTACTTTTGAAGAACAAGAGTTTTAGCGAGAAGATAGGATAGAGTCGATCTTTTTTCTTTTCTTCTTTTGAATCCTTTTTAGAGTATAAGGTGAGGAGTGAGGTAAGTCCTTTTGCTTTATGGAAGAAAAAGAAAGAGCATAGAAGAATATGATGTGTAAAATGAAATAATGAAGTGAAAGAAAGGTTTAGCTTAGTTTGCAAAGAAATGTGATAGTGGTGGATAAGATAAAAGGACAACATAACTCAATAACTCTTCAAAACAAGTAGAAAGTTATGCACTTTTCCTTTTCTACCCACTAGATTCCCTTCCATATTTTCTATCTCTTCCATTTTCCCTGGTCCACCCATTTGTGCATTTTGATCCCCGAGATATTTCCTCCCTCCATTATTCGTCCTTCCTCACTACACAATCGTCCACTTCACGATTCTCATAAAACCTACCTTCCTCTACTCTCCATCTCCACAAGACAACCTATGTTATTTACGTTCTGGGTCCTTCAAAACCTGTACAAACAACCAACCCGAGCCCTCGATGGGTTTCGTATGCTTCTCGATATTAGGGTTTTCTACTATTTTGGCTAACTTTTAAGGTTAGCCATTGAGGGTATTATATGTTGATGCCTTAAGTATGATTGGCTTTCACAAATTAATTTAGATTATAAATATATGAATCTTTGTTCTTTCTTCATGTGGGTTTTTCATGGTTTTGAATATTATTGCCCTTTTTGCTTTTTTCCCCTTTTAAATCCTCTAAATCAACATCACTCCCCAACATTCATATTTTTTTTTTAAAATTTAGTCCGTCCCTAAAACTTTCGAATTATAAATTTAGTCTCTAAACTTTTGAAAAATTGGATCACCCCGTCGATTTTCTGTTTAAAACATCACTTACCAACTTAGTCGACGAATCAAACTAGCTAATGCATTGATAACCCTCGCAACCGTATTCATGTCCAACAAAATTAAAAAAAAAAAATTAAAGTCAAAAGACAATTGACTTTTATGTAGCTATGAGCTTGAAGAGGGTTGAAAATTAGTGTCTTTGTTAAATTTTTGTTCCTAAATAACAAAAGGGTTTTTCTGCAAACATCACAAATTCCTTCCTTTTCATCCCCACAAAATTAACTTCACATATTAATAATTCCCAAAAAAAACCCTCTGTTCCTAAAACGGCGCCGTTGAGGTCCTCTGCAGCCTGTGCTTCCTTGACGTTTGCGCCGTCGCAGCTGCTCGGAGCTGCCAGACACAACCGTCGTTTTAAGGTTTATTGTCTTTTTGTAATAAAAATAAATATTAAACAAAAATTTAATTTAATTTAATTTACCTCTTCGTGCTGTCTCCTTAATCTTGCATTTTCCTCCATTAAATGTGCCACTTCAAGCTCCAGCTCGTTTGTGTAAGCCTGTGGATTAAACCCAATAAAAATTTATTAAAATTAAGTTATTTTAGAATTTTTTTTTTTTTTTTTTTAAATTGTGTATTTGTTTAACCTGTTTTCGAGCACGAGATCGGGCGGCGGATTCCCGATTTTTTATCATGCGTTTCTGCCGCCGGTCGCCGGAGTTATTCGAGTCAGAATCAGGGACCCTTTTCTTAGCGAAAGGCGGTGGGCCGAGGACTTGGTCAAAGGGGCTGTGGAAGGCGGCGGTGGCGGAGGAAGGGTTCGGGTGGCAGAAGTGGGCGGCGGCGGCGGCGGCGACGGCGGCGTTATCTGGGAAATGCAATTCGCGGGTGGAATTCAAGGATAAGACAGTGGGTGGAGGAGCAACGGCAGCGACGGCAGCAGCGGCGGCGGCGGAGGAGGAGTCAAGTTTTGAAGTGGAAGAAGAGAGGAAGTCTTGGAGGATGATGTGGCGGAAGTTGGCGGCGGAGTGTTGGTGGTGGAGGTGGAGGCTGATGGGAGTAGCGGCGGCGGAGGGGAAATCATGGTCGGAACGGGAGTGGAGAGAGGAGAGATTAATGTCTTTCCAAACTTCTTCCATGGGAGAACAAAAAGTTGAGAGCTTTGAAGTTAATGGAGGAAAGAAATGGTGGGTTTTTAATGGTGGCTCTCAAAATTGCATAAGGAGAGAGAAAGAAGGCAAAGTACTTAGATAAGTAAGACAAGTAAGTTTGTTTGGAACAGAGTACGATATGTTTTGGAAAGACATTATTTCATTCTTTCAACTCTTTCTCCTTCTTTCCCCCCCTCCCTTCCATCTTATCTAGGGTTCTACTTCTTCCAACTAGGGTTAAGAGGAAGGGTTATTATGTTTCCGGTGTCGGTTTACGACCCGAACCCTAAGTTTAAAGGAACTAAGTTGGAGTATTGTGAAAATTCGACAACCAATTTCAACATAGCTCAACCTAAGAACCAGAACCTTATGTTTTAAAGGAACTTATGTTTTAATGGAACTAGGTTGGAGTACGATGGAAATTGTAAGGTTTGGAGTACGGTGGAAATTGTAAGGTTTGACGACCAATTTCAACATAGGTCAATTTGTGAACCAGAACCCTAGTTTAAAGGAACTCGGTTGGAGTGCAGTGAAAACTTGCAAAGTTCGACGACCAATTTCAGCATAGCTCAACTAAAGAACCTAAGTTTAAAGGAACTAGGTTGCAGTACTGGGAAAACTCGCAAGTTTCGACAACCAATTTCAACATCGCTCAACTCAGGAACTAGAACCCTAAATTTAAAAGAACTGGGTTGGAGTACCATAGAAACTCGCAAGGTTTGATAACCAATTTTAACATAGTTCAACTGATTAAGATACAATGGTTAGATATTTGAATATATCCATTCCAATTGCTGAACTAAACACAAGGACAAAAACCCTGATCAACATGGATGAATGAATGACTATTTTGTTTGAAGGTAAGATTGTTGAGTCGTGTGTCACGGTCATGCTTGTCTAGGGCGTGTTGTCTGTTACGGCATGCCCATGTCATGTCGAACCTTTTATTTAATTTAATGTTGTATTATCTTACTATTTCATTTTCTATTTGTATGATTTGGTGAAATCATGTCTAGGCATGCCAATCCTAAATCGCCTCAAAATGTACTATAGGGGGTGTGACTAGTTTTTAATTTCTCCCCCTGATTTTGTATGACCATTTGGCGAAATCACATCTAGACCTACTAAACCTGAATCACCACAAAATGTACTATAAGGGAGTGCGACTAGTTGTCGAATTCTCCCTACCGAGGAAGTTATATGCTATATTAAGCCATTGTGTTGACTTTTCCTTATAGTCATATAACGTTGCTTCTAAATCTTCTCTCATTCTTACTTTCAAACTCGCTTTCAAAAGTCTCTCTCCTTCCGTTTTCTAAGACCCTCTTCTCAAACAGGGTCAGAGATTTGAGCATACATTGCCCGGTCATAGGCGACGTGAATACAAATTGGCTAGACTCACTTGGTATTTGGAGTAAGTGCTGCACAAGTACAAAGCCCGCTGCAAAAAAAAGTGTGATTGTGACACAGTACACACAAACTTTCTTTATAAACGAAGAAGTTTTAGGGATAAAAGTAAGAATTTAGCTGAAATTTCAAATTTTGATCTTCTTCTTTCCACTCGACTTTCATGACTTCACTAATTAGTATACCTTTCCACGTGAGAATAAACGGAAACAATATTGAAAATAAACGACAAAGTTGAAATTTTGGATATATGTCGAAATTTTAAAAATGTTTAATAGATATCTAAAATTAAAAAATTAAAAATTATAATTATTTTATTAGACCAAAAGGAAAGAATTTAATTAATTAGAAGTGATTTTGGACCAAATATGGGAAAGGGAAAATGAAATATATAAATATATATATATTTGGATAAAAAGACATTTTTTCTTTGAAAGCTCAAAAAAGACGGATTCCAAAATGAGCGGACAAATTCCGTGGCTGTAATTGCAACACGTGGACAAGGTGGAGCAGCCACGTGAGAGAAACAAAAGGAAGAGAGAGAACGGCGTCGTTTAGTATTTGGGAGTGGGCGTTGCCACTGGTTGCCACTGGAGACTACATGTCGTACGAGACTGCAAAAACAGACGACGACAGTAACACCCAACAACATACGCTTGTCCGGTGGTTCACCACCTGTCGTCTCCCCCTCATATTACTACCAAATTACTTTTGTCTATTTTTTTTATTTATTTTTATTCATCTTAAAAACTCCCGTATCAATGGATTATATCTAGTTTCGTCCGAAATTTGTGTATATATATATATATATTGTTATAATTATCTACGTTCGTAACGTGCTTATGATTTAACACCAGACAATCCACCCTCGTTTGGGGTCGGCGTCCTCGCTGGCACTCGTTCATCTCTCAAATTGATGTGGGATCTCAAAAACCACCGCCCTTTAGAGCCCAACGTCCTCGTTGGCACATTGCTCGATGTCCGACTCTAATACTATTGTAACAAGTCAAGCCCACCGCTAACACATATTGTCTTGTTTGGTCTTTCCTTTTCGAATTTTCCTTCAAAGTTTTTAAAACACGTCTATTAGGGAGAGATTTTCACACCTTTATAAAGAATGTTTCGTTCCCCTCTCCAACTGATGTGGGATTTCACAACTCACCCCTTTCGAGTCCAACATCCTCGCTGGCATTCGTTCCCCTCTTCAATCGATGTGGGATCTCACAAACCATCTCCCTTTAGAGCCCAACGTCCTCGTTGACACACTGCTCGATGTCCGGGTCTAATACCATTGTAACAAGCCAAGTCAAGCCTACCGCTAGCACATATTGTCTTGTTTGGTCTTTTCCTTTCAAATTTTCCCTCAAAGATTTTAAAGTACTTCTAGTAAGGAGAGGTTTCCACTCATTCGTATTATAATCATGATTATGGTCTAATTCAGCACCATTACTAAATAACCCTCAACTTTTTATTATTATTATTTTGTTTTTTTGTTGCAAAATTATGAATTAGAAAATAAAAAATAGAAAGAAAAATATTATGCTTTCAGCTGGTTTCATAGACTGGACCACAAAAAAAGCACAACCATAAATCCGACAATAATGTCGTCAAATAATATAGAAAACAATATATTATTTATATATATCCAATTGAAATATTAAAAATGATAAAATTGTTTTTAAAAAAGGCTGATTTGATTGATTCAATGTTGTGGCTTAGGGTGTGGAAGAAGAACTGTACAGCCTCCCTACCCGTTTCAGTCTGCCATGGAACAAGACAATCCCACATGGCTTTGCCGCCATTGGACACTAAACTAACCACAACCAAATTAATACTAATTAATACCATTAGAAGTGTCCGTGTCTTGTATTGAGTCGGGTTGAGACGTTTTATTTCAACTCAAAAGATATCGTTAATGTAGCATCCATTATAAGGGTGTGTAAACATCTCCCTAACATACACGCGATGATACGTAACGGGTTAAAACGGACAATATCTATTAACGGTGGGCTTGAGCTGTTACAAATGGTATTAGAGCTAGACACCGGGCGGTGTGCTAGTGAAGACACTGAACCTCTAAAGGGGTGAATTGTAAGGTTCTACGTCGATTGAATAGAAGAACAAAACATTTTTTATAAAAGTGTGGAAACATCTTCCTAACAGATACGCAGACACTGGATGCTGGATTCCAAGGGAGTGGATTGTGGAGTCTTATATCAGTTGGAGAGAGGAATGAAACATTCTTTATAAATGCGTGGAAACCTCTTCCGAACAGAATATTTTAAAATCGTGGAGCGAGCTTGGATTGTTACAAATGGTATCAAAATTAGATACCAAACGGCTTTACAAAAGGATGGATTGTGAGTTCTCACATAAATTAAAACGGTGGAGCCGAGTTGTACTGCTGTTGCAAGTGTCCTGTCTTGAATTCTTTCTTTGTTCTTTTGACATAGTTTTTTTTTGTAAGAGATTCTTTGGATTGCTGAGAAGAAGAGTGGTGGGGGGCCTTTTGTTTTGGAGGTGGTTTTGAGTTAATGATATCACTTTGTTTCTTGGAAAAGTTCATTGCCCAGAATCTAATACCCAACCTGCTCTCTTTTCTTACACTTTCTCTCAGAGACTTCGCTAACTTAATCATTACTACCCCTTTTCAGATTTCTTTTCTTTACATCTTGCCAATGACTCAATAACCAAGTTCTTGCTGGCTTGTACCGGTTCGATCTAATTTTGAACACGGGGATGCAAAATGTTAATTTCGTGTCTAACCCTAATCCCATCTCTATTTGGTTTAGCTCATTCGTGTCTAATCATGATCTTATCTCTATTCAATTTAGCTCATTCGTGTCTAACTCTGATCTTATCTCCATTTAGTTTAATTTTGGACACTGGGATAGAAAATATTGATTTCGTGTTTAACCTTGATCTCATCTCTATTTGGTCTAGCTCATTTGTGTCAACGTTGATCTCATCTCTGTTTAGTCTAATTTTGGACACGGGACGAAAAATATTGATTTTGTGTCTAACCCTATTCTCATCTCTTTTCAGCCTAATTTTGGACACGAGACAAAAAATATTGATTTCGTGTCTAACCCTGGCCTTATTTCCATTCGATCTAGCTCATCTGTGTCTAACCGTGATCTCATCTCTATTTAGTCTAATTTTGGACATTGTGACAAAAAATATTGATTTCATGTCTTAACCCTGATCTTATCTCCATTTTGTCTTGCTTATCCATGTCTAACCCTGTTCTCATCTCTATTCAGTCTAATTTTGGATACTGTGACAAAAAATATTGATTTCGTGTCTAACCTTGATCTTATCTCCATTTGGTCTAGCTTATTCGTGTCTAACCCTGTTCTCATCTCTATTCAGTCTAATTTTGGATATTGTGATAAAAAATATTGATTTCGTGTCTAACCCTGATCTTATCTCCATCCAATCTAGCTCATCTGTGTCTAACCCTGATTTCATCTCTATTCAGTCTAATTTTGGATACCGTGACAAAAAAAATTGATTTCGTGTCTAACCCTGATCTTATCTCCATTTAGTCTAGCTTATCTATGTCTAACCCTGTTCTCATCTCTATTCAGTCTAATTTTGGATACTGTGACAAAAAATATTGATTTCGTGTCTAACCCTGATCTTATCTCCATTTGGTCTAGCTTATTCGTGTCTAACTCTCGGTCTAGCTCATTCGTGACTAACCTTGATCTTATCTCCATTAGATCCAGCTTATTCGTGTCTAACCCTAATCTTATCTTCATTCAGTCTAATTCAAGCGTGTACGTTATCATTTGTTTGATTCCACTAAATCTCATTCCACTTCTATTATAATATAACATAAGATTAAGATGAAATAAGAATTCCAAACATCCAGATTTGGAGTTGATGAAACATTGATTAGAGAAAGAGAGTTAAATTGGAAAACCAAATGAATGTAAACAAGTACAAATAAAAGTTAAAGAAGAAAGAAGTTGTCAGAGGTGAGAGAGTGTAGTCAGTGTTTGAGCTAAGAGACAGATGTGAGATGAAGACAGCTCTGTCCCAAACTTGTTGGTTGTACAGTACTTTGGCTGTCTAAACCCACTCTTCTTCCACCTTCTTCTTCCTTCTTCTTCTTCTCTATTCATCATCAAATCTCTCACCAACTCTCCACTCTTTCTTAGATCATCAAAATCTATTCCATTCCGAACCCTCTTTCTCTTCATATCATTTCAATACAAATTGGGTTTTGTTTTTGGACAAAACGGTCTTGATTATCCTTTGTGTATTACAACATAAATGTTTGTGTTTTCCATTATCCGTTTTAACTCGTTATATGTCGCTGTCAGTCTCACGGTTTTGAAATGCGTCTACCAAAGAGAGATTTACACACATTTATAAGGAATATTTCGTTCCTTCTTCAAATGATGTGAGATCTCACGATCGTCTCCCCTTGGAGGCTAATGTCCTCGTTAGTACACCGCCCAGTGTCTGACTCTGATACCATTTGTAACAACCTAACCCCACTACTAGTAGATATTATCCACTTTGGCCTGTTACGTATTGTCGTTAGTCTCATGGTTTTAAAACACGTTTATTAAGGAGAGGTTTCCACACCCTTATAGGAAGTGATTGGTTGTTTCTCTAATTGATGTGAGATCTCACAATCCACTCCTTTGGGGTCAGTGTTCTCGTTGGCATACTGCCCGGTGTCTGGCTCTGATACTATTTGTAACAACCTAAGCCCATTACTAATAGATGTTGTCCACTTTGGCCTGTTACGTATCGTCGTTAGTCTCATGGTTTTAAAACGCGTTTACTAAGGAGAGATTTCCACACCCTTATAGGAAGTAATTGGTTGTTTCTCTAATTAATATGAGATCTCACAATCCACTCCTTTGGGGTCAGTGTTCTCGTTGGCACACTGCCCCGTGTCTGGCTCTGATACTATTTGTAACAACCTAAGCCCATTACTAGTAGATGTTGTCCACTTTGGCTTGTTACGTATCGTCGTTAGTTTCACGGTTTCGAAAAGCGTCTACTAGGGAGAGGTTTCCACACACTTATAAGGAATGCTTCGTTCTTTCTTCAACTAACGTGAGATCTCACAATCCTCTCCCCTTGGAAGCTAATGTCCTCGTTGGTACACCGCCCGGTGTTTGGCTCTGATACCATTTGTAACAACCTAAGCCCACTACTAGTAGATGTTGTCCACTTTAGCCTACGTATTGCCTTAGTGGTTTTAAAACGCGTTTACTAAGGAGAGGTTTCCACACTCTTATAGGAAATGATTCGTTCTCTCTCCAATTGATGTGAGATCTTATAATTCGCTCCTTTGGGGGTCAGTGTTCTCGTTGGCACACTGCTCGGTGTCTGGCTCTGATACTATTTGTAACAACCCAAGCCCATCACGAGCTAATAGTGTCTATTTTGGCATCAACCTCATGGTTTTAAAATGCGTCTAACAGGTTTTCACACCCTTATAAGGAAGACTTCCTTCCTTTTTTAACTGATGTGAGATCTCACAATCCTACCCTCTTGGAGGTTAGTGTCTTTGTTGGCACACCACCCGGTGTTTGGCTCTAATACCATTTGTAACAACCTAAGCCCACTACTGGTAGATGTTGTTTACTTTAGCCTGTTACGCATCGCCATCAGTCTCATAGTTTTAAAACGCCGTTTACTAAGGAGATGTTTCCATACCCTTATAGGAAATGATTCGTTCTCTCTTCAATTGATGTGAGATCTTATAATTCACTCCTTTGGGGGCCAGTGTTCTCGTTGACACATTGCTCGGTGTCTAGCTCTAATACTATTTGTAACAACTCAAGCCCACCACGAGCTAATATAGTGTCTATTTTGGCATCAGCCTCATGATTTAAAAATGCGTTTACTAAGAAGAGGTTTTCACACCCTTATAAGGAATGCTTCCTTCCTTCTTTAACTGATGTGAGATCTCACAATCCTCCTCCCTTGGAGGCTAGTGTCCTCGTTGGTACACTGCTTGGTGTCTGGTTCTGATACCATTTGTAACAACCTAAGCCCACTATTAGTAGATGTTGTCCACTTTAACCTACGTATTGTCGTTAGTCTCATGGTTTTAAAACACGTTTACTAAGGAGAGGTTTTCACACCCTTTTAGGAAATTATTCGTTCTCTCTCCAATTGATGTGAGATCTTATAATTCACTCCTTTTGGGGTCAGTGTTCTCGTTGGCACACTGCCCGGTGTCTTACTCTGATATTATTTGTAACAACCCAAGCCCACCACTAGCTAATAGTGTCTATTTAGGCGTCAGCCTCATGGTTTTAAAATGCATCTACTAAGGAGAGGTTTTTACACCCTTATAAGTAATGCTTCGTTCCCTCTCCAATCGATGTGAGATCTCACACTTTAAATGTCTATAGAGACTAGACTTTCGTGTTTGTGTTTATCTCGTTCTTGAAATTTTATGAACATGTAATAAGTTATGAACATTTAGGTTCAAAATTGTTCAAATTTGATATATATTTGAATTTGGTGTTTGTTTAATGGAACGTTAAACTTTTCATTTAAAAAGCATATAAGTGAAGATAAAATATTTTGAAAGTACCCAGATTGGCACCTGGTGATCGTTTTTACTCTTAACTAACAGTATTGGGATCTATGTCACGTAGTCTCGTAATTAATTTTTATTATTTACAATTTAACATTATTCATTATATGAAAAATCTAAAATTATTTAATGTAATATTAAATAATATATAGTTGATAATAGCTTAAGATATGGATAAAGTTGAATATTGATAACACTATTGATACGACTTACTTTGTTTTAAGTAATTTGATCCAAATTGTTTACGTGGAAACATTAAGATCAATTAAATTTAAATGTCAAATTGTTTATGCATGACATGACTCTTAGGTGCAAAAACATTTATTTAAAATGTTTTATAAACGATATCAGAGGCTTACACGTCCCTAATAAAATCTTTAAAAATAGCATAGTAGAAAATTAATAACGTGAAGTTTAAATAAAATAATGCTTTGATCTAACCTAAGAGCTAGAAGCGACATGAATGCATCTACCATGATTTTGGTCTCATGGTTGTCACCGAGTCATCGTTATCCATGCAGAGGTGCCTTTATCTGAAAAATAAGAGTAACACATTACTAAAGTATTTTAAGTACTCAGTAACTCTACTGTTGGGTCCGGAAATGATATCACATGCAACCATATTTGAGACCTATCATTTCATAAAATATCACAATATGACGTTGGTCTCTACTTCTAGTACGTGCAGAATTGGATGCATTACACTTTTCTACACATGACCCACATATGCACACATGGACCTGCTCATATAGATACACTTAAGACTTAGCCTTTGACTAGAGTACACTCACCCTACCGATATGCCACGAAAGGAAGGGAGTACTCATAATATTGTGTGCACAATACCATGATCATAGCATCGTAGTGTACGCGTCCGTACTAATCATAGCAAGAAAGTATCCTGATGCACATGAACATACAATATGCACAAAATACCTCATAATCATTTCATGTCCTCTCATATCATAGTATATAACATGATATAACACGATATTCCATAACGTATGAAGTTTCATAGCATAACAAAACTATAGAGCAAGATACGTGCAAGGGTTAGAGGGCACGAAAAATAGGTTAGGGTCGGGTCGAAGAAAGGGGGAGGAAATGAGGTGTGGAGAGGGAAATGGATGGAGGGCATGTATGGAGTATGAACCACCTTCTAATAATAATAACATGACAGAGAAGCCGATGGAATTGATTCAGAATTTACCAAATTTGCCATTCCACTTCACCTGCCGGATGCCCTCCTCCTCCTCCTCTAATCCATGCAGTTTCATTCCCACACCCTCCTGGTGTCGCCGCCGCCGCTGCTGCTGCTGCCACCGCCACCGCCACCGCCAGCGGCGCCGCCGCCACGCCATTAAAAATCGATGTTCTTCATTGCTCCTTTGTCTTTCCTAGACCCATCAACCTTCGACCTGACCACCGTGTGGTTCATCGCCCTCATCCTCCTCCTCTCCCTCCTCTCCCTGACCTTCATCTTCCACCTCCGCCTCAAATCCCGGACCTCCCACCACCTCCAACGCTTCAACTCTCTGTGGACCGTCCGATTCCTCCTGGTGACCTTCATCTCCCTATGGGCACTGAATGAACTCCTCCGCCTCTCCTTCTTCCGGCGGCGCTACCTCTACCCCTACCTCCCCTCTCTCCCATCTCTCCACCAATCCACCCTCTGCAAACTCCACGCCCTCTTCTCTCTCGGCCTCTTCCAACCCTGTTTCTTAATAACCCTCCTCTTCCTAATCAACGCCTCCGCCAATCACAAAACGCCACGTGACTTCGCCGCCGTCGCCTTCCTCCTCCTTGTCTCCATGCCAATTTTCCTCCTCCATACCTTCATCGTTTTCTACAAACCCTTCAACGACAAACTCCCCGCCGCCTTCACCCAAAGCTACCTCATAATCAAGCAAGATTTCGACAATGCCACCGTCCTATGCTCCTACCCTCTCTTAAGCTCCATGGCCTTCGCCGCCTTCGGCCTCGGCTACATCCTCTGCTTCCTCTTCTCTTGCTGGAAAGTGGCCTCCATGGTCATCAACAAATCCCTCAGGGTTCGTGTCTATAGCCTCGCCTCCACCATTTTGATTTCCTTGCCCTTGCAGATTATATTCCTTGGTCTCTCCGCCCTCTGGACCCCCGACCAGCCCGCTTACTCCGTCGTCGCCTTGGTCGTCTTTTTCACTACTTTTCTATGCGCCGCCGCCGGGGAGGGTATTTTGGTCATTGTCCCCATTGCTGATTCCTTGGCCGCCGGTGCTGATTCTGTTTGGGAGGATTCCGGTGAGCGGTTAAAGAATGCTGGCGACAGTTGAGATTGTATTGTTCCTTATTTTGGGATCAAAAATGTGTTCTTTCATTTGTTTATATTAGTGGTAGTGGTAGTGGTAAAAGGAAGGATTACTTTTAATTTGGAATCATTTCATTAATCATTAGGGGAAACAATTACTTTTAATTCATAAAATTATTATTTTAGATACAAATATTTCTTTACATTTTATGTCCTTATCGTACCCCCTCCGACCCCTACTAGTCAAATTATTACTTCCAATTCTATTGTTATGTTGATAGTCAGTCTCGTGGTTTTGAAACGCGTCTACTAGGGATACGTTTCTATGCCCTTATAAGGAATGTTTTGTTCCCCTCTTCAACTGGTGTGGGATCGGATTTCGAGGACGTAGTATTTTTGCTAGCATACCGCTTAGTGTTTGGCTCTGATACCATTTGTAACAGTCCAAGAAGGTCGTTTAAAGGGTATGGTTGTAATTTACCTTTTCAATGTACTTATTAGGGTTTATCGTAAAATATAATCATGCCCAATTTAACCTCCAAAAGCACTTTATATATATGCATAGTGTGAGATCCCACATCGGTTGGGGAGGATAAAGAAACATTCTTTATAAGATTGTTGAAAAATCTTAAGGGGAAGCTCGAAAGGGAAAACCTAAAGAGAATAATATTTGCTAGCAGTGGTCTTGGACCGTGACAATTGGTATCAGAGCCAGACGCTAGGCGGTGTGCTAGTGAGGACACTAAGCTCGAAGGGGGGTGGACACTGCAGGACGTTAAGCCTCGAAGGGGGGTGGACACTGCAGAACGTTAAGCCTCAAAGAGGGGTGGACACCGTAGGACGTTAAGCCTCAAAGAGGGGTGGACACCGCAGGACGTTAAGCCTTGAAGAGGAGATGTGAACATTGCAGAACGCTGAGCCTCGAAGAGGGGTGAACATCTTGTGATGTGTCAGCGAGGACACTAGGCCCTAAAGGGGAATAGATGGTGAGATCCCACATCAATTGGAGAGTGGAAAGACAACGATTGAAAAGGGGGGACAAGTGTCAACGAGTGGATTGTGATCCCACATCGATTGGAGAGAAGAACAAACATTCTTTACAAGAGTATGGAAACCTCTCCCTAGCAGACACGTTTTAAAAAACTTTGAGGGAATGCCCGAAAGAGCTAGCTCAAGGAGAACAACGAGCCATTACTCATAGATCGAGGCTTTTTAGATACAAAATCGAGAGTTTAATTGTCCAAACCATTTAGGGTGATCATAAACGGTAACTAAGTCTAAACCATTTAAGATATATATAAACATGAACTAGTCAATGTCAAGCAATGTAGCTCAATCAGTGAAATCCGATAGGTTTTTGTTAAACTCATCTTTGTTTAAGAAACACTTGAATTCCCGAGAAACTAAACTTATGTAAAATTACAATTCAATATTTATCGTTTAAAAATTTTAATCTTATTTCATAGGTTCAATCTTCTAGTTCGGGTATGTCAACATCTTCATCGATATTTTCACACGTATCATTGACGTTTTCAATAATATGATTAATAAATCAATAAATAAATTATATAAAAATATAAATAATAAGCATTACGAACACTAATAATGATACAATAATCAACATAAACCCTAACCACAAACATTGGAAAAAATAAAAGTTTTATTAAATTTTCAAATAAATAAATTTGATTTTAATTATTCAGAAATCTCCAAATCTTTCTGAAAATGAAAGATAATTTGAAATTTAGAGATTCTTATTTTTTTTTCTTAATTAATTAATTATGATTTTTTTTCTTGAATAATTAGAAATAAATAAACTATATTATTTTTTATAGAAGGTTATCGTCTGGTTTTCTTTTACGAAGACGTCAATTTTTGTGATATCTCACATTGATTGGAGAGAGAACCGAGTGCCGACAATGATACTGGGTTCCAAAGGAGAATGGATTGTGAGATCGCACGTCGGTTGAAGAGAGAAACGAAAGATTCAAGGGTATGAAAACATTTCCGTTTTAAAAACCATGAGGGAAAGCTTTGAATGAAAAGTTAAAAAATAAAAGGACAATATGGGCCGGTGACGGACTTGACGCGGAAAAGGACAATATTTTTGTTTAAAATTGATTAGATATGAAATTAAATATGCAATTTTTCGTTAGAAAATTGGATAATTAATTAATGATAATTAAATAGAAATGATTAATAAAGGGTTAGGAGTGCTTCCATTGTCTTCATAAATATTATAATCCCTAAAATATTTATTCACATCAATAATTCACAAATTAGGCAAACTTCCAATATTCAGTCCACATCTTTATTTGACTGCCAAATTCAATTATTTCACAAAATTATTTTTTAAAATATCTTTCTAATCTTTTTATAATTCATTCCATTTTTAAGGTAATATTTAAATATTTTTTTTTATTAATAACTATATAATATTACGGTTAGATCTTCCATTAACAAACGAGCCATTGGTGTGAAAATTGTGAGACTTGCCAAAGCGGCCGAGACTGTTACAAATGATATTTGAGTCAGACATAGGGCCGTACCAGTGAAGATGCTGGCCCTTCAGACATTTCTTATAAAAAGTGTGAAAGCTCTTTCATAACAGACATGTTTTAAAACTATGAGACAGGCGACTGTATGTAATGGATTAAAGTGGACAGATAATATCTGAATAACAATTACATAAATACTTAAAACTTAAATTGTGAGTAATGATTATGAATTTTAGATTTTTGAGTTGGGAGTGATTTTATTTTGTTTAAATTTGGTTGAATTTCATAAATTCCAAACCCTAAAATTCATCCACCATGAATGATGAAACTGTCGCCCCCACGAGAAGAACTTGCGACGAGAGGATCATCACAAACAAAGGGTTGAAAATTGAAGCATTTCCCGAAGTCAAAGAAAAAAGAAATGAGTCCCCCATTTGACAAAATCGAACGAAACCCCTCAAGAACAAGCAACGTTTCGAATCAGCCACTAAATCGATCTATTTCAGACAGAATGCGACTCATCAGATTCTCGCTGTTGGAGCTGTGAATCCATAAAATGGAAGCCGCTTGCTCATGGTTTAAGCCCACCACGTGGTGTCTTGTAGCTCTCAATCGATCGACACGTTGCCTGTTGCGCCACTGCGAAGCGCCGAGATATTTACCCCACTCGCTTGCTTGCTGGGGTTCACGAAATCAAGAAAATGACTCCACCCACTTCGTGAATCGGTAAAACGACAAAAACCCTTTCAAGTTTTGTGGAAATGGGTCGGAAGAAAAGTCAAGAAGGGATGAGAAATTGAGGGATTGCGAGAGGTAAATTAATGGAAAGTGGAGGATTGACCTGACAATTTGTATTTTACTTTGGTTTTCTCTTTTGGGTTTGGAAGTGGAGCCCATTAGAAGGATTCCATATGGCCATTGCTGCCTTCGACCAATCGCTGTGTTCGTCTTCTTATAAACAGACTTCTTCCAGTTTCGTTTTTATTCTCTTCATCGAATTGGATTTTAGGGTTCTTCTTTAGCTTTGCTTTGGAATTAAGAACAGCTTTACCATTGCTCCTTTTGGGGTTTGATGGATCTGTGGATCTAACAATTTCACTCGCACATGTATTGCTGTGTCTGTTTTGGATCTCCGTCGTTTTCATTTGATATCATCCAGTAGTAGCTCACCCCAACTGGCCAGAATAGCCTAATTTACAGTGTGAGTTCATACAAGTCTTCTATTATTGTTATTATTCTGTGGTTGAATTATTCACTGTTTCTTGTTCTTCAACTTCAATTGTGGTGGATTTTGTTCTGATTCTTGTTCCTGCTGTTCTTCCTTGTTCTTGATTCTATTTTCTGTTCAATGTTTGATTGTTGGGTCTGCAGGGGAGGGATTTGAGGTGGGATTGGTGTTGCATCCATTTCGGATGTGGAGGAATTGGAGGCTGGCTCTGGTGCAATGAGGGATGTTATCAAGCTTGATGAACTTGCTGAGGGCTTGCTGGCAGCCATGTGCCGCTCGTCACTTGCGTCGTCGGGGTGGCGGTGGTGGTTCGGATTCGGTTGGCTGCCAAGATGGGCTACTTTGGTACAAGGACCATGGGCACCACATCAATGGAGAATTTTCAATGGCTGTTGTTCAAGCCAACAATTTACTTGAGGATCAGAGCCAGCTTGAGTCTGGTCCTTTGAGCTTGCTTGAGTCTGGACCCTATGGAACCTTTGTAGGAATATACGACGGTCATGGTGGCCCCGAGACGTCGCGGTTCATATGTGATAACTTGTTCCAGCATCTCAAAGGTAAGAGGAGTTCAAACATCTGCTCAATGCACTTGTTTTATAGGCTGCTTTGGCTTTAGAATCATTACGAGCATTTTGAAATTGAGTCATGTTTTACTGTTTCTCAGTGTTTGCTACTGAAGAAAAGGCAATGTCTGTAAATGTGATAAAGAAAGCATTCCAAGCAACAGAAGAGGGGTTTCTCTCTATTGTCACCAAGCAATGGCCCATGAACCCGCAGATTGCGGCCGTTGGTTCGTGCTGTCTGGTTGCTGTGATTTGTAATGGGAAACTCTACGTTGCGAATCTTGGTGACTCCCGAGCTGTGTTGGGGAGGCTTGTTCGGTCGACGGGGGAAGTTCTTCCTATTCAGCTGTCGTCGGAGCACAATGTAAGCATACAATCAGTCCGCCAGGAGATGCAGTCTATGCACCCAGATGACTCCCAGATAGTAGTGTTGAAGCATAACGTATGGCGCGTAAAGGGCTTGATTCAGGTACTTACCAAGCATGATTGAACCGAAGACTTTTAGTTTCTGGCTTGTTTTGTTCTAGAGGAAGTATCGAACTTTCGGTTTCGACTATTCTTTACTGCCTTGTTATTAGCATCAATTGCATCAAATTGAAGAGGCATGTTCGATCCAATGCTGTCGAGATCGTTCATTTGACTGGAATGTCGTATCATCAGATTTAAGGCTACAATGAGTTGATAAGAATATCAGGATTAGTGTATATCATGAAGTTATGTCTTGTTACCATAAGACTCTTTAGATCGATCCGTTCTACTTCTTCCTGGCCACGATACATAAGTTGCTAGCAAAATTTCGTTTATATATGAATATGATCACACACGAGCATGTTCAATAGCCTTTGGTGCATTGAGGTCTCTTGAAATGCTCCTAGTATCGTACAAACCAACCGTTTGATTATAGGATAACTAGCATTTAAGTCTTTGCATATCTTCTCAGCCGAACTGAAACTTCTCGTTTAACTCATTTGCAGATTTCTCGGTCGATTGGAGATGTATATCTCAAAAAGCCAGAGTTTAATCGGGAGCCTTTGTATACTAAGTTTCGTCTCCGGGAGCCCTTCAGTAAGCCTATTCTGAGCTCAGAACCTGCGGTCTCTGTGCATGAACTCGATCCAGACGATCAATTTCTCATATTTGCCTCTGATGGGCTGTGGGAGCACCTAAGCAACCAGGATGCAGTTGATATAGTTCACAAGCATCCTCACAGTGTAAGTTGCGTTTTTTTTCGATATCTGCCATAGCGAATTGTATTCAGTTGAGTTATTCACAGAATCCTCCTCTTGGTTGTCTGCCTTCATCCAGGGAAGTGCAAGGAGGCTGGTGAAAGCGGCAATGCAGGAAGCAGCTAAGAAACGAGAAATGCGATACTCAGACTTGAAGAAGATCGATCGTGGGGTTCGGCGTCATTTTCACGATGACACAACGGTGATAGTCGTGTTTCTGGGTTCAAGCAGAGGGGAAAGAAGCCCTGTTTTGTCTGTGAGAGGGGGAGGAGTGAAGGTATATGCGAAGTCAGGGCTGAACACTGCCCCTTCGTAAACAATAATACGAAGGTTTTGAGGGGCTCTTCTCTGGGATTCAGTGACCCACCAAGTTGTATATCAAGGAGAGATGAGAGAAGGTTCGCTTTTATTCTTTAAATGCTCTGTTCTGCTCTGCCCCGCCTGATTCACTGTTCAACTTAGTTCTTTCTTTTTAGTTGCTTTCTAAGAACTTCCAAGGGAAAGTACACTCAAAGTATGGCAATAGAGAGCTCAAATAGATAACAATGGGAGATTTTCTCTTGCGTTTAGTGCCTTCCTTGGATTATGCTTTAGATTCCTTAAATTTAACAAACACCCCAATAAAATTTCAGAGGAAGAGGAAGACATTCCTTGACTTCGACTAGTTGGATCACTTTTTAGCGTTTTCTTATAACAACACTTAATTAGAGGGATTTACGTGGTGAACTTTCAAACAAAAACTATTTTTTAAGTTGGATATCTCCCTCCGAAAAGAAATTTGAGTAAGAACGACTTATTCATACTTTCAAAGTATTTTTTGATCAAGGGTCAAAACATAGATAAGTCTTCTGGTAAGAGTCAAGTCCATAGTTAACAGATATTGTCTCCTCTAACCCGTTACGTATCGCCGTCAACCTTTTAAACGTGTATGCTGAGAAGAGGTTTCCACCCCTTATAAGGAAGGCTATGATCCCTTCTCCTACCAATGTGAGATTTCACACAAATAGCCTACCTTAGTCGACATATTCACTTGGTAAGATACACAACCATAACCATAAGGTCTGCGTCACCTCATAAATATAAAGAAAGGAAGTGTTTCCTTAAGGCTTAAGAAAACAATGAAAAGAACAATAAAGGTTAGAAGAAAAGGAGAGGTTTCTGCAACCACCAAATGAGCATATAATAGTAAAAGAAAAGGGTGATATTTTAAGGATATTTTAGAGAGAAAAAAAGGGATGTTAGGAACTTGGGCAACCATAATAAAATGGATAAAAAGATGGGTAGTTGGCCATTAAAGAGGAAGTAGGTGGAGGTGATGAAATGCAGCAAACTTGTTGTAAGAACAATGGATGCATTCTCTTCAAGTGAAACCACCAAACACTTTCAAATTCCTTTGGTACAATTTCAACTCTTATTTATTGTGGTAGCTGAAGCTTAAACCAAATATAAATACCACACTCCCTCTCAACATCTAATCTAAACAGCCCCATTCAGGACAACTGTGTTCCTTCTATGACTTTTCGCATCCACGTAGGGTCTGAGAGTGTAACGCCTCAAGCTCACTGCGAGCATATATTGGTCTCTTCGGATTTCCCTCAAACACATATGCTAGAGAGAGGTTTCCCCACCCTAGGAAGAATGCTTTGACACTCATTCCCTTCTCCAATCGATGTTGGACTCCCAATCCACCCCCCTGGCCAAGCATTCTTGCTAGCACACTACCTCGTGTCCACCCCCCTTCGGGGCTCAGTCTTGTCTGGCTCTGATACTATTTGTAACAACCCAAGCCCATTGTTGGCAGATACTGTTCTCTTTAGGCTTTCCCTTTTGAGCTTCTCCTCAAGGTTTTTAAAACACGTTTACTAGAGAGAGGTTTCCATACCCTTATAAAGAATGTTTCGTCCTCCTCTCCAACCAATGTGGGATCTCACAACAGATGCGTTATTGTGGTAGGCTACAACATGTGAAATCCCACATCAGTTAGAGAAGAGAACGAAGCATTCTTTATAAGGGTTGAAACCTCTCCCTAGTAGACGGAAAGCCCAAAGAGGACAATATCTACTAGCAGTGAGCTTGAGCCGTTATAGAGAGAAAAACCGATAAAGAAGGAGAGGGGGAGGGAGGGAGGTGTCCTAAACTTATCATTTCCATCATGTTTACTTGAAGTAGAGTACATCCCAATCCAAGAGAGAGTGTTGTAAATGACGGGGAAAAGGGTGGTTTTAAAGGCTCATGTCCCTACACTCTGAGATCCTTTCAATGCAGATGGGGCTCCCACTACCTGATATCTTCCACCACACCACAATGGGGCTCTAAATATCTTGTATTTCCACTGTGGGGAAGCCTCTCCCTAAGTTCTCAGCCTAATCTCTGCATTAAATAATTTCAAAAAGCTCTCAACTAACACTCCAACAATCTTAGCTTTGGTTTTGGGCTGTTCTTCCTGTCCAAACCAACCTATCAGACAACGCCACTTGGACGACAGAGAATGGGTGAACTCAAACTGCAAGTTTACGCAAACCAATGGCCTAATCTTAAATGTTGTTCAAAAAGGCAAATTGCTAACTCTTTAAGCAAAGCAACCAAAACTCATAATAATTGATGAATCAGTAGAAGAGGAATATGGATTATTCACAAGAGCAATATAAAGCTATAATTACTCAAAATTTTTATACATCGGTGACGATCGATTGCCTCAGTATGTTACGAATGCCCCTGTTCGAACAACTGAAGCAATGATCCAACTCGAGTTTTAGCGAAAAATAAGGAAATTTTTCGCGGATTTTGTAATTTACATGGGCAAGTTAAGACAGTAGTAGTAGTGGAAAAATATTACAGATCCCTTCTACATAAAGGGCAAGAGCCATGAGTAAGAAGCCATTTATCAATGCAGGGCAAATGGAACATGTGATGGCAATATGGTAAACTTCTTACAGTCTCTCCTAGTTGAAAGTCCTGGGAAAATACGACCCGAAAATACGATTAAGTAGCCATTTCGACGACGATTTGGTATGAAGATTCAAAAGTTAGAGACTAACCTGAAGGCAAACAGAACAACAGACTCGCTCGCCGTAAGCATCTACACTGTTGTTCTTAGATACTAAGATCTTGGGAATTTTCTCGACCGAGTCCCCAGGCAATCCTTTTGCGCTACTCGTATCGAAGATGTTTGGGATGTCGTCAAAGCTCGTCTCTGTAGCACCCATCTGATTCACACCAAAACCAGAACATGAGTTTCATCATTCTAAATCAAGCTACAACTATACAATTCATCAATGGCATTGCAAAGCTACCTGACTTTGAACTGCGCTCAATATGGCTGGACCAATCCGTTCTCGAACGAGTCGTCCGCTTAGGAGGCTTGCAATGACATCAATCTATACAGAATAACAAACAAAATTAATGTTGGATTACCAGAGAAACCATTTTTCAACTCTCAAAAGATTTGGATACAAAGTTTGTGCACCAGATAAAGAAGACAGCCAATCCCTGATTCATCTGATTGCCAAAGAACCAGAGAAGATTCAAAGACTTCAATGGAGAAAACAGCTCCAGAAATTGCCCCAACAGCCGCTCCTCTAACAAACCCACTCTCTGTTTCTTGGCCAATCAATGCGCCAGTCATGGCCCCAAGCAAAGTCCCCACTGCCAGAAACAACAAAGAACGATTTCATTTCCTTGAAATCCAAATAAGTTTCAGAAACCCTGTTTTTCTGTTCTTCTTCTTCTCCTTGATCGGATGATTATCATCACATAAACACAGAGAAATGATGCGAAGAAATGCAGAAGATGAATGAGAAACAAACCTAGGGCGAAGAAAAAAGTGAAGATCGCGGACAAGACGTTGCCAAGAATCGCAGAAACCGCATAGCAACAAATGTCTCGAACTCTCTCAAAGAGATTACCAAACGAAGGCGAGGAAGATGAAGAAAATCGAAATGGATTCGCGATGAAATCCATGGAAATCAAAAGGGTCGATCCAAAATCGAGAAGCGAAAATGGGTTTTAACGATATAAGATTAGGGATTTCGAAAACTTAGCGCTTAAGAAGAAGAAGAAGAAGGAGGAGGAGATGGAAAGCAACCGCATCAACCAACTCGCATTTAAAGCTCTCTGTGCTTCGAAGAGTTTTATTCGCGCTCCAAATTAAAGGGTTTAGGGATAATAAATGGAGAGATTGCATTGAAAACGATCCGAGAAGAAAAGGGAAAACAAGAAGAGGAAAAAGGAGGGTTGGGGATGGCTTGCTTCAGCGTGTAGTTCAGGGTAATTAATTGGGCCACAACAAACCCTAACAATTTGCAATGCCAATTCCAGATTCATCTAAAATGGCTTTAACCCCAAATCAAACAGGATTCGAGATCGCCATACCAATGCCATCTTCTCGCTCCTCCTCCTCCACAAATCCACCGCCGATCAAGTGGCTCCACCGTCACCAATTTCCTCCGTTGTTTTTTCTTTTTTTTACTTTTTTTTAACTTTGATGTTCTTACATTTCTTATTTTCCTTTCGGAGATTTCGAGGCTGTGGGGGGTTCGGTGCTGCATAAATTTTGTTTGTCGCGTTTGGTGTTCATAGATCTAAAGTTTAAATATTCTAAATGTTTTATTAACTTTTAAATTATGTCTAGTGAGCTCTTAAAAAAAATATATATATATAATTTAATAGGTAATTTGGTTGGATTATGTTGACTTTTCATGTTTCAAAATCTTTGACATTTTTTATTCTTGATTTTGACCAATTCATCTATTGCTACCAAACGACGCGTTTTCATTTCTCTTTGAGACGTATCCATCGGAGTATTTATTGAAGCATGAACTCTCTCGTGTCCATGTTGAGTCATTTCTGCGTATGGCACTCGTGAGTAGTCTCATTTACCAACCTCTGACTCAAAGGATAGGGCGCAATGTGAGCGCACTTGTGTTTTTGACTGTGTCCTTGGAAACCCAATTCTAAAAGAAGACACCGAGACGCTTACCTATATTATGACATGCGCATGAATTATTGTGAGGGCTTATGACTATTTTAAAAGTGATGAGTTGAAAACGAAGGACATGTTTGAGACAACGTTTCAACTAAGAACTCAAAACTCTATTGTAACCACTTGAAAAGTCATCTCAAGTTGAACCAAAGATTCGTGATGAATGGAGGATATAAGGTTGTTTAAGCCTCTACGTTCACATGGCAAAAACGATGACCAAAATTGATAGTTATTTATTATTTATTTAATACTCGTTGATTTTGTTAATTTTTATTTAATGAACTTAAAATAAAATAAAATACCACGGCCAAAATGTCAAACGAATCAAAATTTCAAAATAGTTACTTAAATTCGTTTTTATCCTTAAATTTATGTCGATTTTTATTCTAAATTTCTAATTTCTTTCCCGAGGTGTTTCAATTTTAAACTTAAATTAAGAGTGTAATGTAAATTTCCCTCTATGATTAAGTTTATTTGTTTATTTATTATTATTATTATTTTTTATAAATTATGTTAAAAAGGTATTTTTATTTGTATTCAATTAATTATAAACATTTTACCCGCAGAGATCTACCAAAACAGCAGAGATCTACCAAAACCGAGATGGGATTCCTGGTTAGACATAAAATAGGAGAGAGAGCGGACATTATTTTTCTGTGAGATGAATAGGGTCATAAACGAGATTATATTTTCCATCCCCTTCTTGCTCCGTTTAATATAAATATATTTCACTTCATTTTTAAATGATGACGACACAGCTAACAATGAGTACCATAACGATACGACTAAAACTACAACTCACCTCTACGTCAGAAAAGAAGAACTCATAGAGTAGAAGTAATTAATTGGTTTAAAAATGATCTCAAACACTTCCATATGGATCTAAGTTAAAACTGCAGTCCTAATGAGATAACTCTTTAGAGGTGTGTGATACGTGAATTTGTTATAACTATAACTTAGGGTTCGTTTGGAATGACTTTTTAAGCACTTGAAAAGTCATTCCAAATAAACCTCGGTGGAAACACATGATTTAGCAGTAACCTTGCTTGTATGAGGGATACCGTTAATAACCTTGGTCGTGACTCCAACAAGATTAATCTATAGGTGAGTGACCAATCTAAACATAATTCAGCCAAAAGGTTAGAAGTTCAAATCTCGCCTAAGAGTCTCTCTAATTACTTGTCCTTGGTTAATGTAGGTTCCTGCAGATCTGGTGATTCACCATTCAGTAGAGGTTGACACGGCAAGATCAGAAAAGGCTGTGAAAAAAAAAAAAAAAAAAAATCCACAACATGCTCATTGTTCCTCCTGGTCAGGAATAGTCCATCACAAACTACAGTACCTCGATTTTAAGAATAGGAGTGTTCAAAAAACCCGACAAATTAGAAAATCACACTCAGATTGAGTGAGATACATTTGTTGAGCTAGCAAATCCTTTTAAGTTGGGTTGATTCATGTTTCATCGAATTGGTTATATCCAATCACGGGGTAAAGTTGAGAAAATTTTTGATCCAACTAAATCCAATCAATGAATACCCCTAATGAAGGTGTGATTAGGAGGTTGTTTGGGCATGGTGTTATTGGGACTAATTCACACACCATCGTGACGGATGGGTGGGTTTGTAACATCCCAAGCTCACCACTAACAAATATTGTTCACTTTGGCTTGTTACGTAATACTGACAGCCTCACGGTTTTAAAACGCGTCTACTAGGGAGAGGTTTCCACATCCTTATAAGGAATGCTTCGTTCTCCTTTCTAATCAATGTGAAATCTCACAATCTACCCTCTTGGGGACCAGTGCCTTTGCTAACACGCTCTCAGGTGTCTAGCTCTAATACCATTTGTAAAAACCCAAGCACTGTTAGCAAATATTGTCTGTTTTGACCTATTAAGTAATGCTATCAGCCTCACAATTTTAAAATGTATTTACTATGGAGAGGCTTCCACACACTTGTAAAAAATGTTTCGTTCTCCTCTCCAACCAATGTGGGATTTCACAGTGTTGTTGGCTCGGGAGTTGGTGGTATAGATAATTCTTGCCTTATATGCAATCTTGTATTTATTCTATGGCGTAATCGATTAACATTCACCGGAAATTAGAATTTAGTTTTTGTAATTTTCTATTAAAAGTCGAAGAAAGGGACTAAGAGAGTTGAATTGTTCTTACAATGATAGGGTACACACGATGGCACAGTTTGAAGATCCTCTTCTTAGATGTAAGCCACTTTTTGAACATTAATGACAAATTTTGGGTAGGTTGATGAAGCAATTCTAAACATATGTTTTATAAGTGATGGCTCACATGAATAGGTAGTTGGGTTGGGGCAATTATGAACAAATACTTCAACCACCCCTCAAAATAAATAAATAAGGTGTCGTTTACTCGCTTTTACCCTTTTTTTACTTTGTACTTTTGAAACAAAAGTAGATAACAAACCGAACAATTTGTTAACTCAAATGCAATGAAAACATGGAGAGTGTAATGACCCAAGTTCACCGCTAGTAGATATTATCCTCTTTGAACTTTTTCTTTCGAGCTTCCCCTCAAGGTTTTTAAAACGCGTCTACTAGGGAGAGGTTTTCACACCCTTATAAAGAATGCTTCGTTCTCCTCCCCGACCAATGTGAGATCTCACAATTACCATTTGTAACATCCTAAGCCTACCGCTAGCAGATATTGTCCTCTCTGAGCTTTCCCTTTTGGACTTTCCCTCAAGATTTTTAAAATGCGTCTATTAGGGGGAGACTTCCACATCCTTATAAAGAATGCTTCCTTCTCCTCCTTGACTAATGTGGGATCTCACAATTACCATTTCTAACGACCTAAGCCCACCGCTAGCAGATATTGTCCTCTTTGGACTTTCCCTTTCGGACTTCCCCTCAAGATTTTAAAACTCGTATACTAGGGGAGGCTTCCACATCCTTATATAAAATGCTTCTTCTCCTCCCCGACCAATGTGGGATCTCATAATTACCATTTGTAATAGTCCAAGCCCACCGCTAGCAGATATTGTCCTCTTTGGGCTTTCCCTTTCGAACTTCCCCTCAAGATTTTTAAAACGCGTCTGCTAGGGGGAGGTTTCCACATCTTTATAAAGAATGCCTCATTCTCCTCCCCGACCAATGTGGGATCTCACAAGTACCTTGTAACCGTCTAAGCCCACCGCTAGCAGATATTGTCCTCTTTGGGCTTTCCCTTTCAGATTTCCCCTCAAGGTTTTAAAACGTGTCTGCTAGGGAGAGATTTCCACGCCCTTATAAAAAATGCTTTGTTCTCCTCCCCAACCGATGTGGAAGGTTTGAAAATATGTAGAGATCTATGTATCCTCATATTCTTACTTCATTGTCGGCTCTTCAAAATCATTAGCCCTTCTAGTTAATCATAAAGGGAGAAAGAAAAAGGAACCTGATTTTTCTTAAGCTGGACCTCCAATCCTAGCACAATGCTTGGAGCTGCTTTGGTTGCTAAGAAAGCTTGTGAGCTTGGTTTAGAGGTGTGCAACATTTTCCCTCGTTTCTACCTCCTTGTGTTGCCTGCATCAATAATTTATTTCAGTAAGACAATGGAAACCAAAATGAAACGTTTAATTAAACATATTCCCAAACGTACCCGAGATATTCGGCCTTCTGTACAGGTTAAGCCTTGGATAAAGACCAGTCTTGCTCCAGTTTCAAGAGTAGTAACCAAATACTTTGAACAGAGGTGCTCACTATCAAACTCCCCAAATGCTCGAGTTTTTCTCTCTTTTTCTGGTTTGCCTTGTTGTACGAATGATTATATTTCTCCAGTCAAGAATTGGATTTCTGAAGTGGATTGCCGATGTATTTAGATCAGCTGGGGTTCAGTACTGTTGGATATGATTGCTTTGAAAAGTTTAGTTGGTCCCATTTGTACCCTTTGGCCTCTCTAGCTCAGGTAAGCAATCGAATTGCTAATATTGTACACTAGCAGATATGGTAGCAGCGGCCGTTCGATCCAGAAACAGGAACTTAAAGGGTCGTGTACATTCTTTGACGAGGGTCAATTATCTGACTCTCCTCTCTTGTGAGGATATTTGCTAAAACCATCACCATCACACCTAAATGGTGATGAAGTTCTCTATTTATAATCAGCAAATAAATTACAAAGGAAATGGAAAGAGCACTAAATGGATACAAGATATTTGCCTATAATAAAAGGTCAAATATGGTACCTATGGTAAACCATAATGGAAGGCTAAATATCCTTAACACCCTGGTGGTTGCCTATGCTCTTAGCTGACACGATAAGGTTTAGATGGTCTAAATTAACAACTCACGTATTTTGTTCCTTACACTATGTGATAAGAAATTAGTTCAGCACACAAAACTGGGTCATTAACAAGGCCAACATAGATGGTCAAATTATCCGAATGTTGGAGATACTTTGTGGAGGGCATTTCTCTTCTTATTGTGCATGATAACAATCAGGATCTCCACGTTTCTACAATAGAGATATAAGCATCCAAGATATGAAGAAAATTTCCTTTTGTATTCCAGCTCATGTGTATGTCAAAGGATTCAAAGGGTTGATGGAATGGAAGAAGACAAGTGACAACCCTGTCAATGCCTTCCCCTTTCCAGTGTCCAGAAAATATAAGGACAACCCTCCCCTTTCACTTGAATTGCATTCTTTTTGCCTAGCAGGGCTTAAACTAGGAGTTAGTCCAACTATTTCAGCAGCCACTGGGCTGGATGCCATGCATTTAGCTGCTTTTACTTGCTTAAGCCATGCTAATCAGACTTCTTTTTATCAGAGATTATAGATAACTACAGGATGAGAGAATAAAAGACATGTTTCCTAAGCAAAGCTTTTTTGGATTACTAAAAAGATGAACATGGAGATAAAGAATGAACAGATTGCTGCAATAGTAAACGAGAATATTTCACAAGCATTCGATTGAAGTTCCAACTTATTTGTACAGTATGGTGTATTGATGATGCAAACAATATTCACAGATCCCAGGGCAGAAACAACCATCTATGATCTATATAAAAGTTGAAAAAACAGACACAAATTCATAGAACTTTTCAAACCCTAATGCGCGATAATCAATATATTTCAACTCTCAGAGGAAATCCGAAGCTCCTTGATCTTGAATCTGTATCTAGGAGCTCGGGGAATAACCTGGCTAGGTCCGAAGTGGTACTGACCAGGACTATCGGTGAGAGGAGGCCCATCGTCGTAAACATAGCCGACGAGACGCGCACATGAATTGCACTTGATCTTGGTGCGATTCCGCTGGATTCCCCAATAGTTGACGGTCTCGAAGAATGGCCGGAGCTTGTCCTCTTTCTCGAGCCTGAACTTGGTGGAGTCGATCAAGGAAAACGAAAGCGTGCCCTTGTTTCCGGCCTCGAAATAGAAATCCGGCGGGAAGAGATGACTGGAATTCAGATTCAGATTTGCTCCGCATTCTGCACAACAATAGATGGAAGCCATTGTTGACGAGAAATTCAGAGGATTCGTCAGAGATTTTGGGCTGTATGTAACAGGATTTAAAAATCTGATCACTACATCGTATGCCCCAAGTTTGAAACGAAGATTGAATGAAGGTTCCTCATACAAAATCGTTGACTTTTTTTGACTGCAAATAACAAAGTCGTCGTCGTCGTTTTCTTAGCTGTAATATATATATATATATATATATTAAAAAAAAATATATAATTAAAAAAAAAAAAGACATTAAACGATCTTCGAACCCATAAAACTTAATAAAAATTTGAATATAATATATAAATTTTGTTTAAAATTTTTGAATATAATATAATTTTATTTAATTTTTATTTATTTTTAAAATATCCTTTATTTAAATTTCCTCGTAATCTTTTTCTCCAGTTTCGACAATCTAAATAGATTTATATATTTAATTAATTCAAATATATTTTTTTGAACGACAAAATATTTATTTGATAGAATAATATTTGGTAGGAAGTGGAGTGAATTAGATGTATTAAAATTTTTTGTTTATTTTTAAAATAATTTAAGATTGTTTTAGATGAATTAAATTATTTATTATTTACCATAAATTCAAAATTTTTTAAAAAAGAAATAATGTTGAACAAGATAGAATTTAAACAAATTCACAATTCAAATATTTAATAAATTAATGAAAAAAAAAGATAAAAAGATAAAAAGATAAAGGTCAAAATAGTAATTTGGTGGGCCGCCCAAAGGACCTGTTCGTCTATAAATAGGTCTCTAGGGCATCGAGTCTCGGTTGATTTGAGGCTCTCTTCCAAGAGGGTTTGGGGGAGAGAAATTGCCGTCGATCTCTTTTTGAGTAGCAGCAAAGAACCAAAAGGAAAACAAACTGAAAACTCTTCTGAAATTCGAAGTTCGAATCCAAATAATTCCATCTGAACAAGCCCAAATTTCGCTTTTGATCTCTTCAACTTTCTCTAGGGCTTCCTTTCTGCACTTCGATCGCCATGGATTTGCGATTCCCTTACTCCCCGGCAGAGGTTGCCAAAGTCCAAATGGTTCAGTTTGGCATTCTTGGTCCCGACGAGATTGTAATTCTCTTCACATCGCCTCAATTTTTTTTTTGTTTTTTGTTTTTTTTTTTGTTTTTTTGTTTTTGTTTGATTCTGTTTTAATGTGAGGGGTCGTTCGGGGGTGAGGAATGCTTTACATATGTATGAACTGGTTCTACTTTAGGAAGTGGCTCAGTTTGGTTTTTGCAGCTCGTTCTGCTTGTTTTTGATTAATTGGATATAGAGATGGATTTTTGGTTAGACTTCCACGGTTTTCCATTTGATTAGTTGGGGACCTTGGCAATGTTCTTTTCTCGTCTATTAGTTCTGGTCTCTTATTCATTGAAACGCATTGCTTTAGGTAGTCATATTTGGTTTCTTCTCTCAAATTTTAAATGAGATTTTACTTTTGGAAGTAAAAGTTCAAAATTATTATGTGTAATTGTTTTTGTTTTTGAATAATTGGAAATAGGACATGAGAAGCTAGATTCTTTTTGTATGTCAATGTTTCTTTAAATGAGAAGTGGGAAATAGAATCTGCTTCAAAATGCATATGTTTCCTGAGAAAGGAAAGAGGCCATGAGAAATAAAAAATGAAAATTTTTGAGCAACTACCCTTCGGTATCTAAAACCATATTCTTTGGATTGCAGAGGCAAATGTCCGTGGTGCAGATTGAGCATGGTGAAACTACGGAGAGGGGTAAGCCAAAAGTAGCCGGTTTGAGTGACCCGCGACTTGGTACAATTGATAGAAAATTGAAGTGTGAAACTTGCACTGCAAATATGGCTGAGTGCCCTGGGCACTTTGGGCACCTTGAGCTTGCTAAGCCAATGTTTCATATTGGATTTATGAAGACCGTTCTCACCATCATGCGTTCTGTTTGCTTCAATTGCTCAAAGATTCTCGTTGACGAGGTTAATTCTTAATACTATATTTGATGCTTTCTGGATTTGTTTTCTTTTATTCTATTCTTCAGCAAATTAGAAATTCACGGCACACATTATGAAGGATTCCAGAAGACTGCATAGGATTACATTGGCTAGGACTCTTATGGTGTTAGACCATGTAATTAGTTTGTTACAATTTTTAAGAGTAAAGTGGAAAAGATAATTGGGATATATCTTTTGATGTTGGGATAATGCGAATTTGGGTATAGGTGATCATTATCTTATTGAGTTATTCTAGCCTTTATATGGAAATAGTCGATTTCCCTCAGCAAATTCATTTATCATCTTTCAGGACGACCCCAAGTTTAAGCAAGCAATGCGGATAAAGAATCCCAAGAACAAGCTAAGAAAGATTTTGGATGCCTGCAAGAATAAAACCAAGTGTGAAGGTGGAGATGAAATTGATGTCCAAGGTCAAGACCCAGATCAACCGGTCAAAAAGGCTCGGGGTGGCTGTGGTGCTCAGCAGCCTAAGATCTCAATTGATGGTATGAAAATGGTTGCAGAGTACAAGGCTCAAAGGAAGAAAAATGATGATCAGGAGCAGCTACCTGAACCTGTGGAAAGAAAACAGACACTTAGTGCTGAAAGGGTGACCATTTTCAATCCCAATTAACATTATTTTTTGTAATTAATTTTGTGCGTATCTCTTCCATGAGGTTATAGTTTGATGTATTCTTGTAGGTTCTTGGTGTTCTGAAAAGAATAAGCGATGAGGATTGCAAACTCTTGGGCCTAAATCCGAAGTATGCCCGGCCTGACTGGATGATTCTGCAAGTCCTTCCAATTCCTCCACCTCCTGTGAGACCATCGGTTATGATGGACACCTCATCTAGAAGTGAGGTATGTCTGCTCTGCTTTTGTTTTCTGATGTCTAATTGTTTCTTATTTGTTTACTGCTTCCCAATAAAATTCATTTTACTTTTCTAGTTAGTTTCTGAGATAGTGTTACGATTCTTTTGACAATGTTAGAGACAATTTTAATATGATATCTCTTACTGCAGGACGATCTAACTCATCAGTTGGCTATGATTATAAGGCACAATGAAAACCTCAGGAGACAAGAGAGAAATGGTTCTCCTGCACATATCATTTCAGAGTTCGCACAACTATTGCAGTTTCATATAGCCACGTACTTTGATAATGAATTACCGGGACTACCCAGGGTATTGTCTCTTTTTAAGCTAGATCATGTTTTTTTTCGAACTATTTATTTTTTTTTACATTAGTGTGCTGCTTTAATATAGGCTACACAGAGGTCTGGGAGGCCCATTAAATCTATTTGTAGTAGGCTCAAGGCAAAGGAAGGTCGGATAAGAGGAAACTTGATGGGGAAGCGTGTAGATTTTTCAGCACGAACCGTTATAACACCTGATCCAACAATTAATATTGATGAACTGGGAGTACCGTGGAGTATTGCTTTGAACCTTACATATCCCGAGACCGTGACACCATATAACATAGAAAGGTCCATGTTTTTGAAATCATTGCTCGCTTTTTGATTCTTTCCCTTTCACAATATTTATTGTTTGCTCTTTGTTTCTCTTTTCAACATCAGGTTGAAGGAACTTGTTGAATATGGTCCCCACCCTCCACCTGGTAAAACTGGTGCCAAGTACATCATACGGGATGATGGGCAGAGGCTTGATCTTAGATATCTTAAAAAAAGTAGTGATCATCATTTGGAGCTTGGGTACAAGGCAAGATTTTCTAATCATGCATGAAATCTAATAATTTTAGGCATTTTATAACTCCTACCTGATTATTTGCTGCTGTGATCATAGGTGGAGCGTCATTTGAACGATGGTGACTTTGTACTTTTTAATCGTCAGCCTAGTCTCCATAAAATGTCTATTATGGGACACAGAATCAAGATTATGCCGTACTCTACTTTCCGTCTAAATTTATCTGTGACGTCACCTTACAATGCTGATTTTGACGGTGACGAAATGAATATGCATGTTCCTCAGTCATTTGAGACAAGGGCAGAAGTATTGGAGCTCATGATGGTTCCCAAATGCATTGTGTCACCTCAAGCAAACCGTCCTGTAATGGGTATAGTGCAAGATTCTTTGTTAGGATGCCGTAAAATTACAAAAAGGGACACCTTTATAACGAAGGTGAGAGTAATATGTTTGTTATCTCTTGTGCTTATAGTCTTCAAACATATTTTTCTGTTGTAAGTTGGGATTATGAAATTGCGTCAATAAATTTGCAGGATGTTTTCATGAATATCTTGATGTGGTGGGAAGATTTTGACGGGAAAATTCCTGCCCCAACAATTTTAAAGCCACAACCTCTTTGGACTGGAAAACAAGTTTTTAATCTTATTATACCAAAGCAGATTAATCTCACGAGAACTTCTGCTTGGCATTCTGAGTCAGAAACTGGGTTCATAACTCCTGGGGATACTTTTGTTAGGATTGAGAAGGGGGAACTACTTACTGGAACTCTTTGCAAGAAGGCGCTCGGATCATCAAATGGAAGTCTTATACATGTTATTTGGTAAGCATTAGCAGTAGTGATATGCCTGCTTTTCACAAGGATGTGGTCTGTAATCATCACCATTATCATCTCTTAAAATGTATTTGCACTCATTTTTAAAGTCATGGTAGTTGCTATGTTCATTTTTTAAAAAGATCTGTTCTGACTTGTTTGACTAATTAGATATGTCTTCATCCCATTAAAAAAAGAAAAAAAGTTCTGCTTTTGGGTTGCAGCTTTCAGAAGGTATGCCACTTAGGGATGGAGGTTGGCGTTTCAAAAATCACGTTCTTCCGTTTGGGTTGACTAAATTAAGGATCTTAATAATCTTCTAAAAAAAATTGACAAATGCCTTTTATTATCATTTTTATAAAACTGTAGCTCAATTTTTAAATTCACATATTTTTTCTTTTAAAATTTATTTATTATACTAAAACACTTTGTCTATATTTTATTTTCCATTTAACTCTCTGGGAACTGCTTTTCCAAAACTTTCCAAACCGGCTTTTGTAAGGCCTCCGATTCCCTTCTCTTCTTTGTTGTTTGTAGAGAAGTTGCCTTCTGTTTTGTGTAACGTTCATTTTTTTGTCCCGTTTCTAATCATCTTAATGTTTTCAGGGAGGAGGTTGGTCCAGATGCAGCACGAAAATTTCTGGGTCATACTCAATGGCTTGTTAATTACTGGCTCTTACAGAATGCTTTTAGCATTGGAATCGGGGATACAATTGCTGATGCAGCAACCATGGAGAAAATTAATGAAACTATTAGTGCAGCTAAAAATGAAGTGAAAAACCTCATCAAGAAAGCTCAAGAACGGAGTTTAGAACCTGAACCTGGACGAACGATGATGGATTCTTTTGAAAATAAAGTGAATCAGGTCCTGAATAAGGCTCGTGACGATGCTGGTAGTAGTGCACAAAAAAGTTTGTCAGAGAGTAACAATCTGAAGGCTATGGTTACTGCAGGATCCAAGGGCAGTTTTATCAATATCTCTCAGATGACTGCTTGTGTGGGGCAGCAAAATGTTGAAGGGAAGCGAATACCATTTGGTTTCATTGATCGAACATTGCCCCATTTCACCAAAGATGATTATGGGCCTGAAAGTCGTGGCTTTGTTGAGAACTCGTATCTTCGAGGATTGACACCACAGGAGTTCTTTTTTCATGCTATGGGAGGTAGGGAAGGTCTTATTGATACTGCAGTCAAGACCTCTGAAACAGGATACATTCAGAGGAGGCTGGTGAAGGCCATGGAGGATATCATGGTTAAATATGATGGGACTGTTAGAAACTCGTTGGGTGATGTTATTCAGTTTCTTTATGGTGAAGATGGTATGGATGCAGTTTGGATAGAATCTCAGAAACTAGATTCTTTGAAAATGAAGAAAAAGGAATTTGAGAGGATCTTCAGGTATGAGTTTGAAGATGAGAACTGGAAGCCAAATTACATGTTGCCAGAGCATGTCGAAGATTTAAAAACCATCAGAGAATTCCGCAATGTGTTTGAGGCTGAAGTACAAAAGCTCGAAGCGGACAGGTATCAATTGGGTACCGAAATTGCAACTACAGGTGAAAACTCCTGGCCAATGCCAGTTAATCTCAAAAGGCTTATTCAGAATGCACAAAAGACTTTCAAGATCGATTTTCGAAGGGCTTCTGATATGCATCCTATGGAAATTGTCGAAGCTATTGACAAACTTCAAGAGAGGCTGAAGGTTGTTCCTGGTGAAGATCCTCTAAGTGTGGAGGCTCAGAAGAACGCTACCCTTTTCTTCAATATATTGCTCCGAAGCACCTTTGCTAGCAAAAGAGTTTTGGATGAATACAGGCTTACGCGTGAAGCATTCGAGTGGGTTATTGGAGAAATAGAATCACGCTTCCTTCAGTCACTCGTTGCACCTGGTGAAATGATTGGCTGTGTTGCTGCACAATCCATTGGAGAGCCTGCAACTCAGATGACTCTTAATACCTTCCATTATGCTGGTGTGAGTGCCAAGAATGTCACTCTTGGTGTTCCCAGGTTGAGGGAAATCATTAATGTAGCCAAGAGAATCAAAACACCTTCTCTTTCAGTCTATCTAAAACCCGAAGCTAATAAAACTAAGGAGAGAGCTAAGACCGTTCAATGTGCTTTGGAATATACTACTCTTAGGAGCGTTACGCAAGCTACCGAAGTATGGTATGATCCTGACCCCATGAGCACCATTATTGATGAGGATATCGATTTTGTGAAATCCTACTATGAGATGCCAGATGAAGAAATTGCCCCAGAGAAAATCTCCCCATGGTTGCTTCGTGTAGAGTTGAATCGTGAAATGATGGTGGATAAGAAACTTAGCATGGCAAACATTGCCGAGAAGATCAACCTTGAATTTGATGATGATTTGACTTGCATATTTAATGATGATAATGCAGAGAAGCTGATACTTCGTATCCGTATCATGAATGATGAAGCCCCAAAGGGAGAGTTGACTGATGAATCAGCAGAAGATGATGTGTTCTTGAAAAAAATTGAGAGCAATATGCTAACAGAAATGGCTCTTCGAGGAATACCCGACATCAACAAGGTTTTCATTAAATGTGGTAAAGTGAACAAGTTTGATGAGTCTGAAGGTTTTAAGCCGGAGATGGAGTGGATGTTGGATACAGAAGGTGTCAATCTCTTAGCTGTTATATGTCATGAAGATGTCGATGCGAGGAGAACCACAAGCAACCATTTGATTGAAGTTATTGAAGTTCTTGGGATTGAAGCAGTTCGACGTTCTCTCCTAGATGAATTGCGTGTTGTTATATCCTTCGATGGATCTTATGTTAATTACCGACATCTTGCCATCCTTTGTGACACCATGACTTATCGTGGCCACTTGATGGCTATTACTCGTCATGGTATTAATCGAAATGATACTGGACCAATGATGAGATGCTCATTTGAAGAAACTGTGGATATCTTACTTGATGCTGCGGTATATGCCGAAACTGATCACTTGAGGGGTGTTACTGAAAATATAATGTTGGGTCAACTGGCCCCCATAGGAACAGGAGGTTGTTCTCTGTATCTCAACGATGAGATGTTGAAGAATGCTATTGAACTGCAGTTGCCTAGTTACATCGACGGTCTAGATTTTGGCATGACACCTTCCCGTTCTCCGATCTCAGGAACTCCTTATCATGAAGGGATGATGTCTCCTAGTTATTTGTTGAGCCCAAATCTCCGCCTTTCACCTATTAGTGATGCTCAATTTTCACCTTATGTAGGAGGAATGGCTTTCTCTCCTACTTCATCTCCAGGCTATAGCCCATCATCTCCGGGCTACAGTCCATCGTCCCCTGGCTATAGTCCCACATCCCCTGGCTATAGTCCCACTTCTCCAGGATACAGCCCTACCTCTCCGGGCTACAGTCCAACATCTCCAACCTACAGTCCTAGTTCTCCGGGTTATAGTCCAACTAGTCCTGCATATTCCCCTACTAGTCCATCTTATTCCCCCACGTCTCCCAGTTACAGTCCCACCTCTCCAAGTTACAGCCCCACCTCTCCTAGTTACAGCCCCACATCACCAAGCTACAGCCCCACTTCCCCCAGCTACAGCCCCACTTCGCCTGCTTACAGTCCCACTTCGCCTGCTTACAGCCCCACTTCTCCTGCCTACAGCCCAACTTCCCCGTCTTACAGTCCAACTTCGCCCTCCTACAGCCCTACATCGCCTTCTTATAGTCCCACATCACCCTCTTACAGCCCAACATCGCCTTCTTATAGTCCCACTTCACCTTCGTACAGCCCCACCTCTCCAGCATATAGCCCCACCTCCCCTGGCTATAGTCCCACATCACCGAGCTATAGTCCTACTTCTCCTAGCTATAGTCCCACATCACCTAGTTATAATCCTCAATCAGCTAAATACAGCCCATCACAGGCATACTCACCCAGTAGTCCGCGTATGTCTCCTTCAAGTCCGTATAGCCCAACCTCACCAAACTACAGGTAGTGGATTATTAAAGTATTTTTGGTATAATTATCTTGGGTACCGTTCAAGTGCCTGAATGTGAAACTCCCTTACATTTATGCTTTTGTTTTTTCGGTTTGTTTCTGAATGCCTCGAATCTAACAAGTTCGGTCATCTTGTCTTAACCTTTCAGCCCAACATCACCATCATATTCACCTACTTCTCCAGCATATTCTCCATCAAGTCCAACCTACAGTCCTAGCAGGTAAATTTTTATTACCCCTTTTCTAGAGGGCTCTCTGTAACATCTATTCTTCTGATACACGTTTTTGCATTTGCATTTCCTTAACCCATTGTTTGCCCTTCTCTCTTCAGTCCGTACAATACAGGACCCAGCCCAGACTACAGCCTCAGTTCTCCACAATACAGGTTAGCTGAGATACTGAACTTACTAGTGGAACCATTTACATCTTTTTCTCCTAGTGAGAATCTGATTGTTTATTCTCCTTGCAGTCCAAGTGCAGGATACTCACCTACTGCTCCTGGTTATTCTCCATCATCTAATAGTCAGTACACTCCACAAACAAGCGAAAAGGATGATAGGAGCAATCGATGATGAGGGTTCATAGCAAATATTCTTGAAGGGAAAAGGTAAAGTTCGGGAAGCCCTGATCTCTCTGATGATAAAAATGTGGCTGTTTTAATTTCTTGAATAATTGATCTTCAGGATGTTTTATATGGATTTCTCTTCTCTGATGCCTGCGCCATCATTTCTGAATCTGGACTCGGAAAGGGGTGTTGTATCTTAGTAGCTATTTCGTCAAAAAGATTGGCCGAGTTCATACTGTTTTAGTAGGGTTGAATTATCCTACTAGGAAGCCTCTTTTTTGAGGACGAGTGTTAATTTGAAGGAAGTAGGTTTATATAGTCAGAAAGAAATAGAAGGAAGAATACTAATGTCGACAAAATCAGAGGAGATGAATTTTGGTTTCCATACGACTCGGCTGGCGTTTTATATATATAATTGATGACGAGACAGCATAACACAGTGTAATGTAGTTATTTTTGTTCTTGTTGTGGTTCTTGAAACGCCCCCTCATGATCTGAAAAATCTCCAAGATTCTCTTATAGTTTTTCTAAACTTCATTGCAAGTCATAGCAACCTTTTGTATGTGATTTAAATGAGTGCTATTCTTTGTGATTTCTTCCTTCAGTGTAAAATGGAACTGATTGTGTAGGTAGTTTGTAAATGTCAGGTCTTCAAGTCTCCTCCAGAACGGGAAGAGGCAAATAAACGACCGAACACACCGCGGCATGTTGCTCGGAATGGACACATTATATCATCTAGCCTTTCGCAAGCTTGTTTATTTTTTGCTTTGAAGAAGTTGTGAAAGTATTACAAGCAAAAATTGATTCCCTTACAATTAGCGTCACACTTTCCATGTAGTTTTGTACCTTCCCATATAGAAAGTCATTATTTGAAGATACCTGTAACTTGTGTGATGAAGCTGAAACTCTTCTAAAAGTTATTCCCCCTTTTAGGCTAAATTGTAATGTATCTTTACAAGTTTAAATACTATTCTAGTCCCCTTCCATTCTCTAATGCTAGTGGATTTTGAACAATTTTTAAATAATGATCTTCATGCTTGGATCTTTTGTTCATTTTAGTTCTTGAGTTTGATCATTTAGCCTGATATGCAATTCCATGCATTCCATAACACCTCACGATCGCACTCCACACGATAACGTTTTTGTCATTGTTTCGGTTGAAAACATCTCTTGCAATGTTCACACAACATCTGAGTCGAAAATCGATGAACAAGTTTCCTCTTGTCACTGTTCTTCATTGCGCCATAGCCGCCTTCAACACAAAGAAATGTGTAGCAATGGGTGGGTGTGACACAGGTTGAGGGCGCAAACGAACCCAAACTCGCACACCCTTGAATAACTGTGTTCCACACGAACACGTCTCTTTGAAGCATTCTATCGAACATCTTCCGTGCAATTCCCACTTTCAATTCACCATGACCCAATAACTTCGTATAATCGTATGAATCGCGATGATACTCGCCGGAACATAGACCTTAGCAATCTGAAGTACGGTTTTGTCGACACCGGAGCTCGCCAAGATCGCCGGCAGAGCTCATTCATTTGAATCTTCAAGCCAAAAACTTGAAAGGGAAATCTCCATGGAAAAAGGTTAGTGTTGTTGCGGCGGCGGACAAACGCCGATCGTTTTCCCGGTACCGGACGACGTGGCCATTTGTGGATATGGTGATGCTGATGTGTTGATAGTGACAGATACCTTCTGAATACATATTTTAAATATTCTCTTTTATTAAAAAAATAGAATTAAAAATAAACAAAGGTCCACCATAGATATTTTCTAAAAAATAATTTATTTTTAATTTAAATTAATAAAAATATTTTTAAATTTCCATTTGTCTTAAAATTACTCTCTTACCTTTATAATTAAAACAAATAAAAAAAGATTTTTTTTAATTAATTTTTTTTTTTTTTTATTGAACAAGATGCAAAAAAAAAAATTGGACTAAAATTAGAGGGTTTAATGCGGATTAATAGGTGTATTATATTAAAAGTTTTGAAATTCAACTTAAAAAGTGACCACTTTTAAAAGTTTGATGGAGCCCATAATTGAATCTCCAAAAGCAAACAAGATTATCTCTGAAAAAAATTTGGATTATGGGAATTTGAAGCGTTGATTAATCTATTCTAGACATTGATTATTTCATAAAATTGGTAATCTTGTTCATGTTCCTTTAACGAGGGAGTTTTGATCTTTGTTCTTCATTTCCTCCATTTCTCCTCTCTCTCTCTCAATCGATTCAGCCGATTGAACACAAACTCTCTCTGTAGCAGCGAAAAAGAAGCGGTTTCAGGCCAACCCCACTTCAAAACTCTCCCCCTTTCTCCTTCAATCTCCTTCTTCTTCATCTTCCATCGCCATTTTTCTCTGTAATTCCTCCATTACAATGCTGGGTTTAGCCCCTCACTTCTCTCTTCGTACCCTTTTCCCCGGATCCGCCATAGCCATGGATCATCCCTCTGCTTCTCGCCCTTCCTCTTCCCTTCACTTCTCTGTTCTCCGATCGCGGCCCAATGCGGTTAGCTCTCGCCGACCCAAGTCGATCCTCGTTTCTTGCCACTCTTCTCGTGATAGATCCACCCACAGTGACGATGATTCCCATCAGGATTACTTCGAAGCTTCGTTTCTTGTTTCAGGTTCTTTGATTTTACTTTCTGGGTTTCTTTTCTGAAAATCGCGATGAAATCGATTGTGGGTGTTTATGATTCCTGTATTTGTTTCATAGAGACTATCTATCACTATCGAATGTGGAAGAAGAGGTTTCAAGAGGACGCGAATTTCAATCAGATTGAATCGCGAGTCAATTCCCCTTTACTTGGACTGGGGTTTTTTAGACGTTTTCGAAGCCCTACTGTGTTCCTCAAAATTTCTTGCAATGGTGACTTTCTACTGCCAATTGTCGTAGGTATATTGGATCAAAACTTTGTCGTGATTGTGTTTGTGTTTCTTATGAATTTGGCTGTAAGTTTTGGACTCTGTTTGCAGGGGAATATGCTATTGAGAAACTTATAGATTCTCACCTTGGGATTGAAAATGGGGTTCGTTTTCTTTGGCTTTGTTCTTCATATTTTTTTTTTTTTTTTTTTTTTTTTTTTTTTTTTTTTTTTTTTTTTTT